>NW_026734548.1:0-319441 GCF_949786415.1 Peromyscus eremicus | reverse complement strand
AAAGGGAGCACAATAGTGACTTTCCTTTCCAGAAAACAACTCTTGCTCGTAGTACCAGAAACTGCATGTGATTCAACTCCATTTAGGACTGGGAAACAAATGGAAGCTCGCCTTACAAGAAACACACTCTGCTTTTGGGAAAAGAGCACTCTTCTACTCTACTGTGTTTCCTATAGGCCAACAGAGTGAGCTTGCTCAGAACAAAAGAACTGTGCTTCCTACACACACAGGTCATATCTAGTTCAACTCTGCTTAGGAAACTGACAAGAACAGTAGATCCTCTTCAGTCCAATACACTTTACATGCTGGGAACAGACGCCAGTGCTATTTGCCCTGTGTATGACAATGGTAGCGCAACAGTTACTCTTCTTACCAGAAAACAACTCTTGATCGTAGGACCAGAAACTGCATGTGATTGAACTCCATTTAGGACTGGGAAACAAACGCTAGCTCGCCTTACAAGAAACACATTCTGCTTTTGAGAAAAGAGCACTCTTCTACTCTACTGTGTTTCCTACAAGGCCAGAAGAGTGAGCTTGCTCAGAACAAAAGAAGTGTACTTCCTACACACACGGGCCATATCTAGTTCAACTTTACTTAGGAAACTGACAAGAACAGTAGATCCTCTTCAGTCCAATACTGTACATCCTGGGAACAGACGCGAGTCCTATTTGCCCTGTGTATGGCAATGGGAACACAATAGTGACTCTTCTTGCTAGAAAACAACTCTTGCTTGTAGGACCAGAAACTGCATGTGATTCAACTCCATTTAGGACTGGGAAACAAAAGCTAGCTCGCCTTACAAGAAACACACTCTGCTTTTGAGAAAAGAGCACTCTTCTACTCTACTGTGTTTCCTATAGGGCCAAAACAGTGAGCTTGCTCAGAACAAAAGAACTGTGCTTCCTACACACACCGGCCATATCTAGTTCAACTCTGCTTAGGAAACTGACAAGAACAGTAGATCCTCTTCAGTCCAATACACTGTACATGCTGGGAACAGACGCCAGTGCTATTTGCCCTGTGTATGACAATGAGAGTGCAATAGTGACTCTTCTTACCAGAAAACAACTCTTGCTCCTAGGATCAGAAACTGCATGTGATTCAACTCCATTTAGGACTGGGAAACAAACGCTAGCTCGCCTTACAAGAAACACACTCTGCTTTTGAGAAAAGAGCACTCTTCTACTCTACTGTGTTTCCTATGGGGTCCGAATAGTGAGCTTGCTCAGAACAAAAGAACTGTGCTTCCTACACACACGGGCCATATCTAGTTCAACTCTGCTTAGGAAACTGACAAGAACAGTAGCTCATCTTCTGTACAATACACTGTACATGCAAAGAAGAGTAGCAAGTGTTGTTTGCACTGTGTATGGCAGTAGGAGTGCAACAGTGACTCTTCTTACCAGAAAACAACTCTTGCTCATAGGACAAGAAACTGCATGTAATTCAACTCCATTTAGGACTGGGAAACAAACGCTAGCTCGCCTTACAAGGAACACAATCTGCTTTTGAGAAAAGAGCACTCTTCTACTCTTCTGTGTTTCCTATAGGGCCAGAAGAGTGAGCTTGCTCAGAACAAAAGATCTGTGCTTCCTAAACACACGGGCCATATCTCGTTCAACTCTGCTTAGGAAACTGACAAGAACAGTAGCTCCTCTTCAGTCCAATACACTGTACTTGCTGGGAACAGACGCGAGTGCTATTTGCACTGTTTATGGCAAAGGGAGCACAATAGTGACTTTCCTTACCAGAAAACATCCCTTGCTTGTAGGACCAAAAACTGCATGTGATTCAACTCCATTTAGGACTGGGAAACAAACGCTAGCTCACCTTACAAGAAAAAAACTCTGCTTTTGAGAAAAGAGCACTCTTCTACTCTACTGTGTTTCCTATAGGGCCAGAAGAGTGAGCTTGCTCAGAACAAAAGAACTGTGCTTCCTACACACAAGGGCTCTATCTAGTTCAACTCTGCTTAGGAAACTGACAAGAACAGTAGCTCCTCTTCTGTCCAATACACTGTACTTGCTGGGAACAGACGCGAGTGCTCTTTGCACTGAGCATGGTAATGGTAGTACAATAGTGACTCTTTTTACCAGAAAACAACTCTTGCTCGTAGGACCAGAAACTGCATGTGATTCAACTCCATTTTGGACTGGGAAACAAACGCTAGCTCGCCTTCCAAGAAACACATTCTGTTTTTGAGAAAAGAGCACTCTTCTATTCTACTGTGTTTCCTATGGGGTCCGAACAGTGAGCTTGCTCAGAACAAAAGAACTGTGTTTCCTACACACACGGGCCATGTCTAGTTCAACTCTGGTTAGGAAACTGACAAGAGCAGTAGCTCCTCTTCAGTCCAATACACTGTACTTGCTGGGAACAGACGCCAGTGCTATTTGCCCTGTGTATGACAATGGGAACACATCAGTGACTCTTCTTACCAGAAAACAACTCTTGCTCGTAGGACCAGAAACTGCATGTGATTGAACTCCATTTAGGACTGGGAAACAAACGCTAGCTCACCTTACAAGAAACACACTCTGCTTTTGAGAAAAGAGCACTCTTCTACTCTACTGTGTTTCCTATAGGGCCAGAACAGTGAGGTTGCTCAGAACAAAAGAACTGTGCTTCCTACACACACGGGCTATATCTAGTTCAACTCTGCTTAGGAAACTGACAAGAACAGTAGCTCCTCTTCAGTCCAATACACTGTACTTGCTGGGAGCAGACGCGAGTGCTATTTGCACTGTGTATGGCAATAGGAGCGAAATAGTGACTCTTCTTACCAGAAAACAACTCTTGCTCATAGGACCAGAAACTGCATGGGATTCAACTCCGTTTCTGACTGGGTAAAAAACACTAGCTAGCCTTACAAGAAACACACACTGCTTTTGAGAAAAGAGCACTCTTCTACTCTACTGTGTTTACTACGGGGTCCGAAAATTGAGCTTGCTCAGAACAAAAGAACTGTGCTTCACACACACGGGCCATATCTAGTTCAACACTGCTTAGGAAACTGACAAGAACAGTAGCTCCTCTTCTGTCCAATACACTGTACTTGCTGGGAACAGACGCCAATGCTATTTGCCCTGTGTATGACAATGGGAGTGCAATAGAGACTCTTCTTAACAGAAAACAACTCTTGCTCGTAGGACCAGAAACTGCATGTGATTCAACTCCATTTAGGACTGCGAAACAAACGCTAGCTCGCCTTACAAGAAACATAGTCTGCTTTTGAGAAAAGAGAACTCTTCCACTCTACTGTGTTTCCTGTGGGTCCAAACAGTGAGCTTGCTCACAACAAAAGAACTGTGCTTCCTACACACACGGGCCATATCTAGTTCAACTCTGCTTAGGAAACTGACAAGAACAGTAGCTCCTCTTCAGTCCAATACACTGTACTTGCTGGGAAGAGACGCGAGTGCTATTTGCCCTCTATATGGCAATGGGAGCACAATAGTGACTCTTCTTACCAGAAAACAACTCTTTATTGTAGGACCAGAAACTGCATGGTATTCAACTCCATTTCATACTGGGAAACAAACAATAGCTCACCTTACAAAAAGCACACTCTGCTTTTGAGAAAAAGAGCACTCTTCTACTCTATTGTGTTTCCTATAGGGCAAGAACAGTGCGCTTGTTCAGAACAAAAGAACTGTGCTTCCTACACACACCGACTATATCTAGTTCAACTCTGCTTAGGAAATTGACAAGAAGAGTAGCTCCTCTTCAGTCCAATACACTGTACTTGATGGGAACATACACAAGTCCTCTTTGCACTGTGTGTGGCAATGGGAGCACAATAGTGACTTTCCTTACCAGAAAACAACTCTAGCTCGTAGGACCAAAAACTGCATGTGACTCAACTCTATTTAGGACTGGGAAACAAACACTAGCTCGCCTTACAAGAAACACACTCTGCTTTTGAGAAAAGAGCACTCTTCTACTCTAATGTGTTTCCTATAGGGCCAAAACAGTGAGCTTGCTCAGAACAAAAGAACTGTGCTTCCTACACACACGGGTAATATCTAGGTCAATTCTGCTTACGAAACTGACAAGAACAGTAGCTCCTCTTCAGTCCAATACACTGTATTTGCTGGGAAGAGGCGAGTGATATTTGCACTGTGTATGGCAATGGGAGCGCAGTAGTGACTTTCCTTACCAGAAAACAACTCTTGCTCGTAGGATCAAAAACCGCATGTGATTCAACTCCATTTAGGACTGGGAAAAAAACGCTAGCTCGCCTTCCAAGAAACACACTCTGCTTTTGAGAAAAGATCACTCTTCTACTCTACTGTGTTTTGTATAGGGCCAGAACAGTGAGCTTGCTCAGAACAAAAGAACTGTGCTTCCTACAGACATGGCCATATCTAGTTCAATTCTGTTTAGGAAACTGACAAGAACAGTTGATCCTTTTCAGTCCAATAAACTGTACATGCTGTGAACAGACGCCTGTGCAATTTGCCCTGTGTATGACAATAGGAGCACAATAGTGAGTCTTCTTAATAGAAAACAACTCTTGCTCGTAGGACCAGAAACTGCATGTGATTCAACTCCATTTAGGACTGGGAAACAAATGCTAGCTCGCCTTACAAGAAACACACTCTGCTTTTGAGAAAAGGGCACTCTTCTACTCTACTGTGTTTCCTATGGGTTCGATCAGTGAGCTTACAGTAGAAAAGAACTGTGCTTCCTACACACACGGGCCATATCTAGTTCAACTCTGCTTAGGAAACTGACAAGAACAGTAGCTCCTCTTCAGTCCAATACACTGTACTTGATGGGAAAAGACGCGAGTCCTCTTTGCACTGTGTGTGGCAATGGGAGCGCAATAGTGACTTTCCTTACAAGAAAACAACTCTTGCTCGTAGGATCAAAAACTGCATGTGATTCAACTCCATTTAGGACTGGGAAACAAATGCTAGCTCCCCTTACAAGGAACATTCTGCTTTTGAGAAAAGATCACTCTTCTACTCTACGGTGTTTCCTATAGGGCCAGAACAGTGAGCTTACTCAGAACAAAAGAACTGTGCTTCGTACACACACGGGCTATATCTAGTTCAACTCTGCTTAGGAAACTGACAAGAACAGTAGCTCCTCTTCAGTCCAATACACTGTACATGCTGGGAACAGATGCCAGTGCTATTTGCCCTGTGTATGATAATTAGAGCACAATAGTGACTCTTCTTAACAGAAAACAACTCTTGCTCATAGGACCAGAAACTGCATGTGATTCAACTCCATTTAGAACTGGGAAACAAACACTAGCTCGCCTTACAAGAAACACACTCTGCTTTTGAGAAAACAGCACTCTTCTACTCTAATGTGTTTTTTGTAGGGCCAGAATTGTGAGCTTGCTCAGAACAAAAGAACTGTGCTTCCTACACACACCGACTATATCTAGTTCAACTCTGCTTAGGAAACTGACAAGAACAGTATATCCTCTTCAGTCCAATACACTGTACATGCTGGGAACAGACGCCAGTGCTATTTGCCCTGTGTATGACAATGGGAGCGCAATAGTGACTCTTCTTACCAGAAAACAACTCTTGCGCGTAGGACCAGAAACTGCATGGGATTCAACTCTATTTAGGACTGCGAAAGAAAAGCTAGCTCGCCTTACTAGAAACACACTCTGCTTTTGAGAAAAGATCACTCTCCATCTCTAGAGTGATTCCTATGGGGTCCGAACAGTGAGCTTGCTCAGAACAAAACAACTGTGCTTCCTACACACACGGGCCATATCCAGTTCAATTCTGCGTAGGAAACTGACAAGAACAGTAGATCCTCTTCAGTCCAATACAATGTACATGCAGGGAACAGATGCCAGTGCTATTTGCAATGTGTATGACAATGGGACTGCAATAGTTTCTCTTCTTACCAGAAAACATCTCTTGCTCATAGGACCAGAAACTGCATGTGATTCAACTCCATTTAGGACTGCGAAACAAACGCTAGCTCGCCTTACAAGAAACATAGTCTGCTTTTGAGAAAAGAGAACTCTTCCACTCTACTGTGTTTCCTGTGGGTCCAAACAATGAGCTTGCTCAGAACAAAAGAACTGTGCTTCCTACACACACAGCCATATCTAGTTCAATTCTGCTGAGGAAACTGACAAGAACAGTAGATCCTCTTCAGTCCAATACACTGTACATGCTGGGAACAGATGCCAGTGCTATTTGCCCTGTGTATGACAATGGGAACGCAATAGTCACTCTTCTTACCAGAAAAAAACTCTTGCGCGTAGGACCAGAAACTGCATGTGATTCAACTCCATTTAGGACTGGGAAACAAATGCTAGCTCGCCTTATAAGGAACACACTCTGCTTTTGAGAAAAGAGCACTCTTCTACTCTACTGTGTTTACTATGGGTTCGAACAGTGAGCTTGCTCAGAACAAAAGAACTGTGCTTCCTACACAAATGGGCCATATCTAGTTTAACTCCGCTTAGGAAACTGACAAGAACAGTAGCTCCTCTTCAGTCCAATGCACTGTACTTGCTGGGAACAGACGCGAGAGCTATTTGCACTGTATATGGCAATGGGAGTGCAATAGTGACTCTTCTTACCAGTTAACATCTCTTGCTTGTAGGAACAGAAACTGCATGTGATTCAACTCCATATTGGACTGAGAAACAAACGCTAGCTCACCTTACAAGAAAAACTCTCTGCTTTTGAAAAAGAGCACTCTTCTACTCTACTGTGTTTCCTATACTGCCATAACAGTGAGCTTGCTCAGAACAAAAGAACTGTGCTTCCTACACACACGGGCCATATCTAGTTCAACTCTGCTTAGGAAACTGACAAGAGCAGTAGATCATCTTCAGTCCTATACACTGTACATGCTGGGAACAGACGCGAGTGCTATTTGCCCTGTGTATGACAATGGGAGCGCAATAGTGACTATTCTTACCAGAAAACAACGCTTGTTCGTAGGACCAGGAACTGCATGTGACTCAACTAGATTTAGGACGGGAAAAAAACGCTAGCTCGCCTTACAAGAAACACTCTCTGCTTTAGAGAAAAGAGCACTCTTCTACTCTACTGTGTTTCCTATAAAGCCAGAATAGTGAGCTTGCTCAGAACAAAAAACTGTGCATCCTACACACACTGGCTATATCTAGTTCAACTATGCTTAGGAAAGTAACAAGAACAGTTGGTCCACTTCAGTCCAATACACTGTACTTGCTGGGAACAGACGCCAGTGCTATTTGCCCTGTGTATGACAATGGGAGCTCAATAGTGACTCTTCTTACCAGAAAAATCTCTTGCTTGTAGGACCTGAAACTGCATGTGATTCAACTCCATTTAGGACTGGGAAACAAACACTAGGTCGCCTTACAAGCAATACACTCTGCTTTTGAAAAAAGATCACTCTTCTACTCTTCTGTGTTTCCTATAGGGCCAGAACAGTGAGCTTGCTCAGCACAAAAGAACTGTGCTTCCTACACACACGGCCATATCTAGTTCAATTCTGCTTAGGAAACTGACAAGAACACTAGATCCTCTTCAGTCCAATACACTGTTTATGCTGGGAACAGGCGCCAGTGGTATTTGTAATGTGTATGACAATGGGAGCGCAATATTGACTCTTCTTACCAGAAAACAACTCTTGCTCGTAGGACCAGAAACTGCATGTGATTCAACTCCATTTAGGACTGCGAAACAAACGCTAGCTCGCCTTACAAGAAACACACTCTGCTTTTGAGAAAAGAGCACTCTTCTACTCTGCTGTGTTTCCTATAGGGCCAGAATAGTGAGCTTGCTCAGAACAAAAGAACTGTGCTTCCTACACACACGGGCAATATCTAGGTCAATTCTGCTTATGAAACTGACAAGAACAGTAGCTCCTCTTCAGCCCAATACACTGTACTTGCTGGGAACAGACGCCAGTGCTATTTGCACTGTGTATGGCAATGGGAGCACAATAGTGACTTATCTTACCAGAAAACAACTCCTGCACGTAGGATCAAAAACTGCATGTGATTCAACTCCATTTAGGACTGGGAAACAAACACTAGCTCGCCTTACAAGAAACACACTCTGCTTTTGAGAAAAGATCACTCTTCTACTCTTTTGTGTTTTCTATAGGGCCAGAACAGTGAGCTTGCTCAGAACAAAAGAACTATGCTTCCTACACACATGGCCATATCTAGTTCAATTCTGCTTAGGAAACTGACAAGAACAGTAGATCCTCTTCAGTCCAATACACTGTACATGCTGGGAACAGACGCCAGTGCTATTTGCCCTGTGTATGACAATGGGAGTGCACTAGAGACTCTTCTTAACAGAAAACAACTCTTGCTCGTAGGACCAGAAACTGCATGTCATTCAACTCCATTTAGGACTGGGAAACAAATGCTAGCTTCCCTTACAAGAAACACACTCTGCTTTTGAGAAAAGTTCACTCTTGTACTCTAATGTGTTTCCTTTGGGTTCGATCAGTGAGCTTACAGTACAAAAGAACTGTGCTTCCTACACACACGGGCCATATCTAGTTTAACTCTGCTTAGGAAACTGACAAGAACAGTAGCTCCTCTTCAGTCCAATACACTGTACTTGATGGGAACAGACACGAGTCCTCTTTGCACTGTGTGTGGCAATGGGAGCGCAATAGTGACTTTCCTTACCAGAAAACAACTCTTTCTCGTAGGATCAAAAACTGCATGTGATTCAACTCCATTTAGGACTGGGAAACAAATGCTAGCTCCCCTTACAAGGAACATTCTGCTTTTGAGAAAAGATCACTCTTCTACTCTACGGTGTTTCCTATAGGGCCAGAACAGTGAGCTTACTCAGAACAAAAGAACTGTGCTTCGTACACACACGGGCTATATCTAGTTCAACTCTGCTTAGGAAACTGACAAGAACAGTAGCTCCTCTTCAGTCCAATACACTGTACATGCTGGGAACAGTCGCCAGTGCTATTTGCCCTGTGTATGATAATTAGAGCACAATAGTGACTCTTCTTAACAGAAAACAACTCTTGCTCATAGGACCAGAATCTGCATGTGATTCAACTCCATTTAGAACTGGGAAACAAACACTAGCTCGCCTTAAAATAAACTCACTCTGCTTTTGAGAAAACAGCACTCTTCTACTCTAATGTGTTTTTTGTAGGGCCAGAATAGTGAGCTTGCTCAGAACAAAAGAACTGTGCTTCCTACACACACTGACTATATCTAGTTCAACTCTGCTTAGGAAACTGACAAGAACAGTAGATCCTCTTCAGTCCAATACACTGTACATGCTGGGAACAGACGCCAGTGCTATTTGCCCTGTGTGTGACAATTGGAGCGCAATAGTGACTCTTCTTACCAGAAAACAACTCTTGCTCGTAGGACCAGAAAATGCATGGGATTCAACTCCATTTAGGACTGCAAAACAAAAGCTAGCTTGCCTTACTAGAAACACACTCTGCTTTTGAGAAAAGATCACTCTCCTACTCTAGATTGATTCCTATGTTTTCCGAACAGTGAGCTAGCTCAGAACAAAGCAACTGTGCTTCCTACACACACGGGATATATCCAGTTCAATTCTGCTTAGGAAACTGACAAGAACAGTAGATCCTCTTCAGTCCAATACAATGTACATGCAGGGAACAGATGCCAGTGCTATTTGCCCTGTGTATGATAATGGGAGCGCAATAGTGACTCTTCTTACCAGAAAACAACTCTTGCTCATAGAACCAGAAACTGCATGGGATTCAACTCCATTTCAGAATGGGAAACAAGCACTAGTTCGCCTTACAAGAAACACACTCTGCTTTTGAGAAAACAGTACTCTTCTAATCTACTGTGTTTACTATGGGTTCAAACAGTGAGCTTGCTCAGAACAAAACAACTGTGCTTCCTACACATACGGGCCATATCTAGTTTAACTCCACTTAGGAAACTGACAAGAACAGTAGCTCCTCTTCAGTCCAATACACTGTCCTTGCTGGGAACAGACGTGAGAGCTATTTGCACTGTATATGGCAATGGGAGCACAATAGTGACTCTTCTTACCAGAAAACAACTCTTGCTCGTAGGATCAGAAACTGCATGGGATTCAACTCCATTTATGACTGGGAAACAAATGCTAGCTCGCCTTACAAGAAACACACTCTGCTTTTGAGAAAAGAGAACTCTTCTACTCTATTTCCTATGGGTTCGATCCGTGAGCTTATAGTACAAAAGAACTGTGGTTCCTACACACACGGGCCATATCTAGTTCAACTCTGCTTAGGAAACTGACAAGAACAGTTGCTCCTCTTCAGTCCAATACACTGTACTTGATGGGAACAGACGTGAGTCCTCTTTGCACTGTGTGTGGCAATGGGAGCGCAATAGTGACTTTCCTTACCAGAAAACAACTCTAGCTCGTAGGACCAAAGACTGCATGTGATTCAACTCAATTTAGGACTGGGAAACAAACGCTAGCTCGCCTTACAAGAAACACACTCTGCTTTTGAGAAAATAGCACTCTTCTACTCTACTGTGTTTCCTATGGGGCCAAAAGAGTGAGCTTGCTCAGATCAAAAGAACTGTGCTTCCTACACACACGGCCATATCTAGTTCAATTCTGCTTAGGAAACTGACAAGAACAGTAGATCCTCTTCAGTCCAATACACTGTACATGCTGGGAACAGATGCCAGTGCTATTTGCCCTGTGTATGACAATGGGAGCACAATAGTGACTCTTTTTACTAGAAAACAACTCTTGCTCGTAGGACCAGAAACTGCATGTGATTCAACTCCATTTAGGACTGGGAAACAAATGCTAGCTAGCCTTACAAGAAACACACTCTGCTTTTGAGAAAAAAGCACTCTTCTACTCTACTGTGTTTTCAACAGGGCCAAAACAGTGAGCTTGCTCAGAACAAAAGAACTGTGCTTCCTACACACACGGCCATATCTAGTTCAATTCTGCTTAGGAAACTGACAAGAACAGTAGATCCTCTTCCGTCCCATACACTGTAATTGCTGGGAACAGACGCCAGTGCTATTTGCCCTGTGTATGACAATGGGAGCACAATAGTGACTCTTTTTACTAGAAAACAACTCTTGCTCGTAGGACCAGAAACTGCATGTGATTCAACTCCATTTAGGATTTGGAAACAAACGCTAGCTCGCTTTATAAGAAAAACACACTGCTTTTGAGAAAAGAGCACTCTTCTACTCTACTGTGTTTCCTATAGGGTCAGAATAGTGAGCTTGCTCAGAACAAAAGAACTGTGCCTCCTACACACACGGGCTATATCTAGTTCAACTCTGCTTAGGAAACTGACAAGAACAGTAGCTCCTCTTCAGTCCAATACACTGTACATGCTGGGAACAGACATCAGGGCTTTTTGCCCTGTGTATGATAATGGGAGCGCAATAGTGACTCTTCTTACCAGAAAACAACTCTTGCTCGTAGGACCAGACACTGCATGTGATTCAACTCCATTTATAACTGGGAAACAAACGCTAGCTCTCCTTACAATAAACACACTCTGCTTTTGAGAAAAGAGCACTATTCTAGTCTAATGTGTTTTTTGAAGGGCCAGAATAGTGAGCTTGCTCAGAACAAAAGAACTGTGCTTTCTACACACACCGACTATATCTAGTTCGACTCTGCTTAGGAAACTGACAAGAACAGTAGATCCTCTTCAGTCCAATACACTGTACATGCTGGGAACAGATGCCAGTGCTATTTGCCCTGTGTATGTCAATGGGAGCACAATAGTGACTCTTCTTACCAGAAAACTACTATTGCTCGTAGGACCAGAAACTGCATGTGATTCAACTCCATTTAGGACTGCGAAAGAAACGCTAGCTCGCCTTACAAGAAACACACTCTGCTTTTGAGAAAAGAGCACTCTTCTACTCTACAGTGATTCCTATGGGGTCTGAACAGTGAGCTTGCTCAGAACAAAAGAACTGTGCTTCCTACACACACGGGACATATCCAGTTCAATTCTGCTTAGGAAACTGACAAGAACAGTAGATCCTCTTCAGTCCAATACACTGTACATGCAGGGGACAGATGCTAGTGCTATTTGCAATGTGTATGACAATGGGACCGCAATAGTGACTCTTCTTACCAGAAAACATCTCTTGCTCATAGGACCACAAACTGCATGTGATTCAACTCCATTTAGGACTGGGAAACAAACGCTAGCTCGCCTTACAAGAAACACACTCTGCTTTTGAGAAAAGAGCACTCTTCTACTCTACTGTGTTTCCTTTGGGGTCCAAACAGTGAGCTTGCTCAGAACAAAAGAACTGTGCTTCCTACAAACACGGGCTATATCTAGTTCATCTCTGCTTAGGAAACTGACAAGAACAGTAGCTCCTTTTCAGTCCAATACACTGTACTTGATGGGAACAGACGCCAGTGCTATTTCTCCTGTGTATGAAAATGGGAGTTCAATAGTGACTCTTCTTACCAGAAAAAAATCTCTTGATCGTAGGACCAGAAACTGCATGTGATTCAATTCCATTTAGGACTGCGCAACAAACGCTAGCTTGCCTTACAAGAAAAACACTCTGCTTTTGAGAAAAGGGCACTCTTCTACTCTAATGTGTTTCCTATGGGTTCGATCAGTGAGCTTACAGTACAAAAGAACTGTGCTTCCTACACAAACGGGCCATATCTAGTTCAACTCTGCTTAGGAAATTGACAAGAACAGTAGCTCCTCTTCAGTCCAATACACTGTACTTGATGGGAACAGACGTTGTCCTCTTTGCACTGTGTGTGGCAATGGGAGTGCAATAGTGATTTTCCTTACCAGAAAACAACTCTTGCTCGTAGGATCAAAAACTGCACGTGATTCAACTCCATTTAGGACTGGGAAACAAATGCTAGCTCCCCTTACAAGAAACACACTCTACTTTTGGGAAAAGATCACTCTTCTCTACTGTGTTTCCTATAGGGCCAGAACAGTGAGCTTACTCAGAACAAAAGAACTGTGCTTCCTACACACACGGCCATATCTAGTTTTATTTTGCTTAGGAAACTAACAAGAACAGTAGATCCTCTTCAGTGCCATACACTGTACTTGCTGGGAACAGACGCGAGTGCTATTTGCACTGTATATGGCAATGGGAGCAAAATAGTGACTCTTCTTACCAAAAACAACTCTTGCTAGTAGGACCAGAAACTGCATGTGATTCAACTCCTTTTAGAACGAGAAACAAACGCTAGCTCGCCTTACAAGAAACACTCTCTTCTTTTGAGAAAAGAGCACTCTTATACTCTACTGTATTTCCTATAGGACCAGAATAGTGAGCTTGCTCAGAACAAAAGAACTGTGCTTCCTACACACACGGGCTATATCTAGTTCAACTCTGCTTAGGAAACTGACAAGAACGGTAGCTCCTCTTCAGTCCAATACACTGTACTTGGTGGGAACAGACGCCAGTGCTATTTGCCCTGTGTATGACAATGGGAGCTCAATAGTGACTCTTCTTACCAGAAAAAAACTCTTGCTCGTAGGACCAGAAACTGTATGTGATTCAACTCCATTTAGGACTGCGAAACAAACGCCAGCTTGCCTTACAAGAAACACACTCTGCATTTGAGAAAAGAGCACTCTTCTACTCTACAGTGTTTCCTATGGGGTCCGAACAGTGAGATTGCTCAGAACAAAAGAACTGTGCTTCCTACACACATGGGCCATATCTAGTTCAACTCTACTTAGGAAACTGACAAGAACAGTAGCTCCTCTTCAGTCAAATACACTGTACTTGCTGGGAAGAGACGCGAGTGCTATTTGCACTGAGTATGTCAATGGGAGCGCAATAGTGACTTTCAATACCAAAAAACAACTCTAGCTCGTAGGACCAAAAACTGCATGTGATTCAACTCCATTTAGGACTGGGAAACAAACGCTAGCTCGCCTTACAAGAAACACACTCTGCTTTTGAGAAAAGAGCACTCTTCTACTCTACTGTGTTTCCTTTGGGGTCCAAACAGTGAGCTTGCTCAGAACAAAAGAACTGTGCTTCCTACAAACACGGGCTATATCTAGTTCATCTCTGCTTAGGAAACTGACAAGAACAGTAGCTCCTTTTCAGTCCAATACACTGTACTTGATGGGAACAGACGCCAGTGCTATTTCTCCTGTGTATGAAAATGGGAGTTCAATAGTGACTCTTCTTACCAGAAAAAAATCTCTTGATCGTAGGACCAGAAACTGCATGTGATTCAATTCCATTTAGGACTGCGCAACAAACGCTAGCTTGCCTTACAAGAAAAACACTCTGCTTTTGAGAAAAGTGCACTCTTCTACTCTAATGTGTTTCCTATGGGTTCGATCAGTGAGCTTACAGTACAAAAGAACTGTGCTTCCTACACAAACGGGCCATATCTAGTTCAACTCTGCTTAGGAAATTGACAAGAACAGTAGCTCCTCTTCAGTCCAATACACTGTACTTGATGGGAACAGACGTTGTCCTCTTTGCACTGTGTGTGGCAATGGGAGTGCAATAGTGATTTTCCTTACCAGAAAACAACTCTTGCTCGTAGGATCAAAAACTGCACGTGATTCAACTCCATTTAGGACTGGGAAACAAATGCTAGCTCCCCTTACAAGAAACACACTCTACTTTTGGGAAAAGATCACTCTTCTCTACTGTGTTTCCTATAGGGCCAGAACAGTGAGCTTACTCAGAACAAAAGAACTGTGCTTCCTACACACACGGCCATATCTAGTTCAATTTTGCTTAGGAAACTAACAAGAACAGTAGATCCTCTTCAGTGCCATACACTGTACTTGCTGGGAACAGACGCGAGTGCTATTTGCACTGTATATGGCAATGGGAGCGAAATAGTGACTCTTCTTACCAAAAACAACTCTTGCTAGTAGGACCAGAAACTGCATGTGATTCAACTCCTTTTAGAACGAGAAACAAACGCTAGCTCGCCTTACAAGAAACACTCTCTTCTTTTGAGAAAAGAGCACTCTTCTACTCTACTGTGTTTCCTACAGGGCCAAAACAGTGAGCTTGCTCAGAACAAAAGAACTGTGTTTCCTACACACACGGGCTATATCTAGTTCAACTCTGCTAAGGAAACTGACAAGAACAGTAGCTCCTCTTCAGTCCAATACACTGTACATGCTGGGAACAGACGCCAGTGCTATTTGCCCAGTGTATGATAATGGGAGCGCAATAGTGACTCTTCTTACCAGAAAAAAACTCTTGCTCGTAGGACCAGAAACTGCATGTGATTCAACTCCATTTATAACTGGGAAACAAACGCAAGCTCGCCTTACAGTAAACACACTCTGCTTTTGAGAAAAGAGCACTCTTCTGGTCTAATGTGTTTTATGTAAGGCCAGAATAGTGAGCTTGCTCAGAACAAAAGAACTGTGCTTCCTACACACACCGACTATATCTAGTTCAACTCTGCTTAGGAAACTGACAAGAACAGTAGATCCTCTTCAGTCCAATGCACTGTACATGCTGGGAACAGACGCCAGTGCTATTTGCCCTGTGTATGACAATGGGAGCGCAATAGTGACTTTTCTTACTAGAAAACAACTCTTGCTCGTAGGACCAGACACTGCCTGTGATTCAACTCCATTTAGGACTGGGAAACAAACACTAGCTTGCCTTACAAGAAACACACTTTGCTTTTGAGAAAAGAGCACTCTTCTACTCTACTGTGTTTCCTATAGGGCCAGAACAGTGAGCTTGCTCAGAACAAAAGAACTGTGCTTCCTACACACAAGGGCTATATCCAGTTCAATTCTGTTCAGGAAACTGACAAGAACAGTAGCTCCTCTTCAGTCCAATACACTGTACTTGCTGGGCACAGACGCGAGAGCTATTTGCACTGTATATGGCAATGGGAGCGCAATAGTGACTCTTCTTACCAGAAAACATCTCTTGCTCATAGGACCAGAAACTGCATGGGATTCAACTCCATTTCAGACTGGGAAACAAACACTAGCTCGCCTTACAAGAAACACACTCTGCTTTTGAGAAAAGATCACTCTTCTACTCTACTGTGTTTCCTTTGGGGTCCAAACAGTGAGCTTGCTGAGAACAAAAGAACTGTGCTTCCTACACACACGGGCTATATCTAGTTCAACTCTGCTTAGGAAACTGACAAGAACAGTAGCTCCTCTTCAGTCCAACACACTGTACTTGGTGGGAACAGACGCCAGTGCTATTTGCCCTGTGTATGACAATGGGAGCTCAATAGTGACTCTTCTTACCAGAAAAAAACTCTTGTTCGTAGGACCAGAAACTGCATGTGATTCAACTCCATTTAGGACTGCAAAATAAACGCCAGCTCCCCTTACAAGAAACACACTCTGCTTTTGAGAAAAGAGGACTCTTCTACTCTACAGTGTTTCCTATGTGGTCCGAACAGTGAGCTTGCTCAGAAAAAAAGAACTCTGCTTCCTACACACACGGGCCATATCTAGTTCAACTCTACTTAGGAAACTGACAAGAACAGTAGCTCCTCTTCAGTCCAATACACTGTACTTGCTGGGAACAGACGCGAGTGCTATTTGCACTGTGTATGTCAAAGGGAGCGCTATAGTAACTTTCCTTACCAAAAAACGACTCTAGCTCGTAGGACCAAAAACTGCATGTGATTTAACTCCATTTTGGACTGGGAACCAAACGCTAGTTCGCCTTACAAGAAACACACTCTGCTTTTGAGAAAAGAGCACTCTTCTACTCTACTGTGTTTCCTATAGGGCCAGAATAGTGAGCTTGCTCAGAACAAAAGAACTGTGCTTCCTAGACACAGGGGCCATATCTAGTTCAACTCTGCTTAGGAAACTGAGAAGAACAGTAGCTCATCTTCAATCCAATACAGTGTACTTGCTGGGAACAGACGCGGGTGCTATTTGCACTATGTATGGCAATGGGAGCTCAATAGTGACTTTCCTTACCAGAAAACAACTCTTGCTCGTAGGACCAAAAACTGCATGTGATTCAACTCCATTTAGGACTGCAAAACAAACGCTAGCTCGCCTTACAAGAAACATACTCTGCTTTAGAGAAAAGAGCACTCTTCTACCTTACAGTGTTTCCTACAGGGCCAAAACAGTCAGCTTGCTCAGAACAAAATAACTGTGCTTCCTACACACACCGACTATATCTAGTTCAACTCTGCTTAGGAAACTGACAAGAACAGTAGATCCTCTTCTGTCCAATACACTGTACATGCTGGGAACAGACGCCAGTGCTATTTGCCCTGTGTATGACAATGGGAGCGCAATAGTGACTCTTCTTACCAGAAAACAACTCTTGCTCGTAGGACCAGAAACTGCATGTGATTCAACTCCATTTAGGACTGCGAAACAAACGCTAGCTTACCTTACAAGAAACACACTCTGCTTTTGAGAAAAGAGCACTCTTCTACTCTACAGTGATTCCTATGTGGTCTGAACAGTGAGCTTGCTCAGAACAAAAGAACTGTGCTTCCTACACACACGGGCCATATCCAGTTAAATTCTGCTTAGGAAACTGACAAGAACAGTAGATCCTCTTCAGTCCAATACACTGTACATGCAGGGGACAGATGCTAGTGCTATTTGCAATGTGTATGACAATGGGACAGCAATAGTGACTCTTCTTACATGAAAACATCTCTTGCTCATAGGACCACAAACTGCAAGTGATTCAAATCCATTTAGGAGTGCGAAACAAACACTAGCTCGCCTTACAAGAAACACACTCTGCTTTTGAGAAAAGAGCACTCTTCTATCCAACTGTGTTTTCTATGGTGTCCGAACAGTGAGCTTGCTCAGAAAAAAAGAACTGTGCTTCCTACACACACGGGCCATGTCTAGTTCAACTCTGCTTAGGAAACTGACAAGAACAGTAGCTCCTTTTCAGTCCAATACACTCTACTTAAGGGGAACAGACGCGAGTGCTATTTGCACTGAATATGGCAATGGGAGCACAATAGTGACTTTCCTTACCAGAAAACACCTCTTGCTCGTAGGATCAAAAACTGCATTTGATTCAACTACATGTACGACTGGGAAACAAACGCTACTCGCCTTACAAGAAACACACTCTGTTTTTGAGAAAAGAGCACTCTTCTACACTACTGTGATTCCTAAAGGGCCAGAATAGTGAGCTTGCTCAGAACAAAAGAACTGTGCTTCCTACACACACGGGTTATATCTAGTTCAACTCTGCTTACGAAACTGACAAGAACAGTAGCTCCTCTTCAGTCCAATACACTGTACATGCTGGGAACAGACGCCAGTGCTATTTGCCCTGTGTATGACAACGGGAGCGCAATAGTGACTCTTCTTTCCAGAAAACAACTCTTGCTCATAGGACCGCAAATTGCATGTGATTCAACTCCATTTAGGACAGGGAAAGAAACGCTAGCTTTCCTTACAAGAAACACACCCCTCTTTTGAGAAAAGAGCACTCTTCTACTCTACTATGTTTCCTATAGGGCCAGAATAGTGAGCTTGCTCAGAAAAAAGAACTGTCTGTCCTACACACATGGGTTATATCTAGTTTAACTGTGCTTAGGAAACTGACAAGAACAGTAGCTTCTCTTCAGTCTGATACACTGTAATTGCTGGGAACAGACGCGAGTGCTATTTTCACTGTGTATGGCATTGGGAGCGCAATAGTGACTCTTTTTACCAGAAAACAACTCTTGCTCATAGGACCAAAAACTGCATGGGATTCAACTCCATTTAGGACTTGGAAACAAAAGCTAGCTCTCCTTACAAGAAACTCTCTCTGCTTTTGAGAAAAGAGCACTCTTCTACTCTACTGTGTTTCCTTTAGGGCCAGAACAGTGAGTTTGCTCAGAACAAAAGAACTGTGCTTCCTACACACACGGCCATATCTAGTTCAATTCTGCTTAGGAAACAGACAAGAACAGTAGATCCTCTTCCATCCCATACACTGTACTTGCGGGGAACAGAAGCCAGTGCTTTTTGCCCTGTGGATGACAATGGGAGCACAATAGTGACTCTTCTTACCAGAAAACAACTCTTGCTCGTAGGACCAGAAACTGCATGTGATTCAACTCCATTTAGGACTGGGAAACAAACGCCAGCTTGCTTTACAAGAAAAACACTCTGCTTTTGAGAAAAGAGCAGTCTTCTACTCTACTGTGTTTCCTATAGGGCCAGAATAGTGAGCTAGCTCAGAACAAAAGAACTGTGCTTCCTACACAAACGGGCTATATCTAGTTCAACTCTGCTTAGGAAACTGACTAGAACAGTAGCTCCTCTTCATTCCAATACACTGTACATGCTGGGAACAGACGCCAGTGCTATTTGCCCTGTGTATGATAATGGGAGCGCAATAGTGACTCTTCCTAACAGAAAACAACTCTTGCTCGTAGGATCAGAAACTGCATGTGATTCAACTCCATTTATAACTGGGAAACAAATGCTAGCTCGCCTTACAATAAACACACTCTGCTTTTGAGAAAAGAGCACTCTTCTAGTCTAATGTGTTTTTTGTAGAGCCAGAATAGTGAGCTTGCTCAGAATAAAAGAACTGTGCTTCCTACACACACCGACTTTATCTAGTTCAACTCTGCTTAGGAAACTGACAAGAACAGTAGATCCTCTACAGTCCAATATGCTGTACATGCGGGGAACAGACGCCAGTGCTATTTGCCCTGTGTATGACAATGGGAGCTCAATAGTGACTCTTCTTACCAGAAAACATCTCTTGCTCGTAGAACCCGAAACTGCATGTGATTCAACTCCATTTAGGACTGGGAAAGAAACACTAGCTCGCCTTACAAGAAACACACTCTGCTTTTGACAAAAGAGCACTCTAATACCCAACTGTGTTTTCTATGGGGTCCGAACAGTGAGCTTGCTCAGAAAAAAAGAACTGTGCTTCCTACACACACGGGCCATGTCTAGTTCAACTCTGCTTAGGAAACTGACAAGAACAGTAGCTCCTTTTCAGTCCAACACACTCTACTTAAGGGGAACAGACGTGAGTGCTATTTGCACTGTGTATGGCAATCGGAGCACAATAGTGACTTTCCTTACCAGAAAACAACTCTTGCTCGTAGGACCAAAAACTGCATGGGATTCAACTCCATTTAGGACTTGGAAACAAAAGCTAGCTCTCCTTACAAGAAACTCTCTCTGCTTTTGAGAAAAGAGCACTCTTCTACTCTACTGTGTTTCCTTTAGGGCCAGAACAGTGAGTTTGCTCAGAACAAAAGAACTGTGCTTCCTACACACACGGCCATATCTAGTTCAATTCTGCTTAGGAAACAGACAAGAACAGTAGATCCTCTTCCATCCCATACACTGTACTTGCGGGGAACAGAAGCCAGTGCTTTTTGCCCTGTGGATGACAATGGGAGCACAATAGTGACTCTTCTTACCAGAAAACAACTCTTGCTCGTAGGACCAGAAACTGCATGTGATTCAACTCCATTTAGGACTGGGAAACAAACGCCAGCTTGCTTTACAAGAAAAACACTCTGCTTTTGAGAAAAGAGCAGTCTTCTACTCTACTGTGTTTCCTATAGGGCCAGAATAGTGAGCTAGCTCAGAACAAAAGAACTGTGCTTCCTACACAAACGGGCTATATCTAGTTCAACTCTGCTTAGGAAACTGACTAGAACAGTAGCTCCTCTTCATTCCAATACACTGTACATGCTGGGAACAGACGCCCGTGCTATTTGCCCTGTGTATGATAATGGGAGCGCAATAGTGACTCTTCCTAACAGAAAACAACTCTTGCTCGTAGGATCAGAAACTGCATGTGATTCAACTCCATTTATAACTGGGAAACAAATGCTAGCTCGCCTTACAATAAACACACTCTGCTTTTGAGAAAAGAGCACTCTTCTAGTCTAATGTGTTTTTTGTAGAGCCAGAATAGTGAGCTTGCTCAGAATAAAAGAACTGTGCTTCCTACACACACCGACTTTATCTAGTTCAACTCTGCTTAGGAAACTGACAAGAACAGTAGATCCTCTACAGTCCAATATGCTGTACATGCGGGGAACAGACGCCAGTGCTATTTGCCCTGTGTATGACAATGGGAGCTCAATAGTGACTCTTCTTACCAGAAAACATCTCTTGCTCGTAGAACCCGAAACTGCATGTGATTCAACTCCATTTAGGACTGGGAAAGAAACACTAGCTCGCCTTACAAGAAACACACTCTGCTTTTGACAAAAGAGCACTCTAATACCCAACTGTGTTTTCTATGGGGTCCGAACAGTGAGCTTGCTCAGAAAAAAAGAACTGTGCTTCCTACACACACGGGCCATGTCTAGTTCAACTCTGCTTAGGAAACTGACAAGAACAGTAGCTCCTTTTCAGTCCAATACACTCTACTTAAGGGGAACAGACGCGAGTGCTATTTGCACTGTGTATGGCAATCGGAGCACAATAGTGACTTTCCTTACCAGAAAACAACTCTTGCTCGTAGGATCAAAAACTGCATTTGATTCAAATACATGTAGGACTGGGAAACAAACGCTACTCGCCTTACAAGAAACACACTCTGTTTTTGAGAAAAGAGCACTCATCTACTCTACTGTGATTCCTAAAGGGCCAGAATAGTGAGCTTGCTCAGAACAAAAGAACTGTGCTTCCTACACACAGGGGTTATATCTAGTTCAACTCTGCTTAGGAAACTGACAAGAACAGTAGCTCCTCTTCAGTCTAATACACTGTACATGCTGGGAACAGACGCCAGTGCTATTTGCCCTGTGTATGACAACGGGAGCGCAATAGTGACTCTTCTTACCAGAAAACAACTCTTGCTCGTAGGACTGCAAATTGCATGTGATTCAACTCCATTTAGGACAGGGAAAGAAATGCTAGCTTGCCTTACAAGAAACACACCCCTCTTTTGAGAAAAGAGCACTCTTCTACTCTACTATGTTTCCTATAGGGCCAGAATAGTGAGCTTGCTCAGAACAAAGAACTGTCTGTCCTACACACACGGGTTATATCTAGTTTAACTGTGCTTAGGAAAATGACAAGAACAGTAGCTTCTCTTCAGTCTGATACACTGTACTTGCTGGGAACAGACGCGAGTGCTATTTGCACTGTGTATGGCAATGGGAGCGCAATAGTGACTCTTCTTACCAGAAAACAACTCTTGCTCGTAGGAGCAGAAACTGCATGGGATTCAACTCCATTTAGGACTTGGAAACAAAAGCTAGCTCTCCTTACAAGAAACTCTCTCTGCTTTTGAGAAAAGGGCACTCTTCTACTCTACTGGTTTTCCTATGGGGTCCGAACAGTGAGCTTGCTCAGAACAAAAGAACTGTGCTTCCTACACACACGGGCCATATCTAGTTGAACTCTGCTTAGGAAACTGACAAGGACAGTAGCTCCACTTCAGTCAAATACACTGTACTTGCTGGGAACAGACACGAGTGCTATTTGCACTGTGTATGGCAATGGGAGCGCAATAGTGACTTTCCATAAGAGAAAAAAACTCTTGCTTGTAGGACAATGGGAGCGCAATAGTGACTCTCTTACCAGAAAACAACTCTTGCTCGTAGGACCACAAACTGCATGTGACTCACCTCCATTTAGGACTGGGAAACAAACACTAGCTCGCCTTTCAAGAAACACTCCGCTTTTGAGAAAAGAGCAGTCTTCTACTCTACTGTGTTTCCTATGTGGTCTGAACAGTGAGCTTGCTCAGAACAAAAGAACTGTACTTCCTACACACACGGGCCATATCTAGTTCAACTCTGCTTAGGAAACTGACAAGAACAGTAGATCCTCTTCAGTCCAATACACTGTACTTGCTGGGAACAGACGGGAGTGCTATTTGCACTGTGTATGGCAAAGGGAGCACAATAGTGACTTTCCTTACCAGAAAACAAATCTTGCACGTAGGACCAAAAACTGCATATGATTCAACTCCATTTAGGACTGGGAAACAAACGCTAGCTCGCCTTACAAGAAACAAACTCTGCTTTTGAGAAAAGAGCACTCTTCTACTCTTCTGTGTTTCCTAAAGGGTCAGAACAGAAAGCTTGCTCAGAACAAAAGAACTGTGCTTCCTACATACACAGCCATAACTTGTTCAATTCTGCTTAGGAAACTGACAAGAACAGTAGATCCTTTTCAGTCCAATACACTGTACATGCTACGAACAGACGCGAGTGCTATTTGTACTGTGTATGGCAATGGGAGCACACTAGTGTCTCTTCTTACCAGAAAACAACTCTTGCTCGTAGGATCAGAAACTGCATGTGATTCAACTCCATTTAGGACTGGGAAACAAATGCTAGCTCGCCTTACAAGGAACACACTCTGCTTTTGAGAAAAGAGCACTCTTCTACTCTACTGTGTTTCTTATGGGGTTCGAACAGTGAGCTTGCTCAGAACAAAAAAACTGTGCTTCCTACACACGGGCCATATCTAGTTCAACTCTGCTTAGGACACTGACAAGAACAGTGGCTACTATTCAGTCCATACACTGTACTCTCTGGGAACAGACGTGAGTGCTATTTGCACTTTGTATGGCAATGGGATGGCAATAGTGACTTTTCTTACCAGAAAACAACTCTTGCTCGTAGGACCAGAAACTGCATGTGACTCAAATCCATTTAGGACTGGGAAACAAACGCTAGCTCGCCTTACAAGAAACACACTCTGCTTTTGAGAAAAGAGCACTCTTCTACTCTTCTGTGTTTCCTATAGGGACAGAACAGAAAGCTTGCTCAGAACAAAAGAACTGTGCTTCCTACATACACGGCCATAACTAGTTCAATTCTGCTTAGGAAACTGACAAGAACAGTAGATCCTTTTCAGTCCAATACACTGTACTTGGTGGGAACAGACGCGAGTGCTATTTGCACTGTGTATGGCAGTGGGAGCGCAATAGTGACTTTCCTTACCAGAAAACAACTCATGTTCTTAGGACCAAAAACTGCATGTGATTCAACTCCATTTAGTACTGGGAAAAAAACGCTAGCTCGCCTTACAAGAAACACACTCTGCTTTTGAGAAAAGAGCACTCTTCTACTCTACTGTGTTTCCTATAGGGCCAAAACAGTGAGCTTGCTCAGAACAAAAGAACTGTGCTTCCTACA
Organism: Peromyscus eremicus; assembly: GCF_949786415.1. Classification (NCBI taxonomy): domain Eukaryota; kingdom Metazoa; phylum Chordata; class Mammalia; order Rodentia; family Cricetidae; genus Peromyscus; species Peromyscus eremicus. The sequence continues at coordinate 295,427 of NW_026734548.1, read as the reverse complement.
CACACGGCCATATCTAGTTCAATTCTGCTTAGGAAACTAACAAGAACAGTAGATCCTCTTCAGTGCCATACACTGTACTTGCTGGGAACAGACGCCAGTGCTATTTGCCCTGTGTATGACAATGGGAACACATCAGTGACTCTTCTTACCAGAAAACAACTCTTGCTCGTAGGACCAGAAACTGCATGTGATTGAACTCCATTTAGGACTGGGAAACAAACGCTAGCTCACCTTACAAGAAACACACTCTGCTTTTGAGAAAAGAGCACTCTTCTACTCTACTGTGTTTCCTATAGGGCCAGAACAGTGAGGTTGCTCAGAACAAAAGAACTGTGCTTCCTACACACACGGGCTATATCTAGTTCAACTCTGCTTAGGAAACTGACAAGAACAGTAGCTCCTCTTCAGTCCAATACACTGTACTTGCTGGGAGCAGACGCGAGTGCTATTTGCACTGTGTATGGCAATAGGAGCGAAATAGTGACTCTTCTTACCAGAAAACAACTCTTGCTCATAGGACCAGAAACTGCATGGGATTCAACTCCGTTTCTGACTGGGTAAAAAACACTAGCTAGCCTTACAAGAAACACACACTGCTTTTGAGAAAAGAGCACTCTTCTACTCTACTGTGTTTACTACGGGGTCCGAAAATTGAGCTTGCTCAGAACAAAAGAACTGTGCTTCACACACACGGGCCATATCTAGTTCAACTCTGCTTAGGAAACTGACAAGAGCAGTAGCTCCTCTTCAGTCCAATACACTGAACTTGCTGGGAACAGACGCGAGTGCTATTTGCACTGTGTATGGCAAAGGGAGCACAATAGTGACTTTCCTTTCCAGAAAACAACTCTTGCTCGTAGTACCAGAAACTGCATGTGATTCAACTCCATTTAGGACTGGGAAACAAATGGAAGCTCGCCTTACAAGAAACACACTCTGCTTTTGGGAAAAGAGCACTCTTCTACTCTACTGTGTTTCCTATAGGCCAACAGAGTGAGCTTGCTCAGAACAAAAGAACTGTGCTTCCTACACACACAGGTCATATCTAGTTCAACTCTGCTTAGGAAACTGACAAGAACAGTAGATCCTCTTCAGTCCAATACACTTTACATGCTGGGAACAGACGCCAGTGCTATTTGCCCTGTGTATGACAATGGTAGCGCAACAGTTACTCTTCTTACCAGAAAACAACTCTTGATCGTAGGACCAGAAACTGCATGTGATTGAACTCCATTTAGGACTGGGAAACAAACGCTAGCTCGCCTTACAAGAAACACATTCTGCTTTTGAGAAAAGAGCACTCTTCTACTCTACTGTGTTTCCTACAAGGCCAGAAGAGTGAGCTTGCTCAGAACAAAAGAAGTGTACTTCCTACACACACGGGCCATATCTAGTTCAACTTTACTTAGGAAACTGACAAGAACAGTAGATCCTCTTCAGTCCAATACTGTACATCCTGGGAACAGACGCGAGTCCTATTTGCCCTGTGTATGGCAATGGGAACACAATAGTGACTCTTCTTGCTAGAAAACAACTCTTGCTTGTAGGACCAGAAACTGCATGTGATTCAACTCCATTTAGGACTGGGAAACAAAAGCTAGCTCGCCTTACAAGAAACACACTCTGCTTTTGAGAAAAGAGCACTCTTCTACTCTACTGTGTTTCCTATAGGGCCAAAACAGTGAGCTTGCTCAGAACAAAAGAACTGTGCTTCCTACACACACCGGCCATATCTAGTTCAACTCTGCTTAGGAAACTGACAAGAACAGTAGATCCTCTTCAGTCCAATACACTGTACATGCTGGGAACAGACGCCAGTGCTATTTGCCCTGTGTATGACAATGAGAGTGCAATAGTGACTCTTCTTACCAGAAAACAACTCTTGCTCCTAGGATCAGAAACTGCATGTGATTCAACTCCATTTAGGACTGGGAAACAAACGCTAGCTCGCCTTACAAGAAACACACTCTGCTTTTGAGAAAAGAGCACTCTTCTACTCTACTGTGTTTCCTATGGGGTCCGAATAGTGAGCTTGCTCAGAACAAAAGAACTGTGCTTCCTACACACACGGGCCATATCTAGTTCAACTCTGCTTAGGAAACTGACAAGAACAGTAGCTCATCTTCTGTACAATACACTGTACATGCAAAGAAGAGTAGCAAGTGTTGTTTGCACTGTGTATGGCAGTAGGAGTGCAACAGTGACTCTTCTTACCAGAAAACAACTCTTGCTCATAGGACAAGAAACTGCATGTAATTCAACTCCATTTAGGACTGGGAAACAAACGCTAGCTCGCCTTACAAGGAACACAATCTGCTTTTGAGAAAAGAGCACTCTTCTACTCTTCTGTGTTTCCTATAGGGCCAGAAGAGTGAGCTTGCTCAGAACAAAAGATCTGTGCTTCCTAAACACACGGGCCATATCTCGTTCAACTCTGCTTAGGAAACTGACAAGAACAGTAGCTCCTCTTCAGTCCAATACACTGTACTTGCTGGGAACAGACGCGAGTGCTATTTGCACTGTTTATGGCAAAGGGAGCACAATAGTGACTTTCCTTACCAGAAAACATCCCTTGCTTGTAGGACCAAAAACTGCATGTGATTCAACTCCATTTAGGACTGGGAAACAAACGCTAGCTCACCTTACAAGAAAAAAACTCTGCTTTTGAGAAAAGAGCACTCTTCTACTCTACTGTGTTTCCTATAGGGCCAGAAGAGTGAGCTTGCTCAGAACAAAAGAACTGTGCTTCCTACACACAAGGGCTCTATCTAGTTCAACTCTGCTTAGGAAACTGACAAGAACAGTAGCTCCTCTTCTGTCCAATACACTGTACTTGCTGGGAACAGACGCGAGTGCTCTTTGCACTGAGCATGGTAATGGTAGTACAATAGTGACTCTTTTTACCAGAAAACAACTCTTGCTCGTAGGACCAGAAACTGCATGTGATTCAACTCCATTTTGGACTGGGAAACAAACGCTAGCTCGCCTTCCAAGAAACACATTCTGTTTTTGAGAAAAGAGCACTCTTCTATTCTACTGTGTTTCCTATGGGGTCCGAACAGTGAGCTTGCTCAGAACAAAAGAACTGTGTTTCCTACACACACGGGCCATGTCTAGTTCAACTCTGGTTAGGAAACTGACAAGAGCAGTAGCTCCTCTTCAGTCCAATACACTGTACTTGCTGGGAACAGACGCCAGTGCTATTTGCCCTGTGTATGACAATGGGAACACATCAGTGACTCTTCTTACCAGAAAACAACTCTTGCTCGTAGGACCAGAAACTGCATGTGATTGAACTCCATTTAGGACTGGGAAACAAACGCTAGCTCACCTTACAAGAAACACACTCTGCTTTTGAGAAAAGAGCACTCTTCTACTCTACTGTGTTTCCTATAGGGCCAGAACAGTGAGGTTGCTCAGAACAAAAGAACTGTGCTTCCTACACACACGGGCTATATCTAGTTCAACTCTGCTTAGGAAACTGACAAGAACAGTAGCTCCTCTTCAGTCCAATACACTGTACTTGCTGGGAGCAGACGCGAGTGCTATTTGCACTGTGTATGGCAATAGGAGCGAAATAGTGACTCTTCTTACCAGAAAACAACTCTTGCTCATAGGACCAGAAACTGCATGGGATTCAACTCCGTTTCTGACTGGGTAAAAAACACTAGCTAGCCTTACAAGAAACACACACTGCTTTTGAGAAAAGAGCACTCTTCTACTCTACTGTGTTTACTACGGGGTCCGAAAATTGAGCTTGCTCAGAACAAAAGAACTGTGCTTCACACACACGGGCCATATCTAGTTCAACACTGCTTAGGAAACTGACAAGAACAGTAGCTCCTCTTCTGTCCAATACACTGTACTTGCTGGGAACAGACGCGAGTGATATTAGCACTGTGTATGGCAATGGTAGAAAAATAGTCACTCTTCTTACTAGAAAACAACTCTTGCTCGTAGGACCAGAAACTGCATGTGATTCAACTCCATTTAGAACTGGGAAACAAACACTAGCTCGCCTTACAATAAACACACTCTGCTTTTGAGAAAACAGCACTCTTCTACTCTAATGTGTCTTTTGTGGGGCCAGAATTGTGAGCTTGCTCAGAACAAAAGAACTGTGCTTCCTACACACACCGACTATACCTAGTTCAACTCTGCTTAGGAAACTGACAAGAACAGTAGATCCTCTTCAGTCCAATACACTGTACATGGTGGGAACAGACGCCAGTGCTATTTGCCCTGTGTATGACAATGGGAGCGCAATAGTGACTCTTCTTACCAGAAAACAAATCTTGCTCGTAGGACCAGAAACTGCATGGTATTCAACTCCATTTAGGACTGCAAAACAAAAGCTAGCTCGCCTTACTAGAAACACATTCTGCTTTTGAGAAAAGATCACTCTCCTACTCTAGAGTGATTCCTATGGGGTCCGAACAGTGAGCTTGCTCAGAACAAAACAACTGTGCTTCCTACACACACGGGCCATATCCAGTTCAATTCTGCATAGGAAACTGACAAGAACAGTAGATCCTCTTCAGTCCAATACAATGTACATGCAGGGAACAGATGCCAGTGCTATTTGCAATGAGTATGACAATGGGACCGCAATAGTGTCTCTTCTTACCAGAAAACATCTCTTGCTCATAGGACCAGAAACTGCATGTGATTCAACTCCATTTAGGACTGCGAAACAAACGCTAGCTCACCTTACAAGAAACATAGTCTGCTTTTGAGAAAAGAGAACTCTTCCACTCTAATGTGTTTCCTGTGGGTCCAAACAGTGAGCTTGCTCACAACAAAAGAACTGTGCTTCCTACACACACGGGCCATATCTAGTTCAACTCTGCTTAGGAAACTGACAAGAACAGTAGCTCCTCTTCAGTCCAATACACTGTACTTGCTGGGCACAGACGCGAGTGCTATTTGCACTGTATATGGCAATGGGAGCACAATAGTGACTCTTCTTACCAGAAAACAACTCTTTATTGTAGGACCAGATACTGCATGGGATTCAACTCCATTTCATACTGGGAAACAAACAATAGCTCACCTTACAAAAAGCACACTCTGCTTTTGAGAAAAGAGCACTCTTCTACTCTATTGTGTTTTCTATAGGGAAGGACAGTGCGCTTGTTCAGAACAAAAGAACTGTGCTTCCTACACACACCGACTATATCTAGTTCAACTCTGCTTAGGAAATTGACAAGAACAGTAGCTACTCTTCAGTCCAATACACTGTACTTGATGGGAACAGACACCAGTCCTCTTTGCACTGTGTGTGGCAATGGAAGCGCAATAGTGACTCTCCTTACCAGAAAACAACTCTTGCTCGTAGGACCAAAAACGGCATGTGATTCATCTCCTTTTAGGACTGGGAAACAAACACTACCTCGCCTTACAAGAAACACACTCTGCTTTTGAGAAAAGATCACTCTTCTACTCTACTGTGTTTCCTATAGGGCCAGAACAGTGAGCTTGCTCAGAACAAAAGAACTGTGCTTCCTACACACACGGCAATATCTAGTTCAATTCTGCTTAGGAAACTGACAAGAACAGTATATCCTCTTCAGTCCAATACACGGTACATGCTGGGAACAGACGCCAGTGCTATTTGTAATGTGTATGAAAATGGGAGCGCAATATTGACTTTTCTTACCAGAAAACAACTCTTGCTCGTAGGACCAGAAACTGCATGTGATTCAACTCCATTTAGGACTGCGAAAAAAACGCTAGCTCGCCTTACAAGAAACACACTCTGCTTTTGAGAAAAGAGCACTCTTCTACTCTACTGTGTTTCCTATAGGGCCAGAATAGTGAGCTTGGTCAGAACAAAAGATCTGTGCTTCCTACACACACGTGCAATATCTAGGTCAATTCTGCTTACGAAACTGATAAGAACAGTAGCTCCTCTTCAGTCCAATACACTGTACTTGCTGGGAACAGACGCCAGTGCTATTTGCACTGTGTATGGCAATGGGAGCACAATAGTGACTTACCTTACCAGAAAACAACTCTTGCTCGTAGGATCAAAAACTGCATGTGATTCAACTCCATTTAGGACTCGGAAACAAACGCTAGCTCGCCTTACAAGAAACACACTCTGCTTTTGAGAAAAGATCACTCTTCTACTCTATTGTTTTCTATAGGGCCAGAACAGTGAGCTTGCTCAGAACAAAAGAACTATGCTTCCTACACACATGGCTATATCTAGTTCATTTCTCCTTAGGAAACTGACAAGAACAGTAGATCCTCTTCAGTCCAATACACTGTACATGCTGGGAACAGACGCCAATGCTATTTGCCCTGTGTATGACAATGGGAGTGCAATAGAGACTCTTCTTAACAGAAAACAACTCTTGCTCGTAGGACCAGAAACCGCATGTGATTCAACTCCATTTAGGACTGGGAAACAAATGCTAGCTCGCCTTACAAAAAACACACTCTGCCTTTGAGAAAAGTTCACTCTTCTACTCTAATGTGTTTCCTATGGGTTCGATCAGTGAGCTTACAGTACAAAAGAACTGTGCTTCCTACACACACGGGCCATATCTAGTTCAAGTCTGCTTAGGAAACTGACAAGAACAGTAGCTCCTCTTCAGTCCAATACACTGTACTTGATGGGAACAGACGCGAGTCCTCTTTGCACTGTGTGTGGCAAAGGGAGCACAATAGTGACTTTCCTTACCAGAAAAAAACTCTTTCTCGTAGGATCAAAAACTGCATGTGATTCAACTCCATTTAGGACTGGGAAACAAATGCTAGCTCCCCTTACAAGGAACATTCTGATTTTGAGAAAAGATCACTCTTCTACTCTACTGTGTTTCCTATAGGGCCAGAACAGTGAGCTTGCTCAGAACAAAAGAACTGTGCTTCACACACACGGCCATATCTAGTTCAACTCTGCTTAGGAAACTGACAAGAACAGTAGCTCCTCTTCTGTCCAATACACTGTACTTGCTGGGAACAGACGCGAGTGCTATTTGTACTGTGTATGGCAATGGTAGAAAAATAGTCACTCTTCTTACTAGAAAACAACTCTTGCTCGTAGGACCAGAAACTGCATGTGATTCAACTCCATTTAGAACTGGGAAACAAACACTAGCTCGCCTTACAATAAACACACTCTGCTTTTGAGAAAACAGCACTCTTCTACTCTAATGTGTCTTTTGTAGGGCCAGAATTGTGAGCTTGCTCAGAACAAAAGAACTGTGCTTCCTACACACACCGACTATACCTAGTTCAACTCTGCTTAGGAAACTGACAAGAACAGTAGATCCTCTTCAGTCCAATACACTGTACATGCTGGGAACAGACGCCAGTGCTATTTGCCCTGTGTATGACAATGGGAGCGCAATAGTGACTCTTCTTACCAGAAAACAAATCTTGCTCGTAGGACCAGAAACTGCATGGGATTCAACTCCATTTAGGACTGCAAAACAAAAGCTAGCTCGCCTTACTAGAAACACATTCTGCTTTTGAGAAAAGATCACTCTCCTACTCTAGAGTGATTCCTATGGGGTCCGAACAGTGAGCTTGCTCAGAACAAAACAACTGTGCTTCCTACACACACGGGCCATATCCAGTTCAATTCTGCATAGGAAACTGACAAGAACAGTAGATCCTCTTCAGTCCAATACAATGTACATGCAGGGAACAGATGCCAGTGCTATTTGCAATGAGTATGACAATGGGACCGCAATAGTGTCTCTTCTTACCAGAAAACATCTCTTGCTCATAGGACCAGAAACTGCATGTGATTCAACTCCATTTAGGACTGCGAAACAAACGCTAGCTCACCTTACAAGAAACATAGTCTGCTTTTGAGAAAAGAGAACTCTTCCACTCTAATGTGTTTCCTGTGGGTCCAAACAGTGAGCTTGCTCACAACAAAAGAACTGTGCTTCCTACACACACGGGCCATATCTAGTTCAACTCTGCTTAGGAAACTGACAAGAACAGTAGCTCCTCTTCAGTCCAATACACTGTACTTGCTGGGCACAGACGCGAGAGCTATTTGCACTGTATATGGCAATGGGAGCACAATAGTGACTCTTCTTACCAGAAAACAACTCTTTATTGTAGGACCAGATACTGCATGGGATTCAACTCCATTTCATACTGGGAAACAAACAATAGCTCACCTTACAAAAAGCACACTCTGCTTTTGAGAAAAGAGCACTCTTCTACTCTATTGTGTTTTCTATAGGGAAGGACAGTGCGCTTGTTCAGAACAAAAGAACTGTGTTTCCTACACACACCGACTATATCTAGTTCAACTCTGCTTTGGAAATTGACAAGAACAGTAGCTCCTCTTCAGTCCAATACACTGTACTTGATGGGAACAGACACCAGTCCTCTTTGCACTGTGTGTGGCAATGGGAGCGCAATAGTGACTTTCCTTACCAGAAAACAACTCTTGCTCGTAGGACCAAAAACGGCATGTGATTCATCTCCTTTTAGGACTGGGAAACAAACACTACCTCGCCTTACAAGAAACACACTCTGCTTTTGAGAAAAGATCACTCTTCTACTCTACTGTGTTTCCAATAGGGCTAGAACAGTGAGCTTGCTCAGAACAAAAGAACTGTGCTTCCTACACACACGGCAATATCTAGGTCAATTCTGCTTAGGAAACTGACAAGAACAGTATATCCTCTTCAGTCCAATACACGGTACATGCTGGGAACAGACGCCAGTGCTATTTGTAATGTGTATGACAATGGGAGCGCAATATTGACTTTTCTTACCAGAAAACAACTCTTGCTCGTAGGACCAGAAACTGCATGTGATTCAACTCCATTTAGGACTGCGAAAAAAACGCTAGCTCGCCTTACAAGAAACACACTCTGCTTTTGAGAAAAGAGCACTCTTCTACTCTACTGTGTTTCCTATAGGGCCAGAATAGTGAGCTTGGTCAGAACAAAAGATCTGTGCTTCCTACACACACGTGCAATATCTAGGTCAATTCTGCTTACGAAACTGATAAGAACAGTAGCTCCTCTTCAGTCCAATACACTGTACTTGCTGGGAACAGACGCCAGTGCTATTTGCACTGTGTATGGCAAAGGGAGCACAATAGTGACTTACCTTACCAGAAAACAACTCTTGCTCGTAGGATCAAAAACTGCATGTGATTCAACTCCATTTAGGACTCGGAAACAAACGCTAGCTCGCCTTACAAGAAACACACTCTGCTTTTGAGAAAAGATCACTCTTCTACTCTATTGTTTTCTATAGGGCCAGAACAGTGAGCTTGCTCAGAACAAAAGAACTATGCTTCATACACACATGGCTATATCTAGTTCATTTCTCCTTAGGAAACTGACAAGAACAGTAGATCCTCTTCAGTCCAATAAACTGTACATGCTGGGAACAGACGCCAATGCTATTTGCCCTGTGTATGACAATGGGAGTGCAATAGAGACTCTTCTTAACAGAAAACAACTCTTGCTCGTAGGACCAGAAACTGCATGTGATTCAACTCCATTTAGGACTGCGAAACAAACGCTAGCTCGCCTTACAAGAAACATAGTCTGCTTTTGAGAAAAGAGAACTCTTCCACTCTACTGTGTTTCCTGTGGGTCCAAACAGTGAGCTTGCTCACAACAAAAGAACTGTGCTTCCTACACACACGGGCCATATCTAGTTCAACTCTGCTTAGGAAACTGACAAGAACAGTAGCTCCTCTTCAGTCCAATACACTGTACTTGCTGGGAAGAGACGCGAGTGCTATTTGCCCTCTATATGGCAATGGGAGCACAATAGTGACTCTTCTTACCAGAAAACAACTCTTTATTGTAGGACCAGAAACTGCATGGTATTCAACTCCATTTCATACTGGGAAACAAACAATAGCTCACCTTACAAAAAGCACACTCTGCTTTTGAGAAAAAGAGCACTCTTCTACTCTATTGTGTTTCCTATAGGGCAAGAACAGTGCGCTTGTTCAGAACAAAAGAACTGTGCTTCCTACACACACCGACTATATCTAGTTCAACTCTGCTTAGGAAATTGACAAGAAGAGTAGCTCCTCTTCAGTCCAATACACTGTACTTGATGGGAACATACACAAGTCCTCTTTGCACTGTGTGTGGCAATGGGAGCACAATAGTGACTTTCCTTACCAGAAAACAACTCTAGCTCGTAGGACCAAAAACTGCATGTGACTCAACTCTATTTAGGACTGGGAAACAAACACTAGCTCGCCTTACAAGAAACACACTCTGCTTTTGAGAAAAGAGCACTCTTCTACTCTAATGTGTTTCCTATAGGGCCAAAACAGTGAGCTTGCTCAGAACAAAAGAACTGTGCTTCCTACACACACGGGTAATATCTAGGTCAATTCTGCTTACGAAACTGACAAGAACAGTAGCTCCTCTTCAGTCCAATACACTGTATTTGCTGGGAAGAGGCGAGTGATATTTGCACTGTGTATGGCAATGGGAGCGCAGTAGTGACTTTCCTTACCAGAAAACAACTCTTGCTCGTAGGATCAAAAACCGCATGTGATTCAACTCCATTTAGGACTGGGAAAAAAACGCTAGCTCGCCTTCCAAGAAACACACTCTGCTTTTGAGAAAAGATCACTCTTCTACTCTACTGTGTTTTGTATAGGGCCAGAACAGTGAGCTTGCTCAGAACAAAAGAACTGTGCTTCCTACAGACATGGCCATATCTAGTTCAATTCTGTTTAGGAAACTGACAAGAACAGTTGATCCTTTTCAGTCCAATAAACTGTACATGCTGTGAACAGACGCCAGTGCAATTTGCCCTGTGTATGACAATAGGAGCACAATAGTGAGTCTTCTTAATAGAAAACAACTCTTGCTCGTAGGACCAGAAACTGCATGTGATTCAACTCCATTTAGGACTGGGAAACAAATGCTAGCTCGCCTTACAAGAAACACACTCTGCTTTTGAGAAAAGGGCACTCTTCTACTCTACTGTGTTTCCTATGGGTTCGATCAGTGAGCTTACAGTAGAAAAGAACTGTGCTTCCTACACACACGGGCCATATCTAGTTCAACTCTGCTTAGGAAACTGACAAGAACAGTAGCTCCTCTTCAGTCCAATACACTGTACTTGATGGGAAAAGACGCGAGTCCTCTTTGCACTGTGTGTGGCAATGGGAGCGCAATAGTGACTTTCCTTACAAGAAAACAACTCTTGCTCGTAGGATCAAAAACTGCATGTGATTCAACTCCATTTAGGACTGGGAAACAAATGCTAGCTCCCCTTACAAGGAACATTCTGCTTTTGAGAAAAGATCACTCTTCTACTCTACGGTGTTTCCTATAGGGCCAGAACAGTGAGCTTACTCAGAACAAAAGAACTGTGCTTCGTACACACACGGGCTATATCTAGTTCAACTCTGCTTAGGAAACTGACAAGAACAGTAGCTCCTCTTCAGTCCAATACACTGTACATGCTGGGAACAGATGCCAGTGCTATTTGCCCTGTGTATGATAATTAGAGCACAATAGTGACTCTTCTTAACAGAAAACAACTCTTGCTCATAGGACCAGAAACTGCATGTGATTCAACTCCATTTAGAACTGGGAAACAAACACTAGCTCGCCTTACAAGAAACACACTCTGCTTTTGAGAAAACAGCACTCTTCTACTCTAATGTGTTTTTTGTAGGGCCAGAATTGTGAGCTTGCTCAGAACAAAAGAACTGTGCTTCCTACACACACCGACTATATCTAGTTCATCTCTGCTTAGGAAACTGACAAGAACAGTATATCCTCTTCAGTCCAATACACTGTACATGCTGGGAACAGACGCCAGTGCTATTTGCCCTGTGTATGACAATGGGAGCGCAATAGTGACTCTTCTTACCAGAAAACAACTCTTGCGCGTAGGACCAGAAACTGCATGGGATTCAACTCTATTTAGGACTGCGAAAGAAAAGCTAGCTCGCCTTACTAGAAACACACTCTGCTTTTGAGAAAAGATCACTCTCCATCTCTAGAGTGATTCCTATGGGGTCCGAACAGTGAGCTTGCTCAGAACAAAACAACTGTGCTTCCTACACACACGGGCCATATCCAGTTCAATTCTGCGTAGGAAACTGACAAGAACAGTAGATCCTCTTCAGTCCAATACAATGTACATGCAGGGAACAGATGCCAGTGCTATTTGCAATGTGTATGACAATGGGACTGCAATAGTTTCTCTTCTTACCAGAAAACATCTCTTGCTCATAGGACCAGAAACTGCATGTGATTCAACTCCATTTAGGACTGCGAAACAAACGCTAGCTCGCCTTACAAGAAACATAGTCTGCTTTTGAGAAAAGAGAACTCTTCCACTCTACTGTGTTTCCTGTGGGTCCAAACAATGAGCTTGCTCAGAACAAAAGAACTGTGCTTCCTACACACACAGCCATATCTAGTTCAATTCTGCTGAGGAAACTGACAAGAACAGTAGATCCTCTTCAGTCCAATACACTGTACATGCTGGGAACAGATGCCAGTGCTATTTGCCCTGTGTATGACAATGGGAACGCAATAGTCACTCTTCTTACCAGAAAAAAACTCTTGCGCGTAGGACCAGAAACTGCATGTGATTCAACTCCATTTAGGACTGGGAAACAAATGCTAGCTCGCCTTATAAGGAACACACTCTGCTTTTGAGAAAAGAGCACTCTTCTACTCTACTGTGTTTACTATGGGTTCGAACAGTGAGCTTGCTCAGAACAAAAGAACTGTGCTTCCTACACAAATGGGCCATATCTAGTTTAACTCCGCTTAGGAAACTGACAAGAACAGTAGCTCCTCTTCAGTCCAATGCACTGTACTTGCTGGGAACAGACGCGAGAGCTATTTGCACTGTATATGGCAATGGGAGTGCAATAGTGACTCTTCTTACCAGTTAACATCTCTTGCTTGTAGGAACAGAAACTGCATGTGATTCAACTCCATATTGGACTGAGAAACAAACGCTAGCTCACCTTACAAGAAAAACTCTCTGCTTTTGAAAAAGAGCACTCTTCTACTCTACTGTGTTTCCTATACTGCCATAACAGTGAGCTTGCTCAGAACAAAAGAACTGTGCTTCCTACACACACGGGCCATATCTAGTTCAACTCTGCTTAGGAAACTGACAAGAGCAGTAGATCATCTTCAGTCCTATACACTGTACATGCTGGGAACAGACGCGAGTGCTATTTGCCCTGTGTATGACAATGGGAGCGCAATAGTGACTATTCTTACCAGAAAACAACGCTTGTTCGTAGGACCAGGAACTGCATGTGACTCAACTAGATTTAGGACGGGAAAAAAACGCTAGCTCGCCTTACAAGAAACACTCTCTGCTTTAGAGAAAAGAGCACTCTTCTACTCTACTGTGTTTCCTATAGGGCCAGAATAGTGAGCTTGCTCAGAACAAAAAACTGTGCATCCTACACACACTGGCTATATCTAGTTCAACTATGCTTAGGAAAGTAACAAGAACAGTTGGTCCACTTCAGTCCAATACACTGTACTTGCTGGGAACAGACGCCAGTGCTATTTGCCCTGTGTATGACAATGGGAGCTCAATAGTGACTCTTCTTACCAGAAAAATCTCTTGCTTGTAGGACCTGAAACTGCATGTGATTCAACTCCATTTAGGACTGGGAAACAAACACTAGGTCGCCTTACAAGCAATACACTCTGCTTTTGAAAAAAGATCACTCTTCTACTCTTCTGTGTTTCCTATAGGGCCAGAACAGTGAGCTTGCTCAGCACAAAAGAACTGTGCTTCCTACACACACGGCCATATCTAGTTCAATTCTGCTTAGGAAACTGACAAGAACACTAGATCCTCTTCAGTCCAATACACTGTTTATGCTGGGAACAGGCGCCAGTGGTATTTGTAATGTGTATGACAATGGGAGCGCAATATTGACTCTTCTTACCAGAAAACAACTCTTGCTCGTAGGACCAGAAACTGCATGTGATTCAACTCCATTTAGGACTGCGAAACAAACGCTAGCTCGCCTTACAAGAAACACACTCTGCTTTTGAGAAAAGAGCACTCTTCTACTCTGCTGTGTTTCCTATAGGGCCAGAATAGTGAGCTTGCTCAGAACAAAAGAACTGTGCTTCCTACACACACGGGCAATATCTAGGTCAATTCTGCTTATGAAACTGACAAGAACAGTAGCTCCTCTTCAGCCCAATACACTGTACTTGCTGGGAACAGACGCCAGTGCTATTTGCACTGTGTATGGCAATGGGAGCACAATAGTGACTTATCTTACCAGAAAACAACTCCTGCACGTAGGATCAAAAACTGCATGTGATTCAACTCCATTTAGGACTGGGAAACAAACACTAGCTCGCCTTACAAGAAACACACTCTGCTTTTGAGAAAAGATCACTCTTCTACTCTTTTGTGTTTTCTATAGGGCCAGAACAGTGAGCTTGCTCAGAACAAAAGAACTATGCTTCCTACACACATGGCCATATCTAGTTCAATTCTGCTTAGGAAACTGACAAGAACAGTAGATCCTCTTCAGTCCAATACACTGTACATGCTGGGAACAGACGCCAGTGCTATTTGCCCTGTGTATGACAATGGGAGTGCACTAGAGACTCTTCTTAACAGAAAACAACTCTTGCTCATAGGACCAGAAACTGCATGTCATTCAACTCCATTTAGGACTGGGAAACAAATGCTAGCTTCCCTTACAAGAAACACACTCTGCTTTTGAGAAAAGTTCACTCTTGTACTCTAATGTGTTTCCTTTGGGTTCGATCAGTGAGCTTACAGTACAAAAGAACTGTGCTTCCTACACACACGGGCCATATCTAGTTTAACTCTGCTTAGGAAACTGACAAGAACAGTAGCTCCTCTTCAGTCCAATACACTGTACTTGATGGGAACAGACACGAGTCCTCTTTGCACTGTGTGTGGCAATGGGAGCGCAATAGTGACTTTCCTTACCAGAAAACAACTCTTTCTCGTAGGATCAAAAACTGCATGTGATTCAACTCCATTTAGGACTGGGAAACAAATGCTAGCTCCCCTTACAAGGAACATTCTGCTTTTGAGAAAAGATCACTCTTCTACTCTACGGTGTTTCCTATAGGGCCAGAACAGTGAGCTTACTCAGAACAAAAGAACTGTGCTTCGTACACACACGGGCTATATCTAGTTCAACTCTGCTTAGGAAACTGACAAGAACAGTAGCTCCTCTTCAGTCCAATACACTGTACATGCTGGGAACAGTCGCCAGTGCTATTTGCCCTGTGTATGATAATTAGAGCACAATAGTGACTCTTCTTAACAGAAAACAACTCTTGCTCATAGGACCAGAATCTGCATGTGATTCAACTCCATTTAGAACTGGGAAACAAACACTAGCTCGCCTTAAAATAAACTCACTCTGCTTTTGAGAAAACAGCACTCTTCTACTCTAATGTGTTTTTTGTAGGGCCAGAATAGTGAGCTTGCTCAGAACAAAAGAACTGTGCTTCCTACACACACTGACTATATCTAGTTCAACTCTGCTTAGGAAACTGACAAGAACAGTAGATCCTCTTCAGTCCAATACACTGTACATGCTGGGAACAGACGCCAGTGCTATTTGCCCTGTGTGTGACAATTGGAGCGCAATAGTGACTCTTCTTACCAGAAAACAACTCTTGCTCGTAGGACCAGAAAATGCATGGGATTCAACTCCATTTAGGACTGCAAAACAAAAGCTAGCTTGCCTTACTAGAAACACACTCTGCTTTTGAGAAAAGATCACTCTCCTACTCTAGATTGATTCCTATGTTTTCCGAACAGTGAGCTAGCTCAGAACAAAGCAACTGTGCTTCCTACACACACGGGATATATCCAGTTCAATTCTGCTTAGGAAACTGACAAGAACAGTAGATCCTCTTCAGTCCAATACAATGTACATGCAGGGAACAGATGCCAGTGCTATTTGCCCTGTGTATGATAATGGGAGCGCAATAGTGACTCTTCTTACCAGAAAACAACTCTTGCTCATAGAACCAGAAACTGCATGGGATTCAACTCCATTTCAGAATGGGAAACAAGCACTAGTTCGCCTTACAAGAAACACACTCTGCTTTTGAGAAAACAGTACTCTTCTAATCTACTGTGTTTACTATGGGTTCAAACAGTGAGCTTGCTCAGAACAAAACAACTGTGCTTCCTACACATACGGGCCATATCTAGTTTAACTCCACTTAGGAAACTGACAAGAACAGTAGCTCCTCTTCAGTCCAATACACTGTCCTTGCTGGGAACAGACGTGAGAGCTATTTGCACTGTATATGGCAATGGGAGCACAATAGTGACTCTTCTTACCAGAAAACAACTCTTGCTCGTAGGATCAGAAACTGCATGGGATTCAACTCCATTTATGACTGGGAAACAAATGCTAGCTCGCCTTACAAGAAACACACTCTGCTTTTGAGAAAAGAGAACTCTTCTACTCTATTTCCTATGGGTTCGATCCGTGAGCTTATAGTACAAAAGAACTGTGGTTCCTACACACACGGGCCATATCTAGTTCAACTCTGCTTAGGAAACTGACAAGAACAGTTGCTCCTCTTCAGTCCAATACACTGTACTTGATGGGAACAGACGTGAGTCCTCTTTGCACTGTGTGTGGCAATGGGAGCGCAATAGTGACTTTCCTTACCAGAAAACAACTCTAGCTCGTAGGACCAAAGACTGCATGTGATTCAACTCAATTTAGGACTGGGAAACAAACGCTAGCTCGCCTTACAAGAAACACACTCTGCTTTTGAGAAAATAGCACTCTTCTACTCTACTGTGTTTCCTATGGGGCCAAAAGAGTGAGCTTGCTCAGATCAAAAGAACTGTGCTTCCTACACACACGGCCATATCTAGTTCAATTCTGCTTAGGAAACTGACAAGAACAGTAGATCCTCTTCAGTCCAATACACTGTACATGCTGGGAACAGATGCCAGTGCTATTTGCCCTGTGTATGACAATGGGAGCACAATAGTGACTCTTTTTACTAGAAAACAACTCTTGCTCGTAGGACCAGAAACTGCATGTGATTCAACTCCATTTAGGACTGGGAAACAAATGCTAGCTAGCCTTACAAGAAACACACTCTGCTTTTGAGAAAAAAGCACTCTTCTACTCTACTGTGTTTTCAACAGGGCCAAAACAGTGAGCTTGCTCAGAACAAAAGAACTGTGCTTCCTACACACACGGCCATATCTAGTTCAATTCTGCTTAGGAAACTGACAAGAACAGTAGATCCTCTTCCGTCCCATACACTGTAATTGCTGGGAACAGACGCCAGTGCTATTTGCCCTGTGTATGACAATGGGAGCACAATAGTGACTCTTTTTACTAGAAAACAACTCTTGCTCGTAGGACCAGAAACTGCATGTGATTCAACTCCATTTAGGATTTGGAAACAAACGCTAGCTCGCTTTATAAGAAAAACACACTGCTTTTGAGAAAAGAGCACTCTTCTACTCTACTGTGTTTCCTATAGGGTCAGAATAGTGAGCTTGCTCAGAACAAAAGAACTGTGCCTCCTACACACACGGGCTATATCTAGTTCAACTCTGCTTAGGAAACTGACAAGAACAGTAGCTCCTCTTCAGTCCAATACACTGTACATGCTGGGAACAGACATCAGGGCTTTTTGCCCTGTGTATGATAATGGGAGCGCAATAGTGACTCTTCTTACCAGAAAACAACTCTTGCTCGTAGGACCAGACACTGCATGTGATTCAACTCCATTTATAACTGGGAAACAAACGCTAGCTCTCCTTACAATAAACACACTCTGCTTTTGAGAAAAGAGCACTATTCTAGTCTAATGTGTTTTTTGAAGGGCCAGAATAGTGAGCTTGCTCAGAACAAAAGAACTGTGCTTTCTACACACACCGACTATATCTAGTTCGACTCTGCTTAGGAAACTGACAAGAACAGTAGATCCTCTTCAGTCCAATACACTGTACATGCTGGGAACAGATGCCAGTGCTATTTGCCCTGTGTATGTCAATGGGAGCACAATAGTGACTCTTCTTACCAGAAAACTACTATTGCTCGTAGGACCAGAAACTGCATGTGATTCAACTCCATTTAGGACTGCGAAAGAAACGCTAGCTCGCCTTACAAGAAACACACTCTGCTTTTGAGAAAAGAGCACTCTTCTACTCTACAGTGATTCCTATGGGGTCTGAACAGTGAGCTTGCTCAGAACAAAAGAACTGTGCTTCCTACACACACGGGACATATCCAGTTCAATTCTGCTTAGGAAACTGACAAGAACAGTAGATCCTCTTCAGTCCAATACACTGTACATGCAGGGGACAGATGCTAGTGCTATTTGCAATGTGTATGACAATGGGACCGCAATAGTGACTCTTCTTACCAGAAAACATCTCTTGCTCATAGGACCACAAACTGCATGTGATTCAACTCCATTTAGGACTGGGAAACAAACGCTAGCTCGCCTTACAAGAAACACACTCTGCTTTTGAGAAAAGAGCACTCTTCTACTCTACTGTGTTTCCTTTGGGGTCCAAACAGTGAGCTTGCTCAGAACAAAAGAACTGTGCTTCCTACAAACACGGGCTATATCTAGTTCATCTCTGCTTAGGAAACTGACAAGAACAGTAGCTCCTTTTCAGTCCAATACACTGTACTTGATGGGAACAGACGCCAGTGCTATTTCTCCTGTGTATGAAAATGGGAGTTCAATAGTGACTCTTCTTACCAGAAAAAAATCTCTTGATCGTAGGACCAGAAACTGCATGTGATTCAATTCCATTTAGGACTGCGCAACAAACGCTAGCTTGCCTTACAAGAAAAACACTCTGCTTTTGAGAAAAGGGCACTCTTCTACTCTAATGTGTTTCCTATGGGTTCGATCAGTGAGCTTACAGTACAAAAGAACTGTGCTTCCTACACAAACGGGCCATATCTAGTTCAACTCTGCTTAGGAAATTGACAAGAACAGTAGCTCCTCTTCAGTCCAATACACTGTACTTGATGGGAACAGACGTTGTCCTCTTTGCACTGTGTGTGGCAATGGGAGTGCAATAGTGATTTTCCTTACCAGAAAACAACTCTTGCTCGTAGGATCAAAAACTGCACGTGATTCAACTCCATTTAGGACTGGGAAACAAATGCTAGCTCCCCTTACAAGAAACACACTCTACTTTTGGGAAAAGATCACTCTTCTCTACTGTGTTTCCTATAGGGCCAGAACAGTGAGCTTACTCAGAACAAAAGAACTGTGCTTCCTACACACACGGCCATATCTAGTTTTATTTTGCTTAGGAAACTAACAAGAACAGTAGATCCTCTTCAGTGCCATACACTGTACTTGCTGGGAACAGACGCGAGTGCTATTTGCACTGTATATGGCAATGGGAGCAAAATAGTGACTCTTCTTACCAAAAACAACTCTTGCTAGTAGGACCAGAAACTGCATGTGATTCAACTCCTTTTAGAACGAGAAACAAACGCTAGCTCGCCTTACAAGAAACACTCTCTTCTTTTGAGAAAAGAGCACTCTTATACTCTACTGTATTTCCTATAGGACCAGAATAGTGAGCTTGCTCAGAACAAAAGAACTGTGCTTCCTACACACACGGGCTATATCTAGTTCAACTCTGCTTAGGAAACTGACAAGAACGGTAGCTCCTCTTCAGTCCAATACACTGTACTTGGTGGGAACAGACGCCAGTGCTATTTGCCCTGTGTATGACAATGGGAGCTCAATAGTGACTCTTCTTACCAGAAAAAAACTCTTGCTCGTAGGACCAGAAACTGTATGTGATTCAACTCCATTTAGGACTGCGAAACAAACGCCAGCTTGCCTTACAAGAAACACACTCTGCATTTCAGAAAAGAGCACTCTTCTACTCTACAGTGTTTCCTATGGGGTCCGAACAGTGAGATTGCTCAGAACAAAAGAACTGTGCTTCCTACACACATGGGCCATATCTAGTTCAACTCTACTTAGGAAACTGACAAGAACAGTAGCTCCTCTTCAGTCAAATACACTGTACTTGCTGGGAAGAGACGCGAGTGCTATTTGCACTGAGTATGTCAATGGGAGCGCAATAGTGACTTTCAATACCAAAAAACAACTCTAGCTCGTAGGACCAAAAACTGCATGTGATTCAACTCCATTTAGGACTGGGAAACAAACGCTAGCTCGCCTTACAAGAAACACACTCTGCTTTTGAGAAAAGAGCACTCTTCTACTCTACTGTGTTTCCTTTGGGGTCCAAACAGTGAGCTTGCTCAGAACAAAAGAACTGTGCTTCCTACAAACACGGGCTATATCTAGTTCATCTCTGCTTAGGAAACTGACAAGAACAGTAGCTCCTTTTCAGTCCAATACACTGTACTTGATGGGAACAGACGCCAGTGCTATTTCTCCTGTGTATGAAAATGGGAGTTCAATAGTGACTCTTCTTACCAGAAAAAAATCTCTTGATCGTAGGACCAGAAACTGCATGTGATTCAATTCCATTTAGGACTGCGCAACAAACGCTAGCTTGCCTTACAAGAAAAACACTCTGCTTTTGAGAAAAGGGCACTCTTCTACTCTAATGTGTTTCCTATGGGTTCGATCAGTGAGCTTACAGTACAAAAGAACTGTGCTTCCTACACAAACGGGCCATATCTAGTTCAACTCTGCTTAGGAAATTGACAAGAACAGTAGCTCCTCTTCAGTCCAATACACTGTACTTGATGGGAACAGACGTTGTCCTCTTTGCACTGTGTGTGGCAATGGGAGTGCAATAGTGATTTTCCTTACCAGAAAACAACTCTTGCTCGTAGGATCAAAAACTGCACGTGATTCAACTCCATTTAGGACTGGGAAACAAATGCTAGCTCCCCTTACAAGAAACACACTCTACTTTTGGGAAAAGATCACTCTTCTCTACTGTGTTTCCTATAGGGCCAGAACAGTGAGCTTACTCAGAACAAAAGAACTGTGCTTCCTACACACACGGCCATATCTAGTTCAATTTTGCTTAGGAAACTAACAAGAACAGTAGATCCTCTTCAGTGCCATACACTGTACTTGCTGGGAACAGACGCGAGTGCTATTTGCACTGTATATGGCAATGGGAGCGAAATAGTGACTCTTCTTACCAAAAACAACTCTTGCTAGTAGGACCAGAAACTGCATGTGATTCAACTCCTTTTAGAACGAGAAACAAACGCTAGCTCGCCTTACAAGAAACACTCTCTTCTTTTGAGAAAAGAGCACTCTTCTACTCTACTGTGTTTCCTACAGGGCCAAAACAGTGAGCTTGCTCAGAACAAAAGAACTGTGTTTCCTACACACACGGGCTATATCTAGTTCAACTCTGCTAAGGAAACTGACAAGAACAGTAGCTCCTCTTCAGTCCAATACACTGTACATGCTGGGAACAGACGCCAGTGCTATTTGCCCAGTGTATGATAATGGGAGCGCAATAGTGACTCTTCTTACCAGAAAAAAACTCTTGCTCGTAGGACCAGAAACTGCATGTGATTCAACTCCATTTATAACTGGGAAACAAACGCAAGCTCGCCTTACAGTAAACACACTCTGCTTTTGAGAAAAGAGCACTCTTCTGGTCTAATGTGTTTTATGTAAGGCCAGAATAGTGAGCTTGCTCAGAACAAAAGAACTGTGCTTCCTACACACACCGACTATATCTAGTTCAACTCTGCTTAGGAAACTGACAAGAACAGTAGATCCTCTTCAGTCCAATGCACTGTACATGCTGGGAACAGACGCCAGTGCTATTTGCCCTGTGTATGACAATGGGAGCGCAATAGTGACTTTTCTTACTAGAAAACAACTCTTGCTCGTAGGACCAGACACTGCCTGTGATTCAACTCCATTTAGGACTGGGAAACAAACACTAGCTTGCCTTACAAGAAACACACTTTGCTTTTGAGAAAAGAGCACTCTTCTACTCTACTGTGTTTCCTATAGGGCCAGAACAGTGAGCTTGCTCAGAACAAAAGAACTGTGCTTCCTACACACAAGGGCTATATCCAGTTCAATTCTGTTCAGGAAACTGACAAGAACAGTAGCTCCTCTTCAGTCCAATACACTGTACTTGCTGGGCACAGACGCGAGAGCTATTTGCACTGTATATGGCAATGGGAGCGCAATAGTGACTCTTCTTACCAGAAAACATCTCTTGCTCATAGGACCAGAAACTGCATGGGATTCAACTCCATTTCAGACTGGGAAACAAACACTAGCTCGCCTTACAAGAAACACACTCTGCTTTTGAGAAAAGATCACTCTTCTACTCTACTGTGTTTCCTTTGGGGTCCAAACAGTGAGCTTGCTGAGAACAAAAGAACTGTGCTTCCTACACACACGGGCTATATCTAGTTCAACTCTGCTTAGGAAACTGACAAGAACAGTAGCTCCTCTTCAGTCCAACACACTGTACTTGGTGGGAACAGACGCCAGTGCTATTTGCCCTGTGTATGACAATGGGAGCTCAATAGTGACTCTTCTTACCAGAAAAAAACTCTTGTTCGTAGGACCAGAAACTGCATGTGATTCAACTCCATTTAGGACTGCAAAATAAACGCCAGCTCCCTTACAAGAAACACACTCTGCTTTTGAGAAAAGAGGACTCTTCTACTCTACAGTGTTTCCTATGTGGTCCGAACAGTGAGCTTGCTCAGAAAAAAAGAACTCTGCTTCCTACACACACGGGCCATATCTAGTTCAACTCTACTTAGGAAACTGACAAGAACAGTAGCTCCTCTTCAGTCCAATACACTGTACTTGCTGGGAACAGACGCGAGTGCTATTTGCACTGTGTATGTCAAAGGGAGCGCTATAGTAACTTTCCTTACCAAAAAACGACTCTAGCTCGTAGGACCAAAAACTGCATGTGATTTAACTCCATTTTGGACTGGGAACCAAACGCTAGTTCGCCTTACAAGAAACACACTCTGCTTTTGAGAAAAGAGCACTCTTCTACTCTACTGTGTTTCCTATAGGGCCAGAATAGTGAGCTTGCTCAGAACAAAAGAACTGTGCTTCCTAGACACAGGGGCCATATCTAGTTCAACTCTGCTTAGGAAACTGAGAAGAACAGTAGCTCATCTTCAATCCAATACAGTGTACTTGCTGGGAACAGACGCGGGTGCTATTTGCACTATGTATGGCAATGGGAGCTCAATAGTGACTTTCCTTACCAGAAAACAACTCTTGCTCGTAGGACCAAAAACTGCATGTGATTCAACTCCATTTAGGACTGCAAAACAAACGCTAGCTCGCCTTACAAGAAACATACTCTGCTTTAGAGAAAAGAGCACTCTTCTACCTTACAGTGTTTCCTACAGGGCCAAAACAGTCAGCTTGCTCAGAACAAAATAACTGTGCTTCCTACACACACCGACTATATCTAGTTCAACTCTGCTTAGGAAACTGACAAGAACAGTAGATCCTCTTCTGTCCAATACACTGTACATGCTGGGAACAGACGCCAGTGCTATTTGCCCTGTGTATGACAATGGGAGCGCAATAGTGACTCTTCTTACCAGAAAACAACTCTTGCTCGTAGGACCAGAAACTGCATGTGATTCAACTCCATTTAGGACTGCGAAACAAACGCTAGCTTACCTTACAAGAAACACACTCTGCTTTTGAGAAAAGAGCACTCTTCTACTCTACAGTGATTCCTATGTGGTCTGAACAGTGAGCTTGCTCAGAACAAAAGAACTGTGCTTCCTACACACACGGGCCATATCCAGTTAAATTCTGCTTAGGAAACTGACAAGAACAGTAGATCCTCTTCAGTCCAATACACTGTACATGCAGGGGACAGATGCTAGTGCTATTTGCAATGTGTATGACAATGGGACAGCAATAGTGACTCTTCTTACATGAAAACATCTCTTGCTCATAGGACCACAAACTGCAAGTGATTCAAATCCATTTAGGAGTGCGAAACAAACACTAGCTCGCCTTACAAGAAACACACTCTGCTTTTGAGAAAAGAGCACTCTTCTATCCAACTGTGTTTTCTATGGTGTCCGAACAGTGAGCTTGCTCAGAAAAAAAGAACTGTGCTTCCTACACACACGGGCCATGTCTAGTTCAACTCTGCTTAGGAAACTGACAAGAACAGTAGCTCCTTTTCAGTCCAATACACTCTACTTAAGGGGAACAGACGCGAGTGCTATTTGCACTGAATATGGCAATGGGAGCACAATAGTGACTTTCCTTACCAGAAAACACCTCTTGCTCGTAGGATCAAAAACTGCATTTGATTCAACTACATGTACGACTGGGAAACAAACGCTACTCGCCTTACAAGAAACACACTCTGTTTTTGAGAAAAGAGCACTCTTCTACACTACTGTGATTCCTAAAGGGCCAGAATAGTGAGCTTGCTCAGAACAAAAGAACTGTGCTTCCTACACACACGGGTTATATCTAGTTCAACTCTGCTTACGAAACTGACAAGAACAGTAGCTCCTCTTCAGTCCAATACACTGTACATGCTGGGAACAGACGCCAGTGCTATTTGCCCTGTGTATGACAACGGGAGCGCAATAGTGACTCTTCTTTCCAGAAAACAACTCTTGCTCATAGGACCGCAAATTGCATGTGATTCAACTCCATTTAGGACAGGGAAAGAAACGCTAGCTTTCCTTACAAGAAACACACCCCTCTTTTGAGAAAAGAGCACTCTTCTACTCTACTATGTTTCCTATAGGGCCAGAATAGTGAGCTTGCTCAGAAAAAAGAACTGTCTGTCCTACACACACGGGTTATATCTAGTTTAACTGTGCTTAGGAAACTGACAAGAACAGTAGCTTCTCTTCAGTCTGATACACTGTAATTGCTGGGAACAGACGCGAGTGCTATTTTCACTGTGTATGGCATTGGGAGCGCAATAGTGACTCTTTTTACCAGAAAACAACTCTTGCTCATAGGACCAAAAACTGCATGGGATTCAACTCCATTTAGGACTTGGAAACAAAAGCTAGCTCTCCTTACAAGAAACTCTCTCTGCTTTTGAGAAAAGAGCACTCTTCTACTCTACTGTGTTTCCTTTAGGGCCAGAACAGTGAGTTTGCTCAGAACAAAAGAACTGTGCTTCCTACACACACGGCCATATCTAGTTCAATTCTGCTTAGGAAACAGACAAGAACAGTAGATCCTCTTCCATCCCATACACTGTACTTGCGGGAACAGAAGCCAGTGCTTTTTGCCCTGTGGATGACAATGGGAGCACAATAGTGACTCTTCTTACCAGAAAACAACTCTTGCTCGTAGGACCAGAAACTGCATGTGATTCAACTCCATTTAGGACTGGGAAACAAACGCCAGCTTGCTTTACAAGAAAAACACTCTGCTTTTGAGAAAAGAGCAGTCTTCTACTCTACTGTGTTTCCTATAGGGCCAGAATAGTGAGCTAGCTCAGAACAAAAGAACTGTGCTTCCTACACAAACGGGCTATATCTAGTTCAACTCTGCTTAGGAAACTGACTAGAACAGTAGCTCCTCTTCATTCCAATACACTGTACATGCTGGGAACAGACGCCAGTGCTATTTGCCCTGTGTATGATAATGGGAGCGCAATAGTGACTCTTCCTAACAGAAAACAACTCTTGCTCGTAGGATCAGAAACTGCATGTGATTCAACTCCATTTATAACTGGGAAACAAATGCTAGCTCGCCTTACAATAAACACACTCTGCTTTTGAGAAAAGAGCACTCTTCTAGTCTAATGTGTTTTTTGTAGAGCCAGAATAGTGAGCTTGCTCAGAATAAAAGAACTGTGCTTCCTACACACACCGACTTTATCTAGTTCAACTCTGCTTAGGAAACTGACAAGAACAGTAGATCCTCTACAGTCCAATATGCTGTACATGCGGGGAACAGACGCCAGTGCTATTTGCCCTGTGTATGACAATGGGAGCTCAATAGTGACTCTTCTTACCAGAAAACATCTCTTGCTCGTAGAACCCGAAACTGCATGTGATTCAACTCCATTTAGGACTGGGAAAGAAACACTAGCTCGCCTTACAAGAAACACACTCTGCTTTTGACAAAAGAGCACTCTAATACCCAACTGTGTTTTCTATGGGGTCCGAACAGTGAGCTTGCTCAGAAAAAAAGAACTGTGCTTCCTACACACACGGGCCATGTCTAGTTCAACTCTGCTTAGGAAACTGACAAGAACAGTAGCTCCTTTTCAGTCCAACACACTCTACTTAAGGGGAACAGACGTGAGTGCTATTTGCACTGTGTATGGCAATCGGAGCACAATAGTGACTTTCCTTACCAGAAAACAACTCTTGCTCGTAGGACCAAAAACTGCATGGGATTCAACTCCATTTAGGACTTGGAAACAAAAGCTAGCTCTCCTTACAAGAAACTCTCTCTGCTTTTGAGAAAAGAGCACTCTTCTACTCTACTGTGTTTCCTTTAGGGCCAGAACAGTGAGTTTGCTCAGAACAAAAGAACTGTGCTTCCTACACACACGGCCATATCTAGTTCAATTCTGCTTAGGAAACAGACAAGAACAGTAGATCCTCTTCCATCCCATACACTGTACTTGCGGGGAACAGAAGCCAGTGCTTTTTGCCCTGTGGATGACAATGGGAGCACAATAGTGACTCTTCTTACCAGAAAACAACTCTTGCTCGTAGGACCAGAAACTGCATGTGATTCAACTCCATTTAGGACTGGGAAACAAACGCCAGCTTGCTTTACAAGAAAAACACTCTGCTTTTGAGAAAAGAGCAGTCTTCTACTCTACTGTGTTTCCTATAGGGCCAGAATAGTGAGCTAGCTCAGAACAAAAGAACTGTGCTTCCTACACAAACGGGCTATATCTAGTTCAACTCTGCTTAGGAAACTGACTAGAACAGTAGCTCCTCTTCATTCCAATACACTGTACATGCTGGGAACAGACGCCCGTGCTATTTGCCCTGTGTATGATAATGGGAGCGCAATAGTGACTCTTCCTAACAGAAAACAACTCTTGCTCGTAGGATCAGAAACTGCATGTGATTCAACTCCATTTATAACTGGGAAACAAATGCTAGCTCGCCTTACAATAAACACACTCTGCTTTTGAGAAAAGAGCACTCTTCTAGTCTAATGTGTTTTTTGTAGAGCCAGAATAGTGAGCTTGCTCAGAATAAAAGAACTGTGCTTCCTACACACACCGACTTTATCTAGTTCAACTCTGCTTAGGAAACTGACAAGAACAGTAGATCCTCTACAGTCCAATATGCTGTACATGCGGGGAACAGACGCCAGTGCTATTTGCCCTGTGTATGACAATGGGAGCTCAATAGTGACTCTTCTTACCAGAAAACATCTCTTGCTCGTAGAACCCGAAACTGCATGTGATTCAACTCCATTTAGGACTGGGAAAGAAACACTAGCTCGCCTTACAAGAAACACACTCTGCTTTTGACAAAAGAGCACTCTAATACCCAACTGTGTTTTCTATGGGGTCCGAACAGTGAGCTTGCTCAGAAAAAAAGAACTGTGCTTCCTACACACACGGGCCATGTCTAGTTCAACTCTGCTTAGGAAACTGACAAGAACAGTAGCTCCTTTTCAGTCCAATACACTCTACTTAAGGGGAACAGACGCGAGTGCTATTTGCACTGTGTATGGCAATCGGAGCACAATAGTGACTTTCCTTACCAGAAAACAACTCTTGCTCGTAGGATCAAAAACTGCATTTGATTCAAATACATGTAGGACTGGGAAACAAACGCTACTCGCCTTACAAGAAACACACTCTGTTTTTGAGAAAAGAGCACTCATCTACTCTACTGTGATTCCTAAAGGGCCAGAATAGTGAGCTTGCTCAGAACAAAAGAACTGTGCTTCCTACACACAGGGGTTATATCTAGTTCAACTCTGCTTAGGAAACTGACAAGAACAGTAGCTCCTCTTCAGTCTAATACACTGTACATGCTGGGAACAGACGCCAGTGCTATTTGCCCTGTGTATGACAACGGGAGCGCAATAGTGACTCTTCTTACCAGAAAACAACTCTTGCTCGTAGGACTGCAAATTGCATGTGATTCAACTCCATTTAGGACAGGGAAAGAAATGCTAGCTTGCCTTACAAGAAACACACCCCTCTTTTGAGAAAAGAGCACTCTTCTACTCTACTATGTTTCCTATAGGGCCAGAATAGTGAGCTTGCTCAGAACAAAGAACTGTCTGTCCTACACACACGGGTTATATCTAGTTTAACTGTGCTTAGGAAAATGACAAGAACAGTAGCTTCTCTTCAGTCTGATACACTGTACTTGCTGGGAACAGACGCGAGTGCTATTTGCACTGTGTATGGCAATGGGAGCGCAATAGTGACTCTTCTTACCAGAAAACAACTCTTGCTCGTAGGAGCAGAAACTGCATGGGATTCAACTCCATTTAGGACTTGGAAACAAAAGCTAGCTCTCCTTACAAGAAACTCTCTCTGCTTTTGAGAAAAGGGCACTCTTCTACTCTACTGGTTTTCCTATGGGGTCCGAACAGTGAGCTTGCTCAGAACAAAAGAACTGTGCTTCCTACACACACGGGCCATATCTAGTTGAACTCTGCTTAGGAAACTGACAAGGACAGTAGCTCCACTTCAGTCAAATACACTGTACTTGCTGGGAACAGACACGAGTGCTATTTGCACTGTGTATGGCAATGGGAGCGCAATAGTGACTTTCCATAAGAGAAAAAAACTCTTGCTTGTAGGACAATGGGAGCGCAATAGTGACTCTCTTACCAGAAAACAACTCTTGCTCGTAGGACCACAAACTGCATGTGACTCACCTCCATTTAGGACTGGGAAACAAACACTAGCTCGCCTTTCAAGAAACACTCCGCTTTTGAGAAAAGAGCAGTCTTCTACTCTACTGTGTTTCCTATGTGGTCTGAACAGTGAGCTTGCTCAGAACAAAAGAACTGTACTTCCTACACACACGGGCCATATCTAGTTCAACTCTGCTTAGGAAACTGACAAGAACAGTAGATCCTCTTCAGTCCAATACACTGTACTTGCTGGGAACAGACGGGAGTGCTATTTGCACTGTGTATGGCAAAGGGAGCACAATAGTGACTTTCCTTACCAGAAAACAAATCTTGCACGTAGGACCAAAAACTGCATATGATTCAACTCCATTTAGGACTGGGAAACAAACGCTAGCTCGCCTTACAAGAAACAAACTCTGCTTTTGAGAAAAGAGCACTCTTCTACTCTTCTGTGTTTCCTAAAGGGTCAGAACAGAAAGCTTGCTCAGAACAAAAGAACTGTGCTTCCTACATACACAGCCATAACTTGTTCAATTCTGCTTAGGAAACTGACAAGAACAGTAGATCCTTTTCAGTCCAATACACTGTACATGCTACGAACAGACGCGAGTGCTATTTGTACTGTGTATGGCAATGGGAGCACACTAGTGTCTCTTCTTACCAGAAAACAACTCTTGCTCGTAGGATCAGAAACTGCATGTGATTCAACTCCATTTAGGACTGGGAAACAAATGCTAGCTCGCCTTACAAGGAACACACTCTGCTTTTGAGAAAAGAGCACTCTTCTACTCTACTGTGTTTCTTATGGGGTTCGAACAGTGAGCTTGCTCAGAACAAAAAAACTGTGCTTCCTACACACGGGCCATATCTAGTTCAACTCTGCTTAGGACACTGACAAGAACAGTGGCTACTATTCAGTCCATACACTGTACTCTCTGGGAACAGACGTGAGTGCTATTTGCACTTTGTATGGCAATGGGATGGCAATAGTGACTTTTCTTACCAGAAAACAACTCTTGCTCGTAGGACCAGAAACTGCATGTGACTCAAATCCATTTAGGACTGGGAAACAAACGCTAGCTCGCCTTACAAGAAACACACTCTGCTTTTGAGAAAAGAGCACTCTTCTACTCTTCTGTGTTTCCTATAGGGACAGAACAGAAAGCTTGCTCAGAACAAAAGAACTGTGCTTCCTACATACACGGCCATAACTAGTTCAATTCTGCTTAGGAAACTGACAAGAACAGTAGATCCTTTTCAGTCCAATACACTGTACTTGGTGGGAACAGACGCGAGTGCTATTTGCACTGTGTATGGCAGTGGGAGCGCAATAGTGACTTTCCTTACCAGAAAACAACTCATGTTCTTAGGACCAAAAACTGCATGTGATTCAACTCCATTTAGTACTGGGAAAAAAACGCTAGCTCGCCTTACAAGAAACACACTCTGCTTTTGAGAAAAGAGCACTCTTCTACTCTACTGTGTTTCCTATAGGGCCAAAACAGTGAGCTTGCTCAGAACAAAAGAACTGTGCTTCCTACACACACGGCCATATCTAGTTCAATTCTGCTTAGGAAACTGACAAGTATAGTAGATCCTCTTCAGTCCAATACAGGGTACATGCTGGTAACAGACGCCAGTGCTATTTGCCCTGTGTATGACAATGGGAGCTCATTAGTGACTCTTCTTACCAGAAAACATCTCTTGCTCGTAGAACCCGAAACTGCATGTGATTCAACTCCATTTAGGACTGGGAAAGAAACACTAGCTCGCCTTACAAGAAACACACTCTGCTTTTGACAAAAGAGCCCTCTAATACCCAACTGTGTTTTCTATGGGGTCCGAACAGTGAGCTTGCTCAGAAAAAAAGAACTGTGCTTCCTACACACACGGGCCATGTCTAGTTCAACTCTGCTTAGGAAACTGACAAGAACAGTAGCTCCTTTTCAGTCCAATACACTCTACTTAAGGGGAACAGACGCGAGTGCTATTTGCACTGTGTATGGCAATCGGAGCACAATAGTGACTTTCCTTACCAGAAAACAACTCTTGCTCGTAGGATCAAACACTGCATTTGATTCAAATACATGTAGGACTGGGAAACAAACGCTACTCGCCTTACAAGAAACACACTCTGTTTTTGAGAAAAGAGCACTCATCTACTCTACTGTGATTCCTAAAGGGCCAGAATAGTGAGCTTGCTCAGAACAAAAGAACTGTGCTTCCTACACACAGGGGTTATATCTAGTTCAACTCTGCTTAGGAAACTGACAAGAACAGTAGCTCCTCTTCAGTCTAATACACTGTACATGCTGGGAACAGACGCCAGTGCTATTTGCCCTGTGTATGACAACGGGAGCGCAATAGTGACTCTTCTTACCAGAAAACAACTCTTGCTCGTAGGACTGCAAATTGCATGTGATTCAACTCCATTTAGGACAGGGAAAGAAATGCTAGCTTGCCTTACAAGAAACACACCCCTCTTTTGAGAAAAGAGCACTCTTCTACTCTACTATGTTTCCTATAGGGCCAGAATAGTGAGCTTGCTCAGAACAAAGAACTGTCTGTCCTACACACACGGGTTATATCTAGTTTAACTGTGCTTAGGAAAATGACAAGAACAGTAGCTTCTCTTCAGTCTGATACACTGTACTTGCTGGGAACAGACGCGAGTGCTATTTGCACTGTGTATGGCAATGGGAGCGCAATAGTGACTCTTCTTACCAGAAAACAACTCTTGCTCGTAGGAGCAGAAACTGCATGGGATTCAACTCCATTTAGGACTTGGAAACAAAAGCTAGCTCTCCTTACAAGAAACTCTCTCTGCTTTTGAGAAAAGGGCACTCTTCTACTCTACTGGTTTTCCTATGGGGTCCGAACAGTGAGCTTGCTCAGAACAAAAGAACTGTGCTTCCTACACACGGGCCATATCTAGTTGAACTCTGCTTAGGAAACTGACAAGGACAGTAGCTCCACTTCAGTCAAATACACTGTACTTGCTGGGAACAGACACGAGTGCTATTTGCACTGTGTATGGCAATGGGAGCGCAATAGTGACTTTCCATAAGAGAAAAAAACTCTTGCTTGTAGGACAATGGGAGCGCAATAGTGACTCTCTTACCAGAAAACAACTCTTGCTCGTAGGACCACAAACTGCATGTGACTCACCTCCATTTAGGACTGGGAAACAAACACTAGCTCGCCTTTCAAGAAACACTCCGCTTTTGAGAAAAGAGCAGTCTTCTACTCTACTGTGTTTCCTATGTGGTCTGAACAGTGAGCTTGCTCAGAACAAAAGAACTGTACTTCCTACACACACGGGCCATATCTAGTTCAACTCTGCTTAGGAAACTGACAAGAACAGTAGATCCTCTTCAGTCCAATACACTGTACTTGCTGGGAACAGAGGGGAGTGCTATTTGCACTGTGTATGGCAAAGGGAGCACAATAGTGACTTTCCTTACCAGAAAACAAATCTTGCACGTAGGACCAAAAACTGCATATGATTCAACTCCATTTAGGACTGGAAAACAAACGCTAGCTCGCCTTACAAGAAACAAACTCTGCTTTTGAGAAAAGAGCACTCTTCTACTCTTCTGTGTTTCCTAAAGGGTCAGAACAGAAAGCTTGCTCAGAACAAAAGAACTGTGCTTCCTACATACACAGCCATAACTTGTTCAATTCTGCTTAGGAAACTGACAAGAACAGTAGATCCTTTTCAGTCCAATACACTGTACATGCTACGAACAGACGCGAGTGCTATTTGTACTGTGTATGGCAATGGGAGCACACTAGTGTCTCTTCTTACCAGAAAACAACTCTTGCTCGTAGGATCAGAAACTGCATGTGATTCAACTCCATTTAGGACTGGGAAACAAATGCTAGCTCGCCTTACAAGGAACACACTCTGCTTTTGAGAAAAGAGCACTCTTCTACTCTACTGTGTTTCTTATGGGGTTCGAACAGTGAGCTTGCTCAGAACAAAAAAACTGTGCTTCCTACACACGGGCCATATCTAGTTCAACTCTGCTTAGGACACTGACAAGAACAGTGGCTACTATTCAGTCCATACACTGTACTCTCTGGGAACAGACGTGAGTGCTATTTGCACTTTGTATGGCAATGGGATGGCAATAGTGACTTTTCTTACCAGAAAACAACTCTTGCTCGTAGGACCAGAAACTGCATGTGACTCAAATCCATTTAGGACTGGGAAACAAACGCTAGCTCGCCTTACAAGAAACACACTCTGCTTTTGAGAAAAGAGCACTCTTCTACTCTTCTGTGTTTCCTATAGGGACAGAACAGAAAGCTTGCTCAGAACAAAAGAACTGTGCTTCCTACATACACGGCCATAACTAGTTCAATTCTGCTTAGGAAACTGACAAGAACAGTAGATCCTTTTCAGTCCAATACACTGTACTTGGTGGGAACAGACGCGAGTGCTATTTGCACTGTGTATGGCAGTGGGAGCGCAATAGTGACTTTCCTTACCAGAAAACAACTCATGTTCTTAGGACCAAAAACTGCATGTGATTCAACTCCATTTAGTACTGGGAAAAAAACGCTAGCTCGCCTTACAAGAAACACACTCTGCTTTTGAGAAAAGAGCACTCTTCTACTCTACTGTGTTTCCTATAGGGCCAAAACAGTGAGCTTGCTCAGAACAAAAGAACTGTGCTTCCTACACACACGGCCATATCTAGTTCAATTCTGCTTAGGAAACTGACAAGTATAGTAGATCCTCTTCAGTCCAATACAGGGTACATGCTGGTAACAGACGCCAGTGCTATTTGCCCTGTGTATGACAACGCGAGCGCAATAAAGACTCTTCTTACCAGAAAACAACTGTTGCTCGTAGGACCAGAAACTGCATGGGATTCAACTCTATTTAGGACTGGGAAACAAACACTAGCTCACCTTACAAGAAACACACTCTCCTTTTGAGAAAAGAGCACTCTTCTACTCTACTGTGTTTCCTATGGGGTCCGAACAGTGAGCTTGCTCAGAACAAAAGAACTGTGCATCCTACACACACGGGCCATATCTAGTTCAACTCTGCTTTGGAAACTGACAAGAATTGTAGATCCTCTTCAGTCCAATACACTGTACTTGCTGGGAATAGACTCTAGTGCTATTTGCACTGTGTATGACAATTGGAGGGCAATAGTGACTCTTCTTACCAGAAAACAACTCTTGCTCGTAGGACCAGAAACTGCATGTGACTCAACTCCATTTAGGACTGGGAAACAAACGCTAGCTCGATTACAAGAAACACACTCTGCTTTTGAGAAAAGAGCACTCTTCTACTCTACTGTGTTTCCTATGGGGTCCGAACAGTGAGCTTGCTCAGAACAAATGAACTGTGCTTCCTACCCACATGGGACATATCTACTTCAACTCTGCTTAGGAAACTGACAAGAACAGTAGCTTCTCTTCAGTCCAATACACTGTACTTGCTGGGAACAGACGCGAGTGCTATTTGCACTGTGTATGGCAATGGGAGCGCAATAGTGACTCTTCTTACCAGAAAACAACTCTTGCTCGTAGGATAATAAACTGCATGGGATTCAACTCCATTTCTTACTGGGAGACAAACACTAGCTGGCCTTACAAGAAACACACTCTGCTTTTGAGAAAAGACCACTCTTCTACTCTACTGTGTTTCCTATAGGGCCAAAACAGTGAGCTTGCTCAGAACAAAAGAACTGTGCTTCCTACACACACGGCCATATCTAGTTCAATTCTGCTTAGGAAACTGACAAGTATAGTAGATCCTCTTCAGTCCAATACAGGGTACATGCTGGTAACAGACGCCAGTGCTATTTGCCCTGTGTATGACAACGCGAGCGCAATAATGACTCTTCTTACCAGAAAACAACTCTTGCTCGTAGGACCAGAAACTGCATGGGATTCAACTCTATTTAGGACTGGGAAACAAACACTAGCTCACCTTACAAGAAACACACTCTCCTTTTGAGAAAAGAGCACTCTTCTACTCTACTGTGTTTCCTATGGGGTCCGAACAGTGAGCTTGCTCAGAACAAAAGAACTGTGCATCCTACACACACGGGCCATATCTAGTTCAACTCTGCTTAGGAAACTGACAAGAATAGTACATCCTCTTCAGTCCAATACACTGTACTTGCTGGGAATAGACTCTAGTGCTATTTGCACTGTGTATGACAATTGGAGCGCAATAGTGATTCTTCTTACCAGAAAACAACTCTTGCTCGTAGGACCAGAAACTGCATGTGACTCAACTCCATTTAGGACTGGGAAACAAACGCTAGCTCGATTACAATCAACACACTCTGCTTTTGAGAAAAGAGCACTCTTCTACTCTACTGTGTTTCCTATGGGGTCTGAACAGTGAGCTTGCTCAAACAAAAGAACTGTGCTTCCTACACACACGGGACATATCTACTTCAACTCTGCTTAGGAAACTGACAAGAACAGTAGCTTCTCTTCAGTCCAATACACTGTACTTGCTGGGAACAGACGCGAGTGCTATTTGCACTGTTTATGGCAATGGGAGCGCAATAGTGACTCTTCTTACCAGAAAACAACTCTTGCTCGTAGGACCAGAAACTGCATGGGATTCAGCTCCATTTCTTACTGGGAGACAAACACTAGCTGGCCTTACAAGAAACACACTCTGCTTTTGAGAAAAGACCACTCTTCTACTCTACTGTGTTTCCTATGGGTTCCGAACAGTGAGCTTGCTCAGAACAAAAGAACTGTGCTTCCTACACACACAGGCCATATCTATTTCAACTCTGCTTAGGAAACTGACAAGAATAGTAGCTCTTCTTCAGTCCAATACCCTGTACTTGGGGGGAACAGACGCGAGTGCTATTTGCACTGTGTATGGCAGTGGGAGCGCAATAGTGACTTTCCTTACCAGAAAACAACTCTTGTTCATAGGACCAAAAACGGCATGTGATTCAACTCCATTTAGAACTGGAAAAAAACACTAGCTCGCCTTACAAGAAACACACTCTTCTTTTGAGAAAAGAGCACTCTTCTACTCTTCTGTGTTTCCTATAGGGCCAAAACAGTGAGCTTGCTCAGAAAAAAAGAACTGTGCTTCCTACACACACGGCCATATCTAGTTCAATTCTGCTTAGGAAACTGACAAGAATAGTAGATCCTCTTCAGTCCAATACAGTGTACATGCTGGTAACAGACGCCAGTGCTATTTGCCCTGTGTATGACAATGCGAGCGCAATAATGACTCTTCTTACCAGAAAACAACTGTTGCTCGTAGGACCAGAAACTGCATGGGATTCAACTCTATTTAGGACTGGGAAACAAACACTAGCTCACCTTACAAGAGACACACTCTCCTTTTGAGAAAAGAGCACTCTTGTATTCTACTGTGTTTCCTATGGGGTCCGAACAGTGAGCTTGCTCAGAACAAAAAAACATTGCTTCCTACACACACGGGCCATACCTAGTTCAACTCTGCTTAGGAAACTGACAAGAACAGTAGCTCCTCTTCAGTCCAATACACTGTATATGCTGGGAACAGACACCAGTGCTATTTGCCCTGTGTATGACAATGGGAGCGCAATAGTGACTCTTCTTACCAGAAAACAACTCTTGCTCATACGACCAGAAACTGCATGTGATTCAACTCCATTTAGGACTGGGAAACAAACGCTAGCTTGCCTTACAAGAAACACACTCTGCTTTTGAGAAAAGAGAACTCTTCTACTGTACTGTGTTTCCTATAGTGCCAGAACAGTGAGCTTGCTCAGAACAAAAGAACTGTACTTCCTACACACACGGGCCATATCTAGTTCTACTCTGCTTAGGAAACTGAGAAGAAAAGTAGCTCTTCTTCAGTCCAATACACTGTACATGCTGGGAACAGACGCGAGTGCAATTTGCAATGTGTATGGCAATGAGAGCACAATAGTGACATTCCTTACCAGAAAACAAGATTTGCTCATAGGACCAAAAACTGCATGTGATTCAACTCCATTTAGGACTG
This sequence comes from Peromyscus eremicus, assembly GCF_949786415.1. Classification (NCBI taxonomy): domain Eukaryota; kingdom Metazoa; phylum Chordata; class Mammalia; order Rodentia; family Cricetidae; genus Peromyscus; species Peromyscus eremicus. Next base: position 258,650 of record NW_026734548.1, on the reverse strand, counting down.
GGAAACAAATGCTAGCTCGCCTTTTAAGAAACACACTCTGCTTTTGAGAAAAGAGCACTCTTCTACTCTACTGTGTATCCAACGGGGTCCGAACAGTGAGCTTGCTCAGAACAGAAGAACTGTGCTTCCTACACACACGGCAATATCTATTTCAATTCTGCTTATGAACCTGACAAGAACAGTAGATTCTCTTCATTCCAATACACTGTACTTGCTGGGAACAGAGCCAGTGCTATTTGCACTATGTATGGCAATGGGAGCGCAATAGTGACTTTCCTTACCAGAAAAAAACTCTTGCTCATAGGACCAGAAACTGCATGTGATTCAACTGCATATAGGACTGGGAAAAAGAGGCTTACTCGCCATACAAGAAACACACTCTGCTTTTGAGAAAAGAGCACACTTCTACTCTACTGTGTTTCCTATGGTATCCGAACAGTGAGATTGCTCAGAACAAAAGAACTGTCCTTCCTACACACCCGGGCCATATCTAGTTCAACTCTGCTTAGGAAACTGACAAGAACAGTAGCTCCTCTTCAGTCCAATACACTCTACTTGCTGGGAACAGACGCCAGTGCTATTTGCAGTGTGTATGGCAATGGGAGAGCAATAGTGACTCTTCTTACCAGAAAACAACTCTTGCTCGTAGGACCAGAAACTGCATGTGATTCAACTCCAATTCTGGACCGGGAAACAAATGCTAGCTCGCCTTTTAAGAAACACACTCTGCTTTTGAGAAAAGAGCACTCTTCTACTCTACTGTGTTTCCTATGGGGTCCGAACAGTGAGCTTGCTCAGAACAAAAGAACTGTGCTTCCTATACACACTGGTCATATCTAGTTCAACTCTGCTTAGGAAACTGACAAGAACAGTAGCTCCTCTTCAGTCCAATACACTGTACTTGCTGGAAACAGACACGAGTGCTATTTGCACTGTGTATGGCAAAGGGAGCACAATAGTGACTTTCCTTACTAGAAAACAACTCTTGCTGGTAGGAACAAAAACTGCATGTGATTCAACTCCATTTAGGACTGGGAAACAAACGCTAGCTTGCCTTACAAGAAACACACTCTGCTTTTGAGAAAAGAGCACTCTTCTACTCTACTGTGTTTCCTATAGGGACAGAACAGAGAGCTTGCTCAGAACAAAAGAACTCTGCTTCCTACATGCAGGGCCATATATAGTTCAATTCTGCTTAGGAAACTGACAAGAACAATAGATCCTTTTCAGTCCAATACACTGTGCATGCTGGGAACAGACGCGAGTGCTATTTGCCCTGTGTATTACAATGGGAGCGCAATAGTGACTCTTCTTACCAGAAAACAACTCTTGCTCGTAGGACCAGAAACTGCATGTGATTCAACTCCATATAGGACTGGGAAAAAAACACTAGCTGGCCTTACAAGAAACACACTCTGCTTTTGAGAAAAGAGCACTCTTCTACTCTACTGTGTTTCCTATAGGGCCAGAACAGAGAGCTTGCTCAGAACAAAAGAACTGTGCTTCCTACATACAGGGACTTATCTAGTTCAATTCTGCAAGGAAACTGACAAGAACAATAGATCCTTTTCAGTCCAATACACTGTACTTGGTGGGAACAGACGCGAGTGCTATTTGCACTGTGTATGGCAATGGGAGCGCAATAGTGACATTCCTTACCAGAAAACAACTCTTGCTCATAGGACCAAAAAACTGCATGTTATTCAACTCCATTTAGAACTGGGAAATAAATGCTAGCTCGCCTTACAAGAAAAACACTCTGCTTTTGAGAAAAGAGCACTCTTCTACTCTACTGTGTGTCCTATAGGGCCAGAACAGTAAGCTTGCACAGAACAAAAGAAGTGTGCTTCCTACACACACGGTCATATCTAGTTCAATTCAGCTTAGGAAACTGACAAGAACAGTATACCCTCTTCAGTCAAATACACTGCACATGCTGGGAACAGACACCAGTGCTATTTGCCCTGTGTATGGCAATGGGAGCACAATAGTGACTCTTCTTACCAGAAAACAACTCTTGTTCGTAGGACCAGAAACTGCATGTGACTCAACTCCATTTAGGACTGGGAAAGAAACGCAAGCTCTCCTTACAAGAAACACACTCTGCTTTTGAGAAAAGAGCACTCTTCTACTCTACTGTGTTTCCTATAGGGCCAGAACAGTGAACTTGCTCAGAACAAAAGAACTGTGCTTCCTACACACAGGGGCCATATCTAGTTTAACTCTGCTTAGGAAACTGACAAGAACAGTAGCTCCTCTTCAGTGCACTACTCTGTACATGCAGGGAACAGACGCCAGTGCTATATGCACTGTGTATGGCAAAGGGAGCGCAATAGTGACTTTTTTTTACCAGAAAACAACTCTTGCTGGGAGGACCAAAAACTGCATGTGATTCACCTCCATTCAGGACTGGGAAACAAACGCTAGCTCGCCTTACAAGAAACACACTCTGCTTTTGAGAAAAGAGCACTCTCTACTCTACTGTGTTTTCTATAGGGCCAGAACAGAGAACTTGCTCAGAACAAAAGAACTGTGCTTCCTACATACACGGCCATATCTAGTTCAATTCTGCTTAGGAAACTGACAAGAACAATAGATCCTTTTCAGTCCAATACACTGTACATGCTGGGAACAGACGCGAGTGCTATTTGCACTATGTATGGCAATGGGAGCGCAATAGTGACTTTCCTTAACAGAAAACAACTCTTGCTCGTAGGACCAGATACTGCATGTGATTCAACTCCATTTAGGACTGGGAAACAAACGCTAGCTTACCTTACAAGAAACACACTCTGCTTTTGAGAAAAGAGAACTCTTCTACTCTACTGTGTTTCATATGGGGTCCGAACAGTGAGCTTGCTCAGAACAAACGAACTGTGCTTCCTACACACACGGGCCATATCTAGTTCAACTCTGCTTAGGAAACTGACAAGAACAGTAGCTCCTCTTCAGACTAATACACTGTACTTGCTGGAAAAAGACGCGAATGCTATTTGCACTGTGATGGCAAAGGGAGCGCAATAGTGACTTTCCTTACCAGAAAACAACTCTTGCTGGTAGGACCAAAAACTGCATGTGATTCAACTCCATTTAGGACTGGGAACCAAACGCGAGCTCGCCTTACAAGAAACACACTCTGCTTTTGAGAAAAGAGCACTCTTCTACTCTACTGTGTTTCCTATAGGGCCTGAAGAGAGAGCTTGCTCAGAACAAAAGAACTGTGCTTCCTACATACACGGCCATATCTAGTTCAATTCTGCTTAGGAAACTGGCAAGAACAATAGATCCTTTTCAATCCAATACACCGTACATGGTGGGAACAGACGCCAGTGCTATTTGTCCTGTGTATGGCAATGGCAATGCAATAGTGACTCTTCTTACCATAAAACAACTCTAGCACGTAGGACCAGAAACTGTATGTGATTCATCTCCATTTAGGACTGGGTAACAAACGGTAGCTCGCCTTACAAGAAACACATTCTGCTTTAGAGAAAAGAGCACTCATCTACTCTACTGTGTTTCCTATAGGGCCAGAACAGAGAGCTTGCTCAGAACAAAAGGACTGTGCTTCCTACATACACGGCCATATCTAGTTCAATTCTGCTTAGGAAACTGACAAGAACAATAGATCCTATTCAGTCCAATACACTGTACTTGCTGGGAACAGACGCGAGTGCTATTTGCACCATGTATGGTAATGGGAGCACAATAGTGACTTTCCTTACCAGAAAACAACTCTTGCTCATAGCACCACAAACTGCATGTGATTCAACTCCATTTAGGACTAGGAAACAAACGCTAGCTTGCCTTACAAGAAACACACTCTGCTTTTGAGAAAAGAGCACTCTTCTACTCTACTGCGTTTCTTATGGGATCCAAACAGTGAGCTTGCTCAGAACAAAAGAACTGTGCTTCCTACACAAATGGACCATATCTAGTTCAACTCTGCTTAGGAAACTGACAAGAACAGTAGCTCCTATTTAGTCCAATACACTGTACTTTCTGGGAACAGACGCGAGTGCTATTTGCACTGTGTATGGCATTTGGAGCGCAATAGTGACTCTTCTTACCAGAAAACAACTCTTGCTTATAGGACCAAAAACTGCATGTGACTCAACTCCATTTAGGACCGGGAATCAAACGCGAGCTCGCCTTACAAGAAACACACTCTGCTTTAGTGAAAAGATCACTCTTCTACTCTGCTGTTGTTCCTACAGGGCCAGTACAGTGAGCATGCTCAGAACATAATAACTGTGCTTCCTACACACACGGGCCATATCTAGTTCCACTCTGCTTAGGAAACTGACAAGAACAGTAGCTCCTCTTCAGTCTGATACACTGTACTTGCTGAGAACAGACGCGAGTGCTATTTGCACTGTGTATGGCAATTGGAGCACAATAGTGACTCGTCTTACCAGAAAACAACTCTTGCTCGTAGGACAAAAAACTGCATGTGACTCAACTCCATTTAGGACTGGGAAACAAACTCTAGCTTGCTTTACAAGAAACACACTCTGCTTTAGAGAAAAGAGCACTCTTCTACTCTACTGTGTTTCCTATGGGGTCCAAACAGAGAGCTTGCTCAGAAAAAAAGAACTGTGCTTCCTACACACACGGGCCATATCTAGTTCAACTCTGTTTAGGAAACTGACAACAACAGTAGCTCCTCTTCAGTCCAATACACAGTACTTGCAGGGAAGAGACGCTAGTGCTATTTGCACTGTGTATGGCAATTGGAGCACAATAGTGACTCGTCTTACCAGAAAACAACTCTTGCTCTTAGGAAAAAAACCTGCATGTGACTCAACTCCATTTAGGACTGGGAAACAAACGCTAGCTCGCCTTATAAGAAATACACTCTGCTTTTGAGAAAAGAGCACTCTTCTACTCAATTGTGTTTCCTATAGTGCCAGAACAATGAGCTTACTCAGAACAAAAGAACTGTGATTCCTACACACATGGGCCATATCTAGTTCAACTCTGCTTAGGAAACTGAGAAGAGCAGTCTCTCCTGTTCAGTCCAATACACTGTACTTACTGGGAACAGACGGGAGGGCTATTTGCACTGTGTATGGCAATGGGAGCGCAATAATGACTTTCTTACCAGAAAACAACTCTTGCTCGTAGGACCAGAAACTGCATGTGATTCAACTCCATTTAGGACTGGGAAACAAACGCTAGCTCGCCTTACAAGAAACACACTCTGCTTTTGAGAAAAGATCACTATTCTACTCTACTGTGTTTTCTATGGGGTCCGAAAAGTGAGCTTGCTCAGAACAAAAGAACTGTGCTTCCTACACACACGGGCCATATCTAGTTCAACTCTGCTTATGAAACTGACAAGAACAGTAGCTCCTCTTCAGTCCAATACACTGTACTTGCTGGAAACAGACATGAGTGCTATTTGCACTCTGTATTGCAAAGAGAGCGCAATAGTGACTTTCCTTATCAGAAAACAACTCTTGCTGGTAGGACCAAAAAATGCATGTGATTCAACTCCATTTAGGACTGGGAAACAAACGCTAGCTCGCCTTACAAGAAACACACTCTGCTTTTGAGAAAAGAGCACTCTTCTACTCTACTGTGTTTCCTATAGGGCCAGAACAGAGAGCTTGCTCAGAACAAAAGAACTGTGCTTCCTACATACACGGTCATATCTAGTACAACTCTGCTTAGGAAACTGACAAGAACAATAGATCCTTTTCAGTCCAATACACTGTACATTCTGGGAACAGACGCCAGTGCTATTTGTACTGTGTATGGCAATGGGAGCCCAATTGTGACTCTTCTTACAAGAAAACTACTCTTGCTCGTAGGACCAAAAACTGCATGTGACTCAACTCCATTTAGGACTGGGAAACAAACACTAGCTAGCCTTACAAGAAACACACTCTGCTTTTCAGAAAAGAGCACTCTTCTACTCTACTGTGTTTCCGATAGGGCCAGAACAGTGAGCTTGCTCAGAACAAAAGAACTGTGCTTCCTACACACACGGGCCATATCTAGTTCAACTCTGCTTAGGAAACTGACAAGAACAGTAGCTCCTCTTCAGTCCAATGCACTGTACATGCTGGGAACAGACGCCAGTGCTATTTGCCCTGTGTATGGCAATGGGAACACAATAGTGACTTTCCTTACCAGAAATAAACTCTTGCACGTAGGACCAGAAACTGCATGTGATTCAAATCCATTTGGGACTGGGAAACAAATGCTAGCTTGCCCTACAAGAAACACACTCTGCTTTTGAGAAAAGAGCACTCTTCTACTCTACTGTGTTTCCTATAGGGTCCGAACGGTGAGCTTGCTCTGAACAAAAGAACTGTGCTTCCTACACACACGGCTATATCTAGTTCAATTCTGCTTAGGAACCTGACAAGAACAGTAGATCCTCTTCAGTCCAATACACCGTACTTGCTGGGAACAGACGGGAGGGCTATTTGCACTGTGTATGGCAATGGGAGCGCAATAGTGACTTTCCTTTCCAGAAAACAACTCTTGCTCGTAGGAACACAAACTGCATGTGATACAACTCCATTTAGGACTGGGAAACAAACGCTAGCTCGCCATACAAGAAACACACTCTGCTTTTGAGAAAAGAGAACTCTTCTACTCTACTGTGTTTCCTATGTGGTCCGAACAGTGAGCTTGCTCAGAACAAAAAAACTGTGCTTCCTACACACAGGGCCATATCTAGTTCAAGTCTGCTTTGGAACCTGACAAGAACAGTAGATCCTCTTCTATCCAATACACTGTACTTGGTGCGAACAGACAGGAGTGCTATTTGCACTGTATATGGCAATGGGAGCGCAATAGTGACTTTCCTTACCAGAAAACAACTCTTGCTCATAGGACCAGAAACTGCATGTGATTCAACTCCATTGAGGTCTGGGAAACAAACGCTAGCTCGCCTTACAAGAAACACACTCTGCTTTTGAAAAAAGAGCAATCTTTTACTCTACTGTGTTTCCTATGGGGTCCAAAGAGTGAGCTTGCTCATAACAAAAGAACTGTGCTTCCTACACACATGGACAATATCTAGTTCAACTCTGCTTAGGAAACTGACAAGAACAGGAGCTCCTATTCAGTCCAATACACTGTGCTTGCTGGGAACAGACACGAGTGCTATTTGCACTGTGTATGGCATTTGGAGCGCAATAGTGACTCTTCTTACCAGAAAACAACTCTTGCTCTTAGGACCAAAAACTGCCTGTGACTCAACTCCATTTAGGACTGGGAAACAAACGCGAGCTCGCCTTACAAGAAACACACTCTGCTTTAGAGAAAAGAGCACTCTTCTTCTCTACTGTGTTTCCTAAAGGGCCAGAACAGTGATGTTGCTCAGAACATAGGAACTGTGCTTCCTTCACACACGGGCCATATCTAGTTCAACTCTGCTTAGGAAACTGACAAGAACAGTAGCTCCTCTTCAGTCCAATACACTGTACTTGCGGGGAAGAGACGCGAGTGCTATTTGCACTGTGTATGGCAATGAGAGCGCAATAATGGCTTTCATTACCAGAAAACAACTCTTGCTCGTAGGACCACACACTGCATGTGATTCAACGCGATTTAGGACTGGGAAACAAATGCTAGCTCGCCTTACAAGAAACACACTCTGCTTCTGAGAAAAGAGCACTCTTCTACTTTACTGTGTTTCCTATGGGGTCCAAACAGTGAGCTTGCTCAGAACAAAAGAACTGTGCTTCCTACACACATCGACCATATCTAGTTCAACTCTGCTTAGGAAACTGACAAGAACAGTAGCTCCTCTTCAGTCCAATACACTGTACTTGCGGGGAAGAGACGAGAGTGCTATTTGCACTGTGTATGGCAATTGGAGCACAACAGTGACTCGTCTTACCAGAAAACAACTCTTGCTCGTAGGACAAAAAACTGCATGTGACTCAACTCCATTTATGAGTCAGAAACAAACTCTAGCTCGCCTTACAAGAAACACACTCTGCTTTTGAGAAAAGAGCACTCTTCTACTCTACTGTATTTCCTATAGGGCCAGAACAGTGAGCTTGCTCAGAACAAATGAACTGTTCTTCCTTGACACACGGGCCATATCTAGTTCAACTCTGCTTAGGAGACTGACAAGAACAGTAGCTCCTCTTCAGTCCAATACACTGTACTTGCTGGGAACAGACGCGAGTGCTATTTGCACTGTGTATAGCAATGAGAGCGCAATAGTGGCTTTCCTTACCAGAAAACAACTCTTGCTCGTAGGACCACACACTGCATGTGATTCAACGACATTTAGGACTGGGAAACAAACGCTAGCTCGCCTTACAAGAAACACACACTGCTTTTGAGAAAAGAGCACTGTTCTACTCTACTGTGTTTCCTATGGGGTCCAAACAGTAAGCTTGCTCAGAACAAAAGAACTGTGCTTCCCACACACATGGACCATATCTAGTTCAACTCTGCTTAGGAAACTGACAAGAACAGTAGCTCCTATTCAGTCCAATACACTGTGCTTGCTGGGAACAGACGCGAGTGCTATTTGCACTGTGTATGGCATTTGGAGCGCAATAGTGACTCTTCTTACCAGAAAACAACTCTTCTTCGTAGGACCAAAAACTGCCTGTGACTCAACTCCATTTAGGACTGGGAAACAAATGCGAGCTCGCCTTACAAGAAACACACTCTGCTTTAGAGAAAAGAGCACTCTTCTTCTCTACTGTGTTTCCTATATGGCCAGAACAGTGAGCTTGCTCAGAACATAATAACTGTGCTTCCTACACACACGGTCCATATCTAGTTCAACTCTGCTTAGGCGACTGACAAGAACAGTAGATCCTCTTCAGTCCAATACACTGTACTTGCTGGGAACAGACGCGAGTGCTATTTGCACTGTGTATGGCAATGAGAGCGCAATAGTGGCTTTCCTTACCAGAAAACAACTCTTGCTCGTAGGACCACACACTGCATGTGATTCAACCTCATTTAGGACTGGGAAACAAATGCTAGCTCGCCTTACAAGAAACACACTCTGCTTCTGAGAAAAGAGCACTCTTCTACTTTACTGTGTTTCCTATGGGGTCCAAACAGTGAGCTTGCTCAGAACAAAAGAACTGTGCTTCCTACACACACCTACCATATCTAGTTCAACTCTGCTTAGGAAACTGACAAGAACAGTAGCTCCTCTTCAGTCCAATACACTGTACTTGCTGGGAACAGACGCGAGTGCTATTTGCCCTGTGTATGGCAATGGGAGCGCAATAGTGACTTTCCTTACCAGTAAACAACTCTTGCTCGTAGAACCAGAAAGTGCATTTGATTCAACTCCATTTAGGACTGGGAAACAAACGCTAGCTCGCATTACAAGAAACACACTCTGCTTTTGAGAAAAGAGCACTGTTCTACTCTAATGTGTTTCCTATGGGGTCCAAACTGTAAGCTTGCTCAGAACAAAAGAACTGTGCTTCCTACACACATGGACCATATCTAGTTCAACTCTGCTTAGGAAACTGACAAGAACAGTAGTTCCTATTCAGTCCAATACACTGTGCTTGCTGGGAACAGACACGAGTGCTATTTGCACTGTGTATGGCATTTGGAGCGCAATAGTGACTCTTCTTACCAGAAAACAACTCTTGTTCGTAGGACCAAAAACTGCCTGTGACTCAACTCCATTTAGGACTGGGAAACAAACGCGAGCTCGCCTTACAAGAAACACACTCTGCTTTAGAGAAAAGAGCACTCTTCTTCTCTACTGTGTTTCCTATATGGCCAGAACAGTGAGCTTGCTCAGAACATAATAACTGTGCATCCTACACACACGGGCCATATCTAGTTCAACTCTGCTTAGGAGACTTACAAGAACAGTAGCTCCTCTTCAGTCCAATACACTGTACTTGCTGGGAACAGACGCGAGTGCTATTTGCACTGTGTATGGCAATGAGAGCGCAATAGTGGCTTTCCTTACCAGAAAACAACTCTTGCTCATAGGACCACACACTGCATGTGATTCAACCTCATTTAGGACTGGGAAACAAATGCTAGCTCACCTTACAAGAAACACACTCTGCTTCTGAGAAAAGAGCACTCTTCTACTTTACTGTGTTTCCTATGGGGTCCAAACAGTGAGCTTGCTCAGAACAAAAGAACTGTGCTTCCTACACACATCGACCATATCTAGTTCAACTCTGCTTAGGAAACTGACAAGAACAGTAGCTCCTCTTCAGTCCAATACACTGTACTTGCTGGGAACAGACGCGAGTGCTATTTGCCCTGTGTATGGCAATGAGAGCACAATAATGGCTTTCATTACCAGAAAACAACTCTTGCTTGTAGGACCACACACTGCATGTGATTCAACGCCATTTAGGACTGGGAAACAAATGCTAGCTCACCTTACTAGAAACACGCTCTGCTTCTGAGAAAAGAGCACTCTTCTCATTTACTGTGTTTCCTATGGGGTCCAAACAGTGAGCTTGCTCAGAACAAAAGAACTGTGCTTCCTACACACATCGACCATATCTAGTTCAACTCTGCTTAGGAAACTGACAAGAACAGTAGCTCCTCTTCAGTCCAATACACTGTACTTGCGGGGAAGAGACGAGAGTGCTATTTGCACTGTGTATGGCAATTGGAGCACAACAGTGACTCGTCTTACCAGAAAACAACTCTTGCTCATAGGACAAAAAACTGCATGTGACTCAACTCCATTTATGAGTCGGAAACAAACTCTAGCTCGCCTTACAAGAAACACACTCTGCTTTTGAGAAAAGAGCACTCTTCTTCTCTACTGTGTTTCCTATAGGGCCAGAACAGTGAGCTTGCTCAGAACAAATGAACTGTTCTTCCTTGACACACGGGCCATATCTAGTTCAACTCTGCTTAGGAGACTGACAAGAACAGTAGCTCCTCTTCAGTCCAATACACTGTACTTGCTGGGAACAGACACGAGTGCTATTTGCACTGTGTATGGCAATGAGAGCGCAATAGTGGCTTTCCTTACCAGAAAACAACTCTTGCTCGTAGGACCACACACTGCATGTGATTCAACGCCATTTAGGACTGGGAAACAAATGCTAGCTCGCCTTACAAGAAACACACTCTGCTTCTGAGAAAAGAGCACTCTTCTACTCTACTGTGTTTCCTATGGGGTCCAAACAGTGAGCTTGCTCAGAACAAAAGAACTGTGCTTCCTACACACATGGACCATATCTAGTTCAACTCTGCTTAGGAAACTGACAAGAACAGTAGCTCCTCTTCAGTCCAAAACACTGTACTTGCGGGGAAGAGACACGAGTGCTATTTGCACTGTGTATGGCAATGGGAGCGCAATAGTGACTTTCCTTACCAGAAAACAACTCTTGCTCGTAGAACCAGAAACTGCATGTGATTCAACTCCATTTAGGACTGGGAAACAAACGATAGCTTGCCTTACAAAAAACACACTCTGCTTTTGAGAAAAGAGCACTCTTCTATCTACTATGTTTCTTATGTGGTCCGAACAGTGAGCTTGCTCAGAACAAAAGAACTGTGCTTCCTACACACACGGCCATATCTAGTTCAATTCTGCTTAGGAACCTGACAAGAACAGTAGATCCTCTTCAGTCCAATACACTGTACTTGTTGCGAACAGACGCCAGTGCTATTTGTCCTGTGTATGGCAATGGCAGCTCAATAGTGACTAATCTTACCATAAAAGAACTCTTGCTCGTAGGACAGAAACTGCATGTGATTCCACTCCGTTTAGGACTGGGAAACAAAAGCTAGCTCGCCTTACAAGAAGCACACTCTGCTTCTGAGAAAAGAGCACTCTTCTACTCTACTGTGTTTCCTATGGGGTCCCAACTGAGCTTGCTCAGAACAAAAGAACTGTGCTTCCTACACACAAGGACCATATGTAGTTCAACTCTGCTTAGGAAACTGACAATAACAGTAGCTCCTCTTCAGTCCAATACACTGTACTTGTTGGGAACAGATGCGAGTGCTATTTGCCCTGTGTATGGCAATGGGAGCGCAATAGTGACTTTCCTTACCAGTAAACAACTCTTGCTCATAGAACCAGAAAGTGCATTTGATTCAACTCCATTTAGGACTGGGAAACAAACGCTAGCTCGCATTACAAGAAACACACTCTGCTTTTGAGAAAAGAGCACTGTTCTACTCTAATGTGTTTCCTATGGGGTCCAAACTGTAAGCTTGCTCAGAACAAAAGAACTGTGCTTCCTACACACATGGACCATATCTAGTTCAACTCTGCTTAGGAAACTGACAAGAACAGTAGTTCCTATTCAGTCCAATACACTGTGCTTGCTGGGAACAGACACGAGTGCTATTTGCACTGTGTATGGCATTTGGAGCGCAATAGCGACTCTTCTTACCAGAAAACAACTCTTGCTCTTAGGACCAAAAACTGCCTGTGACTCAACTCCAATTAGGACTGGGAAACAAACGCGAGCTCGCCTTACAAGAAACACACTCTGCTTTAGAGAAAAGAGCACTCTTCTTCTCTACTGTGTTTCCTATAGGGCCAGAACAGTGATCTTGCTCAGATCATAGTAACTGTGCTTCCTTCACACACGGGCCATATCTAGTTCAATTCTGCTTAGGAAACTGACAAGAACAGTAGCTCCTCTTCAGTCCAATACACTGTACTTGCGGGGAAGAGACGCGAGTGCTATTTGCACTGTGTATGGCAATGAGAGCGCAATAATGGCTTTCATTACCAGAAAACAACTCTTGCTCGTAGGACCACACACTGCATGTGATTCAACGCCATTTAGGACTGGGAAACAAATGCTAGCTCGCCTTACAAGAAACACACTCTGCTTCTGAGAAAAGAGCACTCTTCTACTTTACTGTGTTTCCTGTGGGGTCCAAACAGTGAGCTTGCTCAGAACAAAAGAACTGTGCTTCCTACACACATCGAACATATCTAGTTCAACTCTGCTTAGGAAACTGACAAGAACAGTAGCTCCTCTTCAGTCCAATACACTATACTTGCGGGCAAGAGACGAGAGTGCTATTTGCACTGTGTATGGCAATTGGAGCACAACAGTGACTCGTCTTACCAGAAAACAACTCTTGCTCGTAGGACAAAAAACTGCATGTGACTCAACTCCATTTATGAGTCGGAAACAAACTCTAGCTCGCCTTACAAGAAACACACTCTGCTTTTGAGAAAAGAGCACTCTTCTACTCTACTGTGTTTCCTATAGGGCCAGAACAGTGAGCTTGCTCAGAACAAATGAACTGTTCTTCCTTGACACACGGGCCATATCTAGTTCAACTCTGCTTAGGAGACTGACAAGAACAGTATATCCTCTTCAGTCCAATACACTGTACATGCTGGGAACAGACGCCAGTGCTATTTGCCCTGTGTATGACAATGGGAGCGCAATAGTGACTCTTCTTACCAGAAAACAACTCTTGCGCGTAGGACCAGAAACTGCATGGGATTCAACTCTATTTAGGACTGCGAAAGAAAAGCTAGCTCGCCTTACTAGAAACACACTCTGCTTTTGAGCAAAGATCACTCTCCATCTCTAGAGTGATTCCTATGGGGTCCGAACAGTGAGCTTGCTCAGAACAAAACAACTGTGCTTCCTACACACACGGGCCATATCCAGTTCAATTCTGCGTAGGAAACTGACAAGAACAGTAGATCCTCTTCAGTCCAATACAATGTACATGCAGGGAACAGATGCCAGTGCTATTTGCAATGTGTATGACAATGGGACTGCAATAGTTTCTCTTCTTACCAGAAAACATCTCTTGCTCATAGGACCAGAAACTGCATGTGATTCAACTCCATTTAGGACTGCGAAACAAACGCTAGCTCGCCTTACAAGAAACATAGTCTGCTTTTGAGAAAAGAGAACTCTTCCACTCTACTGTGTTTCCTGTGGGTCCAAACAATGAGCTTGCTCAGAACAAAAGAACTGTGCTTCCTACACACACAGCCATATCTAGTTCAATTCTGCTGAGGAAACTGACAAGAACAGTAGATCCTCTTCAGTCCAATACACTGTACATGCTGGGAACAGATGCCAGTGCTATTTGCCCTGTGTATGACAATGGGAACGCAATAGTCACTCTTCTTACCAGAAAAAAACTCTTGCGCGTAGGACCAGAAACTGCATGTGATTCAACTCCATTTAGGACTGGGAAACAAATGCTAGCTCGCCTTATAAGGAACACACTCTGCTTTTGAGAAAAGAGCACTCTTCTACTCTACTGTGTTTACTATGGGTTCGAACAGTGAGCTTGCTCAGAACAAAAGAACTGTGCTTCCTACACAAATGGGCCATATCTAGTTTAACTCCGCTTAGGAAACTGACAAGAACAGTAGCTCCTCTTCAGTCCAATGCACTGTACTTGCTGGGAACAGACGCGAGAGCTATTTGCACTGTATATGGCAATGGGAGCGCAATAGTGACTCTTCTTACCAGTTAACATCTCTTGCTTGTAGGACCAGAAACTGCATGTGATTCAACTCCATATTGGACTGAGAAACAAACGCTAGCTCGCCTTACAAGAAAAACTCTCTGCTTTTGAAAAAGAGCACTCTTCTACTCTACTGTGTTTCCTATACTGCCATAACAGTGAGCTTGCTCAGAACAAAAGAACTGTGCTTCCTACACAAACGGGCCATATCTAGTTCAACTCTGCTTAGGAAACTGACAAGAGCAGTAGATCATCTTCAGTCCTATACACTGTACATGCTGGGAACAGACGCGAGTGCTATTTGCCCTGTGTATGACAATGGGAGCGCAATAGTGACTATTCTTACCAGAAAACAACGCTTGTTCGTAGGACCAGGAACTGCATGTGACTCAACTAGATTTAGGACGGGAAAAAAACGCTAGCTCGCCTTACAAGAAACACTCTCTGCTTTAGAGAAAAGAGCACTCTTCTACTCTACTGTGTTTCCTATAGGGCCAGAATAGTGAGCTTGCTCAGAACAAAAAACTGTGCATCCTACACACACTGGCTATATCTAGTTCAACTATGCTTAGGAAAGTAACAAGAACAGTTGGTCCACTTCAGTCCAATACACTGTACTTGCTGGGAACAGACGCCAGTGCTATTTGCCCTGTGTATGACAATGGGAGCTCAATAGTGACTCTTCTTACCAGAAAAATCTCTTGCTTGTAGGACCTGAAACTGCATGTGATTCAACTCCATTTAGGACTGGGAAACAAACACTAGGTCGCCTTACAAGCAAAACACTCTGCTTTTGAAAAAAGATCACTCTTCTACTCTACTGTGTTTCCTATAGGGCCAGAACAGTGAGCTTGCTCAGCACAAAAGAACTGTGCTTCCTACACACACGGCCATATCTAGTTCAATTCTGCTTAGGAAACTGACAAGAACACTAGATCCTCTTCAGTCCAATACACTGTTTATGCTGGGAACAGGCGCCAGTGGTATTTGTAATGTGTATGACAATGGGAGCGCAATATTGACTCTTCTTACCAGAAAACAACTCTTGCTCGTAGGACCAGAAACTGCATGTGATTCAACTCCATTTAGGACTGCGAAACAAACGCTAGCTCGCCTTACAAGAAACACACTCTGCTTTTGAGAAAAGAGCACTCTTCTACTCTGCTGTGTTTCCTATAGGGCCAGAATAGTGAGCTTGCTCAGAACAAAAGAACTGTGCTTCCTACACACACGGGCAATATCTAGGTCAATTCTGCTTATGAAACTGACAAGAACAGTAGCTCCTCTTCAGTCCAATACACTGTACTTGCTGGGAACAGACGCCAGTGCTATTTGCACTGTGTATGGCAATGGGAGCACAATAGTGACTTATCTTACCAGAAAACAACTCTTGCACGTAGGATCAAAAACTGCATGTGATTCAACTCCATTTAGGACTGGGAAACAAACACTAGCTCGCCTTACAAGAAACACACTCTGCTTTTGAGAAAAGATCACTCTTCTACTCTTTTGTGTTTTCTATAGGGCCAGAACAGTGAGCTTGCTCAGAACAAAAGAACTATGCTTCCTACACACATGGCCATATCTAGTTCAATTCTGCTTAGGAAACTGACAAGAACAGTAGATCCTCTTCAGTCCAATACACTGTACATGCTGGGAACAGACGCCAGTGCTATTTGCCCTGTGTATGACAATGGGAGTGCACTAGAGACTCTTCTTAACAGAAAACAACTCTTGCTCGTAGGACCAGAAACTGCATGTCATTCAACTCCATTTAGGACTGGGAAACAAATGCTAGCTTGCCTTACAAGAAACACACTCTGCTTTTGAGAAAAGTTCACTCTTGTACTCTAATGTGTTTCCTTTGGGTTCGATCAGTGAGCTTACAGTACAAAAGAACTGTGCTTCCTACACACACGGGCCATATCTAGTTTAACTCTGCTTAGGAAACTGACAAGAACAGTAGCTCCTCTTCAGTCCAATACACTGTACTTGATGGGAACAGACACGAGTCCTCTTTGCACTGTGTGTGGCAATGGGAGCGCAATAGTGACTTTCCTTACCAGAAAACAACTCTTTCTCGTAGGATCAAAAACTGCATGTGATTCAACTCCATTTAGGACTGGGAAACAAATGCTAGCTCCCCTTACAAGGAACATTCTGCTTTTGAGAAAAGATCACTCTTCTACTCTACGGTGTTTCCTATAGGGCCAGAACAGTGAGCTTACTCAGAACAAAAGAACTGTGCTTCGTACACACACGGGCTATATCTAGTTCAACTCTGCTTAGGAAACTGACAAGAACAGTAGCTCCTCTTCAGTCCAATACACTGTACATGCTGGGAACAGTCGCCAGTGCTATTTGCCCTGTGTATGATAATTAGAGCACAATAGTGACTCTTCTTAACAGAAAACAACTCTTGCTCATAGGACCAGAATCTGCATGTGATTCAACTCCATTTAGAACTGGGAAACAAACACTAGCTCGCCTTAAAATAAACTCACTCTGCTTTTGAGAAAACAGCACTCTTCTACTCTAATGTGTTTTTTGTAGGGCCAGAATAGTGAGCTTGCTCAGAACAAAAGAACTGTGCTTCCTACACACACTGACTATATCTAGTTCAACTCTGCTTAGGAAACTGACAAGAACAGTAGATCCTCTTCAGTCCAATACACTGTACATGCTGGGAACAGACGCCAGTGCTATTTGCCCTGTGTGTGACAATTGGAGCGCAATAGTGACTCTTCTTACCAGAAAACAACTCTTGCTCGTAGGACCAGAAAATGCATGGGATTCAACTCCATTTAGGACTGCAAAACAAAAGCTAGCTTGCCTTACTAGAAACACACTCTGCTTTTGAGAAAAGATCACTCTCCTACTCTAGATTGATTCCTATGTTTTCCGAACAGTGAGCTTGCTCAGAACAAAGCAACTGTGCTTCCTACACACACGGGATATATCCAGTTCAATTCTGCTTAGGAAACTGACAAGAACAGTAGATCCTCTTCAGTCCAATACAATGTACATGCAGGGAACAGATGCCAGTGCTATTTGCCCTGTGTATGATAATGGGAGCGCAATAGTGACTCTTCTTACCAGAAAACAACTCTTGCTCATAGAACCAGAAACTGCATGGGATTCAACTCCATTTCAGAATGGGAAACAAGCCCTAGTTCGCCTTACAAGAAACACACTCTGCTTTTGAGAAAACAGTACTCTTCTAATCTACTGTGTTTACTATGGGTTCAAACAGTGAGCTTGCTCAGAACAAAAGAACTGTGCTTCCTACACATACGGGCCATATCTAGTTTAACTCCACTTAGGAAACTGACAAGAACAGTAGCTCCTCTTCAGTCCAATACACTGTCCTTGCTGGGAACAGACGTGAGAGCTATTTGCACTGTATATGGCAATGGGAGCACAATAGTGACTCTTCTTACCAGAAAACAACTCTTGCTCGTAGGATCAGAAACTGCATGGGATTCAACTCCATTTATGACTGGAAAACAAATGCTAGCTCGCCTTACAAGAAACACACTCTGCTTTTGAGAAAAGAGAACTCTTCTACTCTATTTCCTATGGGTTCGATCCGTGAGCTTATAGTACAAAAGAACTGTGGTTCCTACACACACGGGCCATATCTAGTTCAACTCTGCTTAGGAAACTGACAAGAACAGTTGCTCCTCTTCAGTCCAATACACTGTACTTGATGGGAACAGACGCGAGTCCTCTTTGCACTGTGTGTGGCAATGGGAGCGCAATAGTGACTTTCCTTACCAGAAAACAACTCTAGCTCGTAGGACCAAAGACTGCATGTGATTCAACTCAATTTAGGACTGGGAAACAAACGCTAGCTCGCCTTACAAGAAACACACTCTGCTTTTGAGAAAATAGCACTCTTCTACTCTACTGTGTTTCCTATGGGGCCAAAAGAGTGAGCTTGCTCAGATCAAAAGAACTGTGCTTCCTACACACACGGCTATATCTAGTTCAATTCTGCTTAGGAAACTGACAAGAACAGTAGATCCTCTTCAGTCCAATACACTGTACATGCTGGGAACAGATGCCAGTGCTATTTGCCCTGTGTATGACAATGGGAGCACAATAGTGACTCTTTTTACTAGAAAACAACTCTTGCTCGTAGGACCAGAAACTGCATGTGATTCAACTCCATTTAGGACTGGGAAACAAATGCTAGCTAGCCTTACAAGAAACACACTCTGCTTTTGAGAAAAAAGCACTCTTCTACTCTACTGTGTTTTCAACAGGGCCAAAACAGTGAGCTTGCTCAGAACAAAAGAACTGTGCTTCCTACACACACGGCCATATCTAGTTCAATTCTGCTTAGGAAACTGACAAGAACAGTAGATCCTCTTCCGTCCCATACACTGTAATTGCTGGGAACAGACGCCAGTGCTATTTGCCCTGTGTATGACAATGGGAGCACAATAGTGACTCTTTTTACTAGAAAACAACTCTTGCTCGTAGGACCAGAAACTGCATGTGATTCAACTCCATTTAGGATTTGGAAACAAACGCTAGCTCGCTTTATAAGAAAAACACACTGCTTTTGAGAAAAGAGCACTCTTCTACTCTACTGTGTTTCCTATAGGGTCAGAATAGTGAGCTTGCTCAGAACAAAAGAACTGTGCCTCCTACACACACGGGCTATATCTAGTTCAACTCTGCTTAGGAAACTGACAAGAACAGTAGCTCCTCTTCAGTCCAATACACTGTACATGCTGGGAACAGACATCAGGGCTTTTTGCCCTGTGTATGATAATGGGAGCGCAATAGTGACTCTTCTTACCAGAAAACAACTCTTGCTCGTAGGACCAGACACTGCATGTGATTCAACTCCATTTATAACTGGGAAACAAATGCTAGCTCTCCTTACAATAAACACACTCTGCTTTTGAGAAAAGAGCACTATTCTAGTCTAATGTGTTTTTTGAAGGGCCAGAATAGTGAGCTTGCTCAGAACAAAAGAACTGTGCTTTCTACACACACCGACTATATCTAGTTCGACTCTGCTTAGGAAACTGACAAGAACAGTAGATCCTCTTCAGTCCAATACACTGTACATGCTGGGAACAGATGCCAGTGCTATTTGCCCTGTGTATGTCAATGGGAGCACAATAGTGACTCTTCTTACCAGAAAACTACTATTGCTCGTAGGACCAGAAACTGCATGTGATTCAACTCCATTTAGGACTGCGAAAGAAACGCTAGCTCGCCTTACAAGAAACACACTCTGCTTTTGAGAAAAGAGCACTCTTCTACTCTACAGTGATTCCTATGGGGTCTGAACAGTGAGCTTGCTCAGAACAAAAGAACTGTGCTTCCTACACACACGGGACATATCCAGTTCAATTCTGCTTAGGCAACTGACAAGAACAGTAGATCCTCTTCAGTCCAATACACTGTACATGCAGGGGACAGATGCTAGTGCTATTTGCAATGTGTATGACAATGGGACCGCAATAGTGACTCTTCTTACCAGAAAACATCTCTTGCTCATAGGACCACAAACTGCATGTGATTCAACTCCATTTAGGACTGGGAAACAAACGCTAGCTCGCCTTACAAGAAACACACTCTGCTTTTGAGAAAAGAGCACTCTTCTACTCTACTGTGTTTCCTTTGGGGTCCAAACAGTGAGCTTGCTCAGAACAAAAGAACTGTGCTTCCTACAAACACGGGCTATATCTAGTTCATCTCTGCTTAGGAAACTGACAAGAACAGTAGCTCCTTTTCAGTCCAATACACTGTACTTGATGGGAACAGACGCCAGTGCTATTTCTCCTGTGTATGAAAATGGGAGTTCAATAGTGACTCTTCTTACCAGAAAAAAATCTCTTGATCGTAGGACCAGAAACTGCATGTGATTCAATTCCCTTTAGGACTGCGCAACAAACGCTAGCTTGCCTTACAAGAAAAACACTCTGCTTTTGAGAAAAGGGCACTCTTCTACTCTAATGTGTTTCCTATGGGTTCGATCAGTGAGCTTACAGTACAAAAGAACTGTGCTTCCTACACAAACGGGCCATATCTAGTTCAACTCTGCTTAGGAAATTGACAAGAACAGTAGCTCCTCTTCAGTCCAATACACTGTACTTGATGGGAACAGACGTTGTCCTCTTTGCACTGTGTGTGGCAATGGGAGTGCAATAGTGATTTTCCTTACCAGAAAACAACTCTTGCTCGTAGGATCAAAAACTGCACGTGATTCAACTCCATTTAGGACTGGGAAACAAATGCTAGCTCCCCTTACAAGAAACACACTCTACTTTTGGGAAAAGATCACTCTTCTCTACTGTGTTTCCTATAGGGCCAGAACAGTGAGCTTACTCAGAACAAAAGAACTGTGCTTCCTACACACACGGCCATATCTAGTTCAATTTTGCTTAGGAAACTAACAAGAACAGTAGATCCTCTTCAGTGCCATACACTGTACTTGCTGGGAACAGACGCGAGTGCTATTTGCACTGTATATGGCAATGGGAGCGAAATAGTGACTCTTCTTACCAAAAACAACTCTTGCTAGTAGGACCAGAAACTGCATGTGATTCAACTCCTTTTAGAACGAGAAACAAACGCTAGCTCGCCTTACAAGAAACACTCTCTTCTTTTGAGAAAAGAGCACTCTTATACTCTACTGTATTTCCTATAGGACCAGAATAGTGAGCTTGCTCAGAACAAAAGAACTGTGCTTCCTACACACACGGGCTATATCTAGTTCAACTCTGCTTAGGAAACTGACAAGAACGGTAGCTCCTCTTCAGTCCAATACACTGTACTTGGTGGGAACAGACGCCAGTGCTATTTGCCCTGTGTATGACAATGGGAGCTCAATAGTGACTCTTCTTACCAGAAAAAAACTCTTGCTCGTAGGACCAGAAACTGTATGTGATTCAACTCCATTTAGGACTGCGAAACAAACGCCAGCTTGCCTTACAAGAAACACACTCTGCATTTGAGAAAAGAGCACTCTTCTACTCTACAGTGTTTCCTATGGGGTCCGAACAGTGAGATTGCTCAGAACAAAAGAACTGTGCTTCCTACACACATGGGCCATATCTAGTTCAACTCTACTTAGGAAACTGACAAGAACAGTAGCTCCTCTTCAGTCAAATACACTGTAGTTGCTGGGAAGAGACGCGAGTGCTATTTGCACTGCGTATGTCAATGGGAGCGCAATAGTGACTTTCAATACCAAAAAACAACTCTAGCTCGTAGGACCAAAAACTGCATGTGATTCAACTCCATTTAGGACTGGGAAACAAACGCTAGCTCGCCTTACAAGAAACACACTCTGCTTTTGAGAAAAGAGCACTCTTCTACTCTACTGTGTTTCCTTTGGGGTCCAAACAGTGAGCTTGCTCAGAACAAAAGAACTGTGCTTCCTACAAACACGGGCTATATCTAGTTCATCTCTGCTTAGGAAACTGACAAGAACAGTAGCTCCTTTTCAGTCCAATACACTGTACTTGATGGGAACAGACGCCAGTGCTATTTCTCCTGTGTATGAAAATGGGAGTTCAATAGTGACTCTTCTTACCAGAAAAAAATCTCTTGATCGTAGGACCAGAAACTGCATGTGATTCAATTCCATTTAGGACTGCGCAACAAACGCTAGCTTGCCTTACAAGAAAAACACTCTGCTTTTGAGAAAAGGGCACTCTTCTACTCTAATGTGTTTCCTATGGGTTCGATCAGTGAGCTTACAGTACAAAAGAACTGTGCTTCCTACACAAACGGGCCATATCTAGTTCAACTCTGCTTAGGAAATTGACAAGAACAGTAGCTCCTCTTCAGTCCAATACACTGTACTTGATGGGAACAGACGTTGTCCTCTTTGCACTGTGTGTGGCAATGGGAGTGCAATAGTGATTTTCCTTACCAGAAAACAACTCTTGCTCGTAGGATCAAAAACTGCACGTGATTCAACTCCATTTAGGACTGGGAAACAAATGCTAGCTCCCCTTACAAGAAACACACTCTACTTTTGGGAAAAGATCACTCTTCTCTACTGTGTTTCCTATAGGGCCAGAACAGTGAGCTTACTCAGAACAAAAGAACTGTGCTTCCTACACACACGGCCATATCTAGTTCAATTTTGCTTAGGAAACTAACAAGAACAGTAGATCCTCTTCAGTGCCATACACTGTACTTGCTGGGAACAGACGCGAGTGCTATTTGCACTGTATATGGCAATGGGAGCGAAATAGTGACTCTTCTTACCAAAAACAACTCTTGCTAGTAGGACCAGAAACTGCATGTGATTCAACTCCTTTTAGAACGAGAAACAAACGCTAGCTCGCCTTACAAGAAACACTCTCTTCTTTTGAGAAAAGAGCACTCTTCTACTCTACTGTGTTTCCTACAGGGCCAAAACAGTGAGCTTGCTCAGAACAAAAGAACTGTGTTTCCTACACACACGGGCTATATCTAGTTCAACTCTGCTTAGGAAACTGACAAGAACAGTAGATCCTCTTCAGTCCAATACACTGTACATGCTGGGAACAGACGCCAGTGCTATTTGCCCAGTGTATGATAATGGGAGCGCAATAGTGACTCTTCTTACCAGAAAAAAACTCTTGCTCGTAGGACCAGAAACTGCATGTGATTCAACTCCATTTATAACTGGGAAACAAACGCAAGCTCGCCTTACAGTAAACACACTCTGCTTTTGAGAAAAGAGCACTCTTCTGGTCTAATGTGTTTTATGTAAGGCCAGAATAGTGAGCTTGCTCAGAACAAAAGAACTGTGCTTCCTACACACACCGACTATATCTAGTTCAACTCTGCTTAGGAAACTGACAAGAACAGTAGATCCTCTTCAGTCCAATGCACTGTACATGCTGGGAACAGACGCCAGTGCTATTTGCCCTGTGTATGACAATGGGAGCGCAATAGTGACTTTTCTTACTAGAAAACAACTCTTGCTCGTAGGACCAGACACTGCCTGTGATTCAACTCCATTTAGGACTGGGAAACAAACACTAGCTTGCCTTACAAGAAACACACTTTGCTTTTGAGAAAAGAGCACTCTTCTACTCTACTGTGTTTCCTATAGGGCCAGAACAGTGAGCTTGCTCAGAACAAAAGAACTGTGCTTCCTACACACAAGGGCTATATCCAGTTCAATTCTGTTCAGGAAACTGACAAGAACAGTAGCTCCTCTTCAGTCCAATACACTGTACTTGCTGGGCACAGACGCGAGAGCTATTTGCACTGTATATGGCAATGGGAGCGCAATAGTGACTCTTCTTACCAGAAAACATCTCTTGCTCATAGGACCAGAAACTGCATGGGATTCAACTCCATTTCAGACTGGGAAACAAACACTAGCTCGCCTTACAAGAAACACACTCTGCTTTTGAGAAAAGATCACTCTTCTACTCTACTGTGTTTCCTTTGGGGTCCAAACAGTGAGCTTGCTGAGAACAAAAGAACTGTGCTTCCTACACACACGGGCTATATCTAGTTCAACTCTGCTTAGGAAACTGACAAGAACAGTAGCTCCTCTTCAGTCCAACACACTGTACTTGGTGGGAACAGACGCCAGTGCTATTTGCCCTGTGTATGACAATGGGAGCTCAATAGTGACTCTTCTTACCAGAAAAAAACTCTTGTTCGTAGGACCAGAAACTGCATGTGATTCAACTCCATTTAGGACTGCAAAATAAACGCCAGCTCGCCTTACAAGAAACACACTCTGCTTTTGAGAAAAGAGGACTCTTCTACTCTACAGTGTTTCCTATGTGGTCCGAACAGTGAGCTTGCTCAGAAAAAAAGAACTCTGCTTCCTACACACACGGGCCATATCTAGTTCAACTCTACTTAGGAAACTGACAAGAACAGTAGCTCCTCTTCAGTCCAATACACTGTACTTGCTGGGAACAGACGCGAGTGCTATTTGCACTGTGTATGTCAAAGGGAGCGCTATAGTAACTTTCCTTACCAAAAAACGACTCTAGCTCGTAGGACCAAAAACTGCATGTGATTTAACTCCATTTTGGACTGGGAACCAAACGCTAGTTCGCCTTACAAGAAACACACTCTGCTTTTGAGAAAAGAGCACTCTTCTACTCTACTGTGTTTCCTATAGGTCCAGAATAGTGAGCTTGCTCAGAACAAAAGAACTGTGCTTCCTAGACACAGGGGCCATATCTAGTTCAACTCTGCTTAGGAAACTGAGAAGAACAGTAGCTCATCTTCAATCCAATACAGTGTACTTGCTGGGAACAGACGCGGGTGCTATTTGCACTATGTATGGCAATGGGAGCTCAATAGTGACTTTCCTTACCAGAAAACAACTCTTGCTCGTAGGACCAAAAACTGCATGTGATTCAACTCCATTTAGGACTGCAAAACAAACGCTAGCTCGCCTTACAAGAAACATACTCTGCTTTAGAGAAAAGAGCACTCTTCTACCTTACAGTGTTTCCTACAGGGCCAAAACAGTCAGCTTGCTCAGAACAAAATAACTGTGCTTCCTACACACACCGACTATATCTAGTTCAACTCTGCTTAGGAAACTGACAAGAACAGTAGATCCTCTTCTGTCCAATACACTGTACATGCTGGGAACAGACGCCAGTGCTATTTGCCCTGTGTATGACAATGGGAGCGCAATAGTGACTCTTCTTACCAGAAAACAACTCTTGCTCGTAGGACCAGAAACTGCATGTGATTCAACTCCATTTAGGACTGCGAAACAAACGCTAGCTTACCTTACAAGAAACACACTCTGCTTTTGAGAAAAGAGCACTCTTCTACTCTACAGTGATTCCTATGTGGTCTGAACAGTGAGCTTGCTCAGAACAAAAGAACTGTGCTTCCTACACACACGGGCCATATCCAGTTAAATTCTGCTTAGGAAAATGACAAGAACAGTAGATCCTCTTCAGTCCAATACACTGTACATGCAGGGGACAGATGCTAGTGCTATTTGCAATGTGTATGACAATGGGACAGCAATAGTGACTCTTCTTACATGAAAACATCTCTTGCTCATAGGACCACAAACTGCAAGTGATTCAAATCCATTTAGGAGTGCGAAACCAACACTAGCTCGCCTTACAAGAAACACACTCTGCTTTTGAGAAAAGAGCACTCTTCTATCCAACTGTGTTTTCTATGGTGTCCGAACAGTGAGCTTGCTCAGAAAAAAAGAACTGTGCTTCCTACACACACGGGCCATGTCTAGTTCAACTCTGCTTAGGAAACTGACAAGAACAGTAGCTCCTTTTCAGTCCAATACACTCTACTTAAGGGGAACAGACGCGAGTGCTATTTGCACTGAATATGGCAATGGGAGCACAATAGTGACTTTCCTTACCAGAAAACACCTCTTGCTCGTAGGATCAAAAACTGCATTTGATTCAACTACATGTACGACTGGGAAACAAACGCTACTCGCCTTACAAGAAACACACTCTGTTTTTGAGAAAAGAGCACTCTTCTACACTACTGTGATTCCTAAAGGGCCAGAATAGTGAGCTTGCTCAGAACAAAAGAACTGTGCTTCCTACACACACGGGTTATATCTAGTTCAACTCTGCTTACGAAACTGACAAGAACAGTAGCTCCTCTTCAGTCCAATACACTGTACATGCTGGGAACAGACGCCAGTGCTATTTGCCCTGTGTATGACAACGGGAGCGCAATAGTGACTCTTCTTTCCAGAAAACAACTCTTGCTCGTAGGACCGCAAATTGCATGTGATTCAACTCCATTTAGGACAGGGAAAGAAACGCTAGCTTTCCTTACAAGAAACACACCCCTCTTTTGAGAAAAGAGCACTCTTCTACTCTACTATGTTTCCTATAGGGCCAGAATAGTGAGCTTGCTCAGAAAAAAGAACTGTCTGTCCTACACACACGGGTTATATCTAGTTTAACTGTGCTTAGGAAACTGACAAGAACAGTAGCTTCTCTTCAGTCTGATACACTGTAATTGCTGGGAACAGACGCGAGGGCTATTTTCACTGTGTATGGCATTGGGAGCGCAATAGTGACTCTTTTTACCAGAAAACAACTCTTGCTCGTAGGACCAAAAACTGCATGGGATTCAACTCCATTTAGGACTTGGAAACAAAAGCTAGCTCTCCTTACAAGAAACTCTCTCTGCTTTTGAGAAAAGAGCACTCTTCTACTCTACTGTGTTTCCTGTAGGGCCAGAACAGTGAGTTTGCTCAGAACAAAAGAACTGTGCTTCCTACACACACGGCCATATCTAGTTCAATTCTGCTTAGGAAACAGACAAGAACAGTAGATCCTCTTCCATCCCATACACTGTACTTGCGGGGAACAGAAGCCAGTGCTTTTTGCCCTGTGGATGACAATGGGAGCACAATAGTGACTCTTCTTACCAGAAAACAACTCTTGCTCGTAGGACCAGAAACTGCATGTGATTCAACTCCATTTAGGACTGGGAAACAAACGCCAGCTTGCTTTACAAGAAAAACACTCTGCTTTTGAGAAAAGAGCAGTCTTCTACTCTACTGTGTTTCCTATAGGGCCAGAATAGTGAGCTAGCTCAGAACAAAAGAACTGTGCTTCCTACACAAACGGGCTATATCTAGTTCAACTCTGCTTAGGAAACTGACTAGAACAGTAGCTCCTCTTCATTCCAATACACTGTACATGCTGGGAACAGACGCCAGTGCTATTTGCCCTGTGTATGATAATGGGAGCGCAATAGTGACTCTTCCTAACAGAAAACAACTCTTGCTCGTAGGATCAGAAACTGCATGTGATTCAACTCCATTTATAACTGGGAAACAAATGCTAGCTCGCCTTACAATAAACACACTCTGCTTTTGAGAAAAGAGCACTCTTCTAGTCTAATGTGTTTTTTGTAGAGCCAGAATAGTGAGCTTGCTCAGAATAAAAGAACTGTGCTTCCTACACACACCGACTTTATCTAGTTCAACTCTGCTTAGGAAACTGACAAGAACAGTAGATCCTCTACAGTCCAATATGCTGTACATGCGGGGAACAGACGCCAGTGCTATTTGCCCTGTGTATGACAATGGGAGCTCAATAGTGACTCTTCTTACCAGAAAACATCTCTTGCTCGTAGAACCCGAAACTGCATGTGATTCAACTCCATTTAGGACTGGGAAAGAAACACTAGCTTGCCTTACAAGAAACACACTCTGCTTTTGACAAAAGAGCACTCTAATACCCAACTGTGTTTTCTATGGGGTCCGAACAGTGAGCTTGCTCAGAAAAAAAGAACTGTGCTTCCTACACACACGGGCCATGTCTAGTTCAACTCTGCTTAGGAAACTGACAAGAACAGTAGCTCCTTTTCAGTCCAACACACTCTACTTAAGGGGAACAGACGCGAGTGCTATTTGCACTGTGTATGGCAATCGGAGCACAATAGTGACTTTCCTTACCAGAAAACAACTCTTGCTCGTAGGACCAAAAACTGCATGGGATTCAACTCCATTTAGGACTTGGAAACAAAAGCTAGCTCTCCTTACAAGAAACTCTCTCTGCTTTTGAGAAAAGAGCACTCTTCTACTCTACTGTGTTTCCTTTAGGGCCAGAACAGTGAGTTTGCTCAGAACAAAAGAACTGTGCTTCCTACACACACGGCCATATCTAGTTCAATTCTGCTTAGGAAACAGACAAGAACAGTAGATCCTCTTCCATCCCATACACTGTACTTGCGGGGAACAGAAGCCAGTGCTTTTTGCCCTGTGGATGACAATGGGAGCACAATAGTGACTCTTCTTACCAGAAAACAACTCTTGATCGTAGGACCAGAAACTGCATGTGATTCAACTCCATTTAGGACTGGGAAACAAACGCCAGCTTGCTTTACAAGAAAAACACTCTGCTTTTGAGAAAAGAGCAGTCTTCTACTCTACTGTGTTTCCTATAGGGCCAGAATAGTGAGCTAGCTCAGAACAAAAGAACTGTGCTTCCTACACAAACGGGCTATATCTAGTTCAACTCTGCTTAGGAAACTGACTAGAACAGTAGCTCCTCTTCATTCCAATACACTGTACATGCTGGGAACAGACGCCAGTGCTATTTGCCCTGTGTATGATAATGGGAGCGCAATAGTGACTCTTCCTAACAGAAAACAACTCTTGCTCGTAGGATCAGAAACTGCATGTGATTCAACTCCATTTATAACTGGGAAACAAATGCTAGCTCGCCTTACAATAAACACACTCTGCTTTTGAGAAAAGAGCACTCTTCTAGTCTAATGTGTTTTTTGTAGAGCCAGAATAGTGAGCTTGCTCAGAATAAAAGAACTGTGCTTCCTACACACACCGACTTTATCTAGTTCAACTCTGCTTAGGAAACTGACAAGAACAGTAGATCCTCTACAGTCCAATATGCTGTACATGCGGGGAACAGACGCCAGTGCTATTTGCCCTGTGTATGACAATGGGAGCTCAATAGTGACTCTTCTTACCAGAAAACATCTCTTGCTCGTAGAACCCGAAACTGCATGTGATTCAACTCCATTTAGGACTGGGAAAGAAACACTAGCTCGCCTTACAAGAAACACACTCTGCTTTTGACAAAAGAGCACTCTAATACCCAACTGTGTTTTCTATGGGGTCCGAACAGTGAGCTTGCTCAGAAAAAAAGAACTGTGCTTCCTACACACACGGGCCATGTCTAGTTCAACTCTGCTTAGGAAACTGACAAGAACAGTAGCTCCTTTTCAGTCCAATACACTCTACTTAAGGGGAACAGACGCGAGTGCTATTTGCACTGTGTATGGCAATTGGAGCACAATAGTGACTTTCCTTACCAGAAAACAACTCTTGCTCGTAGGATCAAAAACTGCATTTGATTCAAATACATGTAGGACTGGGAAACAAACGCTACTCGCCTTACAAGAAACACACTCTGTTTTTGAGAAAAGAGCACTCATCTACTCTACTGTGATTCCTAAAGGGCCAGAATAGTGAGCTTGCTCAGAACAAAAGAACTGTGCTTCCTACACACAGGGGTTATATCTAGTTCAACTCTGCTTAGGAAACTGACAAGAACAGTAGCTCCTCTTCAGTCTAATACACTGTACATGCTGGGAACAGACGCCAGTGCTATTTGCCCTGTGTATGACAACGGGAGCGCAATAGTGACTCTTCTTACCAGAAAACAACTCTTGCTCGTAGGACTGCAAATTGCATGTGATTCAACTCCATTTAGGACAGGGAAAGAAATGCTAGCTTGCCTTACAAGAAACACACCCCTCTTTTGAGAAAAGAGCACTCTTCTACTCTACTATGTTTCCTATAGGGCCAGAATAGTGAGCTTGCTCAGAACAAAGAACTGTCTGTCCTACACACACGGGTTATATCTAGTTTAACTGTGCTTAGGAAAATGACAAGAACAGTAGCTTCTCTTCAGTCTGATACACTGTACTTGCTGGGAACAGACGCGAGTGCTATTTGCACTGTGTATGGCAATGGGAGCGCAATAGTGACTCTTCTTACCAGAAAACAACTCTTGCTCGTAGGAGCAGAAACTGCATGGGATTCAACTCCATTTAGGACTTGGAAACAAAAGCTAGCTCTCCTTACAAGAAACTCTCTCTGCTTTTGAGAATAGGGCACTCTTCTACTCTACTGGTTTTCCTATGGGGTCCGAACAGTGAGCTTGCTCAGAACAAAAGAACTGTGCTTCCTACACACACGGGCCATATCTAGTTGAACTCTGCTTAGGAAACTGACAAGGACAGTAGCTCCACTTCAGTCAAATACACTGTACTTGCTGGGAACAGACACGAGTGCTATTTGCACTGTGTATGGCAATGGGAGCGCAATAGTGACTTTCCATAAGAGAAAAAAACTCTTGCTTGTAGGACAATGGGAGCGCAATAGTGACTCTCTTACCAGAAAACAACTCTTGCTCGTAGGACCACAAACTGCATGTGACTCACCTCCATTTAGGACTGGGAAACAAACACTAGCTCGCCTTTCAAGAAACACTCCGCTTTTGAGAAAAGAGCAGTCTTCTACTCTACTGTGTTTCCTATGTGGTTTGAACAGTGAGCTTGCTCAGAACAAAAGAACTGTACTTCCTACACACACGGGCCATATCTAGTTCAACTCTGCTTAGGAAACTGACAAGAACAGTAGATCCTCTTCAGTCCAATACACTGTACTTGCTGGGAACAGACGGGAGTGCTATTTGCACTGTGTATGGCAAAGGGAGCACAATAGTGACTTTCCTTACCAGAAAACAAATCTTGCACGTAGGACCAAAAACTGCATATGATTCAACTCCATTTAGGACTGGGAAACAAACGCTAGCTCGCCTTACAAGAAACAAACTCTGCTTTTGAGAAAAGAGCACTCTTCTACTCTTCTGTGTTTCCTAAAGGGTCAGAACAGAAAGCTTGCTCAGAACAAAAGAACTGTGCTTCCTACATACACAGCCATAACTTGTTCAATTCTGCTTAGGAAACTGACAAGAACAGTAGATCCTTTTCAGTCCAATACACTGTACATGCTACGAAAGGACGCGAGTGCTATTTGTACTGTGTATGGCAATGGGAGCACACTAGTGTCTCTTCTTACCAGAAAACAACTCTTGCTCGTAGGATCAGAAACTGCATGTGATTCAACTCCATTTAGGACTGGGAAACAAATGCTAGCTCGCCTTACAAGGAACACACTCTGCTTTTGAGAAAAGAGCACTCTTCTACTCTACTGTGTTTCTTATGGGGTTCGAACAGTGAGCTTGCTCAGAACAAAAAAACTGTGCTTCCTACACACGGGCCATATCTAGTTCAACTCTGCTTAGGACACTGACAAGAACAGTGGCTACTATTCAGTCCATACACTGTACTCTCTGGGAACAGACGTGAGTGCTATTTGCACTTTGTATGGCAATGGGATGGCAATAGTGACTTTTCTTACCAGAAAACAACTCTTGCTCGTAGGACCAGAAACTGCATGTGACTCAAATCCATTTAGGACTGGGAAACAAACGCTAGCTCGCCTTACAAGAAACACACTCTGCTTTTGAGAAAAGAGCACTCTTCTACTCTTCTGTGTTTCCTATAGGGACAGAACAGAAAGCTTGCTCAGAACAAAAGAACTGTGCTTCCTACATACACGGCCATAACTAGTTCAATTCTGCTTAGGAAACTGACAAGAACAGTAGATCCTTTTCAGTCCAATACACTGTACTTGGGGGGAACAGACGCGAGTGCTATTTGCACTGTGTATGGCAGTGGGAGCGCAATAGTGACTTTCCTTACCAGAAAACAACTCATGTTCTTAGGACCAAAAACTGCATGTGATTCAACTCCATTTAGTACTGGGAAAAAAACGCTAGCTCGCCTTACAAGAAACACACTCTGCTTTTGAGAAAAGAGCACTCTTCTACTCTACTGTGTTTCCTATAGGGCCAAAACAGTGAGCTTGCTCAGAACAAAAGAACTGTGCTTCCTACACACACGGCCATATCTAGTTCAATTCTGCTTAGGAAACTGACAAGTATAGTAGATCCTCTTCAGTCCAATACAGGGTACATGCTGGTAACAGACGCCAGTGCTATTTGCCCTGTGTATGACAATGGGAGCTCAATAGTGACTCTTCTTACCAGAAAACATCTCTTGCTCGTAGAACCCGAAACTGCATGTGATTCAACTCCATTTAGGACTGGGAAAGAAACACTAGCTCGCCTTACAAGAAACACACTCTGCTTTTGACAAAAGAGCACTCTAATACCCAACTGTGTTTTCTATGGGGTCCGAACAGTGAGCTTGCTCAGAAAAAAAGAACTGTGCTTCCTACACACACGGGCCATGTCTAGTTCAACTCTGCTTAGGAAACTGACAAGAACAGTAGCTCCTTTTCAGTCCAATACACTCTACTTAAGGGGAACAGACGCGAGTGCTATTTGCACTGTGTATGGCAATCGGAGCACAATAGTGACTTTCCTTACCAGAAAACAACTCTTGCTCGTAGGATCAAAAACTGCATTTGATTCAAATACATGTAGGACTGGGAAACAAACGCTACTCGCCTTACAAGAAACACACTCTGTTTTTGAGAAAAGAGCACTCATCTACTCTACTGTGATTCCTAAAGGGCCAGAATAGTGAGCTTGCTCAGAACAAAAGAACTGTGCTTCCTACACACAGGGGTTATATCTAGTTCAACTCTGCTTAGGAAACTGACAAGAACAGTAGCTCCTCTTCAGTCTAATACACTGTACATGCTGGGAACAGACGCCAGTGCTATTTGCCCTGTGTATGACAACGGGAGCGCAATAGTGACTCTTCTTACCAGAAAACAACTCTTGCTCGTAGGACTGCAAATTGCATGTGATTCAACTCCATTTAGGACAGGGAAAGAAATGCTAGCTTGCCTTACAAGAAACACACCCCTCTTTTGAGAAAAGAGCACTCTTCTACTCTACTATGTTTCCTATAGGGCCAGAATAGTGAGCTTGCTCAGAACAAAGAACTGTCTGTCCTACACACACGGGTTATATCTAGTTTAACTGTGCTTAGGAAAATGACAAGAACAGTAGCTTCTCTTCAGTCTGATACACTGTACTTGCTGGGAACAGACGCGAGTGCTATTTGCACTGTGTATGGCAATGGGAGCGCAATAGTGACTCTTCTTACCAGAAAACAACTCTTGCTCGTAGGAGCAGAAACTGCATGGGATTCAACTCCATTTAGGACTTGGAAACAAAAGCTAGCTCTCCTTACAAGAAACTCTCTCTGCTTTTGAGAAAAGGGCACTCTTCTACTCTACTGGTTTTCCTATGGGGTCCGAACAGTGAGCTTGCTCAGAACAAAAGAACTGTGCTTCCTACACACACAGGCCATATCTAGTTGAACTCTGCTTAGGAAACTGACAAGGACAGTAGCTCCACTTCAGTCAAATACACTGTACTTGCTGGGAACAGACACGAGTGCTATTTGCACTGTGTATGGCAATGGGAGCGCAATAGTGACTTTCCATAAGAGAAAAAAACTCTTGCTTGTAGGACAATGGGAGCGCAATAGTGACTCTCTTACCAGAAAACAACTCTTGCTCGTAGGACCACAAACTGCATGTGACTCACCTCCATTTAGGACTGGGAAACAAACACTAGCTCGCCTTTCAAGAAACACTCCGCTTTTGAGAAAAGAGCAGTCTTCTACTCTACTGTGTTTCCTATGTGGTTTGAACAGTGAGCTTGCTCAGAACAAAAGAACTGTACTTCCTACACACACGGGCCATATCTAGTTCAACTCTGCTTAGGAAACTGACAAGAACAGTAGATCCTCTTCAGTCCAATACACTGTACTTGCTGGGAACAGACGGGAGTGCTATTTGCACTGTGTATGGCAAAGGGAGCACAATAGTGACTTTCCTTACCAGAAAACAAATCTTGCACGTAGGACCAAAAACTGCATATGATTCAACTCCATTTAGGACTGGGAAACAAACGCTAGCTCGCCTTACAAGAAACAAACTCTGCTTTTGAGAAAAGAGCACTCTTCTACTCTTCTGTGTTTCCTAAAGGGTCAGAACAGAAAGCTTGCTCAGAACAAAAGAACTGTGCTTCCTACATACACAGCCATAACTTGTTCAATTCTGCTTAGGAAACTGACAAGAACAGTAGATCCTTTTCAGTCCAATACACTGTACATGCTACGAACAGACGCGAGTGCTATTTGTACTGTGTATGGCAATGGGAGCACACTAGTGTCTCTTCTTACCAGAAAACAACTCTTGCTCGTAGGATCAGAAACTGCATGTGATTCAACTCCATTTAGGACTGGGAAACAAATGCTAGCTCGCCTTACAAGGAACACACTCTGCTTTTGAGAAAAGAGCACTCTTCTACTCTACTGTGTTTCTTATGGGGTTCGAACAGTGAGCTTGCTCAGAACAAAAAAACTGTGCTTCCTACACACGGGCCATATCTAGTTCAACTCTGCTTAGGACACTGACAAGAACAGTGGCTACTATTCAGTCCATACACTGTACTCTCTGGGAACAGACGTGAGTGCTATTTGCACTTTGTATGGCAATGGGATGGCAATAGTGACTTTTCTTACCAGAAAACAACTCTTGCTCGTAGGACCAGAAACTGCATGTGACTCAAATCCATTTAGGACTGGGAAACAAACGCTAGCTCGCCTTACAAGAAACACACTCTGCTTTTGAGAAAAGAGCACTCTTCTACTCTTCTGTGTTTCCTATAGGGACAGAACAGAAAGCTTGCTCAGAACAAAAGAACTGTGCTTCCTACATACACGGCCATAACTAGTTCAATTCTGCTTAGGAAACTGACAAGAACAGTAGATCCTTTTCAGTCCAATACACTGTACTTGGTGGGAACAGACGCGAGTGCTATTTGCACTGTGTATGGCAGTGGGAGCGCAATAGTGACTTTCCTTACCAGAAAACAACTCATGTTCTTAGGACCAAAAACTGCATGTGATTCAACTCCATTTAGTACTGGGAAAAAAACGCTAGCTCGCCTTACAAGAAACACACTCTGCTTTTGAGAAAAGAGCACTCTTCTACTCTACTGTGTTTCCTATAGGGCCAAAACAGTGAGCTTGCTCAGAACAAAAGAACTGTGCTTCCTACACACACGGCCATATCTAGTTCAATTCTGCTTAGGAAACTGACAAGTATAGTAGATCCTCTTCAGTCCAATACAGGGTACATGCTGGTAACAGACGCCAGTGCTATTTGCCCTGTGTATGACAACGCGAGCGCAATAAAGACTCTTCTTACCAGAAAACAACTGTTGCTCGTAGGACCAGAAACTGCATGGGATTCAACTCTATTTAGGACTGGGAAACAAACACTAGCTCACCTTACAAGAAACACACTCTCCTTTTGAGAAAAGAGCACTCTTCTACTCTACTGTTTTTCCTATGGGGTCCGAACAGTGAGCTTGCTCAGAACAAAAGAACTGTGCATCCTACACACACGGGCCATATCTAGTTCAACTCTGCTTTGGAAACTGACAAGAATTGTAGATCCTCTTCAGTCCAATACACTGTACTTGCTGGGAATAGACTCTAGTGCTATTTGCACTGTGTATGACAATTGGAGGGCAATAGTGACTCTTCTTACCAGAAAACAACTCTTGCTCGTAGGACCAGAAACTGCATGTGACTCAACTCCATTTAGGACTGGGAAACAAACGCTAGCTCGATTACAAGAAACACACTCTGCTTTTGAGAAAAGAGCACTCTTCTACTCTACTGTGTTTCCTATGGGGTCCGAACAGTGAGCTTGCTCAGAACAAAAGAACTGTGCTTCCTACCCACATGGGACATATCTACTTCAACTCTGCTTAGGAAACTGACAAGAACAGTAGCTTCTCTTCAGTCCAATACACTGTACTTGCTGGGAACAGACGCGAGTGCTATTTGCACTGTGTATGGCAATGGGAGCGCAATAGTGACTCTTCTTACCAGAAAACAACTCTTGCTCGTAGGATCATAAACTGCATGGGATTCAACTCCATTTCTTACTGGGAGACAAACACTAGCTGGCCTTACAAGAAACACACTCTGCTTTTGAGAAAAGACCACTCTTCTACTCTACTGTGTTTCCTATAGGGCCAAAACAGTGAGCTTGCTCAGAACAAAAGAACTGTGCTTCCTACACACACGGCCATATCTAGTTCAATTCTGCTTAGGAAACTGACAAGTATAGTAGATCCTCTTCAGTCCAATACAGGGTACATGCTGGTAACAGACGCCAGTGCTATTTGCCCTGTGTATGACAACGCGAGCGCAATAATGACTCTTCTTACCAGAAAACAACTCTTGCTCGTAGGACCAGAAACTGCATGGGATTCAACTCTATTTAGGACTGGGAAACAAACACTAGCTCACCTTACAAGAAACACACTCTCCTTTTGAGAAAAGAGCACTCTTCTACTCTACTGTGTTTCCTATGGGGTCCGAACAGTGAGCTTGCTCAGAACAAAAGAACTGTGCATCCTACACACACGGGCCATATCTAGTTCAACTCTGCTTAGGAAACTGACAAGAATAGTAGATCCTCTTCAGTCCAATACACTGTACTTGCTGGGAATAGACTCTAGTGCTATTTGCACTGTGTATGACAATTGGAGCGCAATAGTGATTCTTCTTACCAGAAAACAACTCTTGCTCGTAGGACCAGAAACTGCATGTGACTCAACTCCATTTAGGACTGGGAAACAAACGCTAGCTCGATTACAATCAACACACTCTGCTTTTGAGAAAAGAGCACTCTTCTACTCTACTGTGTTTCCTATGGGGTCTGAACAGTGAGCTTGCTCAAACAAAAGAACTGTGCTTCCTACACACACGGGACATATCTACTTCAACTCTGCTTAGGAAACTGACAAGAACAGTAGCTTCTCTTCAGTCCAATACACTGTACTTGCTGGGAACAGACGCGAGTGCTATTTGCACTGTTTATGGCAATGGGAGCGCAATAGTGACTCTTCTTACCAGAAAACAACTCTTGCTCGTAGGACCAGAAACTGCATGGGATTCAGCTCCATTTCTTACTGGGAGACAAACACTAGCTGGCCTTACAAGAAACACACTCTGCTTTTGAGAAAAGACCACTCTTCTACTCTACTGTGTTTCCTATGGGTTCCGAACAGTGAGCTTGCTCAGAACAAAAGAACTGTGCTTCCTACACACACAGGCCATATCTATTTCAACTCTGCTTAGGAAACTGACAAGAATAGTAGCTCTTCTTCAGTCCAATACCCTGTACTTGGGGGGAACAGACGCGAGTGCTATTTGCACTGTGTATGGCAGTGGGAGCGCAATAGTGACTTTCCTTACCAGAAAACAACTCTTGTTCATAGGACCAAAAACGGCATGTGATTCAACTCCATTTAGAACTGGAAAAAAACACTAGCTCGCCTTACAAGAAACACACTCTTCTTTTGAGAAAAGAGCACTCTTCTACTCTTCTGTGTTTCCTATAGGGCCAAAACAGTGAGCTTGCTCAGAAAAAAAGAACTGTGCTTCCTACACACACGGCCATATCTAGTTCAATTCTGCTTAGGAAACTGACAAGAATAGTAGATCCTCTTCAGTCCAATACAGTGTACATGCTGGTAACAGACGCCAGTGCTATTTGCCCTGTGTATGACAATGCGAGCGCAATAATGACTCTTCTTACCAGAAAACAACTGTTGCTCGTAGGACCAGAAACTGCATGGGATTCAACTCTATTTAGGACTGGGAAACAAACACTAGCTCACCTTACAAGAGACACACTCTCCTTTTGAGAAAAGAGCACTCTTGTATTCTACTGTGTTTCCTATGGGGTCCGAACAGTGAGCTTGCTCAGAACAAAAAAACATTGCTTCCTACACACACGGGCCATACCTAGTTCAACTCTGCTTAGGAAACTGACAAGAACAGTAGCTCCTCTTCAGTCCAATACACTGTATATGCTGGGAACAGACACCAGTGCTATTTGCCCTGTGTATGACAATGGGAGCGCAATAGTGACTCTTCTTACCAGAAAACAACTCTTGCTCATACGACCAGAAACTGCATGTGATTCAACTCCATTTAGGACTGGGAAACAAACGCTAGCTTGCCTTACAAGAAACACACTCTGCTTTTGAGAAAAGAGAACTCTTCTACTGTACTGTGTTTCCTATAGTGCCAGAACAGTGAGCTTGCTCAGAACAAAAGAACTGTACTTCCTACACACACGGGCCATATCTAGTTCTACTCTGCTTAGGAAACTGAGAAGAAAAGTAGCTCTTCTTCAGTCCAATACACTGTACATGCTGGGAACAGACGCGAGTGCAATTTGCAATGTGTATGGCAATGAGAGCACAATAGTGACATTCCTTACCAGAAAACAAGATTTGCTCATAGGACCAAAAACTGCATGTGATTCAACTCCATTTAGGACTGGGAAACAAATGCTAGCTCGCCTTTTAAGAAACACACTCTGCTTTTGAGAAAAGAGCACTCTTCTACTCTACTGTGTATCCAACGGGGTCCGAACAGTGAGCTTGCTCAGAACAGAAGAACTGTGCTTCCTACACACACGGCAATATCTAGTTCAATTCTGCTTATGAACCTGACAAGAACAGTAGATTCTCTTCATTCCAATACACTGTACTTGCTGGGAACAGAGCCAGTGCTATTTGCACTATGTATGGCAATGGGAGCGCAATAGTGACTTTCCTTACCAGAAAAAAACTCTTGCTCATAGGACCAGAAACTGCATGTGATTCAACTGCATATAGGACTGGGAAAAAGAGGCTTACTCGCCATACAAGAAACACACTCTGCTTTTGAGAAAAGAGCACACTTCTACTCTACTGTGTTTCCTATGGTATCCGAACAGTGAGATTGCTCAGAACAAAAGAACTGTCCTTCCTACACACCCGGGCCATATCTAGTTCAACTCTGCTTAGGAAACTGACAAGAACAGTAGCTCCTCTTTAGTCCAATACACTCTACTTGCTGGGAACAGACGCCAGTGCTATTTGCAGTGTGTATGGCAATGGGAGAGCAATAGTGACTCTTCTTACCAGAAAACAACTCTTGCTCGTAGGACCAGAAACTGCATGTGATTCAACTCCATTTAGGACTGGGAAACAAATGCTAGCTCGCCTTTTAAGAAACACACTCTGCTTTTGAGAAAAGAGCACTCTTCTACTCTACTGTGTTTCCTATGGGGTCCGAACAGTGAGCTTGCTCAGAACAAAAGAACTGTGCTTCCTATACACACTGGTCATATCTAGTTCAACTCTGCTTAGGAAACTGACAAGAACAGTAGCTCCTCTTCAGTCCAATACACTGTACTTGCTGGAAACAGACACGAGTGCTATTTGCACTGTGTATGGCAAAGGGAGCACAATAGTGACTTTCCTTACTAGAAAACAACTCTTGCTGGTAGGAACAAAAACTGCATGTGATTCAACTCCATTTAGGACTGGGAAACAAACGCTAGCTTGCCTTACAAGAAACACACTCTGCTTTTGAGAAAAGAGCACTCTTCTACTCTACTGTGTTTCCTATAGGGACAGAACAGAGAGCTTGCTCAGAACAAAAGAACTCTGCTTCCTACATGCAGGGCCATATATACTTCTATTCTGCTTAGGAAACTGACAAGAACAATAGATCCTTTTCAGTCCAATACACTGTGCATGCTGGGAACAGACGCGAGTGCTATTTGCCCTGTGTATTACAATGGGAGCGCAATAGTGACTCTTCTTACCAGAAAACAACTCTTGCTCGTAGGACCAGAAACTGCATGTGATTCAACTCCATATAGGACTGGGAAAAAAACACTAGCTGGCCTTACAAGAAACACACTCTGCTTTTGAGAAAAGAGCACTCTTCTACTCTACTGTGTTTCCTATAGGGCCAGAACAGAGAGCTTGCTCAGAACAAAAGAACTGTGCTTCCTACATACAGGGACTTATCTAGTTCAATTCTGCAAGGAAACTGACAAGAACAATAGATCCTTTTCAGTCCAATACACTGTACTTGGTGGGAACAGACGCGAGTGCTATTTGCACTGTGTATGGCAATGGGAGCGCAATAGTGACATTCCTTACCAGAAAACAACTCTTGCTCATAGGACCAAAAAACTGCATGTTATTCAACTCCATTTAGAACTGGGAAATAAATGCTAGCTCGCCTTACAAGAAAAACACTCTGCTTTTGAGAAAAGAGCACTCTTCTACTCTACTGTGTGTCCTATAGGGCCAGAACAGTAAGCTTGCACAGAACAAAAGAAGTGTGCTTCCTACACACACGGTCATATCTAGTTCAATTCAGCTTAGGAAACTGACAAGAACAGTATACCCTCTTCAGTCAAATACACTGCACATGCTGGGAACAGACACCAGTGCTATTTGCCCTGTGTATGGCAATGGGAGCACAATAGTGACTCTTCTTACCAGAAAACAACTCTTGTTCGTAGGACCAGAAACTGCATGTGACTCAACTCCATTTAGGACTGGGAAAGAAACGCAAGCTCTCCTTACAAGAAACACACTCTGCTTTTGAGAAAAGAGCACTCTTCTACTCTACTGTGTTTCCTATAGGGCCAGAACAGTGAACTTGCTCAGAACAAAAGAACTGTGCTTCCTACACACAGGGGCCATATCTAGTTTAACTCTGCTTAGGAAACTGACAAGAACAGTAGCTCCTCTTCAGTGCACTACTCTGTACATGCAGGGAACAGACGCCAGTGCTATATGCACTGTGTATGGCAAAGGGAGCGCAATAGTGACTTTTTTTTACCAGAAAACAACTCTTGCTGGGAGGACCAAAAACTGCATGTGATTCACCTCCATTCAGGACTGGGAAACAAACGCTAGCTCGCCTTACAAGAAACACACTCTGCTTTTGAGAAAAGAGCACTCTCTACTCTACTGTGTTTTCTATAGGGCCAGAACAGAGAACTTGCTCAGAACAAAAGAACTGTGCTTCCTACATACACGGCCATATCTAGTTCAATTCTGCTTAGGAAACTGACAAGAACAATAGATCCTTTTCAGTCCAATACACTGTACATGCTGGGAACAGACGCGAGTGCTATTTGCACTATGTATGGCAATGGGAGCGCAATAGTGACTTTCCTTAACAGAAAACAACTCTTGCTCGTAGGACCAGATACTGCATGTGATTCAACTCCATTTAGGACTGGGAAACAAACGCTAGCTTACCTTACAAGAAACACACTCTGCTTTTGAGAAAAGAGAACTCTTCTACTCTACTGTGTTTCATATGGGGTCCGAACAGTGAGCTTGCTCAGAACAAACGAACTGTGCTTCCTACACACACGGGCCATATCTAGTTCAACTCTGCTTAGGAAACTGACAAGAACAGTAGCTCCTCTTCAGACTAATACACTGTACTTGCTGGAAAAAGACGCGAATGCTATTTGCACTGTGATGGCAAAGGGAGCGCAATAGTGACTTTCCTTACCAGAAAACAACTCTTGCTGGTAGGACCAAAAACTGCATGTGATTGAACTCCATTTAGGACTGGGAACCAAACGCGAGCTCGCCTTACAAGAAACACACTCTGCTTTTGAGAAAAGAGCACTCTTCTACTCTACTGTGTTTCCTATAGGGCCTGAAGAGAGAGCTTGCTCAGAACAAAAGAACTGTGCTTCCTACATACACGGCCATATCTAGTTCAATTCTGCTTAGGAAACTGGCAAGAACAATAGATCCTTTTCAATCCAATACACCGTACATGGTGGGAACAGACGCCAGTGCTATTTGTCCTGTGTATGGCAATGGCAATGCAATAGTGACTCTTCTTACCATAAAACAACTCTAGCACGTAGGACCAGAAACTGTATGTGATTCATCTCCATTTAGGACTGGGTAACAAACGGTAGCTCGCCTTACAAAAAACACATTCTGCTTTAGAGAAAAGAGCACTCATCTACTCTACTGTGTTTCCTATAGGGCCAGAACAGAGAGCTTGCTCAGAACAAAAGGACTGTGCTTCCTACATACACGGCCATATCTAGTTCAATTCTGCTTAGGAAACTGACAAGAACAATAGATCCTATTCAGTCCAATACACTGTACTTGCTGGGAACAGACGCGAGTGCTATTTGCACCATGTATGGTAATGGGAGCACAATAGTGACTTTCCTTACCAGAAAACAACTCTTGCTCGTAGCACCACAAACTGCATGTGATTCAACTCCATTTAGGACTAGGAAACAAACGCTAGCTTGCCTTACAAGAAACACACTCTGCTTTTGAGAAAAGAGCACTCTTCTACTCTACTGCGTTTCCTATGGGATCCAAACAGTGAGCTTGCTCAGAACAAAAGAACTGTGCTTCCTACACAAATGGACCATATCTAGTTCAACTCTGCTTAGGAAACTGACAAGAACAGTAGCTCCTATTTAGTCCAATACACTGTACTTTCTGGGAACAGACGCGAGTGCTATTTGCACTGTGTATGGCATTTGGAGCGCAATAGTGACTCTTCTTACCAGAAAACAACTCTTGCTTATAGGACCAAAAACTGCATGTGACTCAACTCCATTTAGGACCGGGAATCAAACGCGAGCTCGCCTTACAAGAAACACACTCTGCTTTAGTGAAAAGATCACTCTTCTACTCTGCTGTTGTTCCTACAGGGCCAGTACAGTGAGCATGCTCAGAACATAATAACTGTGCTTCCTACACACACGGGCCATATCTAGTTCCACTCTGCTTAGGAAACTGACAAGAACAGTAGCTCCTCTTCAGTCTGATACACTGTACTTGCTGAGAACAGACGCGAGTGCTATTTGCACTGTGTATGGCAATTGGAGCACAATAGTGACTCGTCTTACCAGAAAACAACTCTTGCTCGTAGGACAAAAAACTGCATGTGACTCAATTCCATTTAGGACTGGGAAACAAACTCTAGCTTGCTTTACAAGAAACACACTCTGCTTTAGAGAAAAGAGCACTCTTCTACTCTACTGTGTTTCCTATGGGGTTCAAACAGAGAGCTTGCTCAGAAAAAAAGAACTGTGCTTCCTACACACACGGGCCATATCTAGTTCAACTCTGTTTAGGAAACTGACAACAACAGTAGCTCCTCTTCAGTCCAATACACAGTACTTGCAGGGAAGAGACGCTAGTGCTATTTGCACTGTGTATGGCAATTGGAGCACAATAGTGACTCGTCTTACCAGAAAACAACTCTTGCTCTTAGGAAAAAAACCTGCATGTGACTCAACTCCATTTAGGACTGGGAAACAAACGCTAGCTCGCCTTATAAGAAATACACTCTGCTTTTGAGAAAAGAGCACTCTTCTACTCAATTGTGTTTCCTATAGTGCCAGAACAATGAGCTTACTCAGAACAAAAGAACTGTGATTCCTACACACATGGGCCATATCTAGTTCAACTCTGCTTAGGAAACTGAGAAGAGCAGTTTCTCCTGTTCAGTCCAATACACTGTACTTACTGGGAACAGACGGGAGGGCTATTTGCACTGTGTATGGCAATGGGAGCGCAATAATGACTTTCTTACCAGAAAACAACTCTTGCTCGTAGGACCAGAAACTGCATGTGATTCAACTCCATTTAGGACTGGGAAACAAACGCTAGCTCGCCTTACAAGAAACACACTCTGCTTTTGAGAAAAGATCACTATTCTACTCTACTGTGTTTTCTATGGGGTCCGAAAAGTGAGCTTGCTCAGAACAAAAGAACTGTGCTTCCTACACACACGGGCCATATCTAGTTCAACTCTGCTTATGAAACTGACAAGAACAGTAGCTCCTCTTCAGTCCAATACACTGTACTTGCTGGAAACAGACATGAGTGCTATTTGCACTCTGTATTGCAAAGAGAGCGCAATAGTGACTTTCCTTATCAGAAAACAACTCTTGCTGGTAGGACCAAAAAATGCATGTGATTCAACTCCATTTAGGACTGGGAAACAAACGCTAGCTCGCCTTACAAGAAACACACTCTGCTTTTGAGAAAAGAGCACTCTTCTACTCTACTGTGTTTCCTATAGGGCCAGAACAGAGAGCTTGCTCAGAACAAAAGAACTGTGCTTCCTACATACACGGTCATATCTAGTACAACTCTGCTTAGGAAACTGACAAGAACAATAGATCCTTTTCAGTCCAATACACTGTACATTCTGGGAACAGACGCCAGTGCTATTTGTACTGTGTATGGCAATGGGAGCCCAATTGTGACTCTTCTTACAAGAAAACTACTCTTGCTCGTAGGACCAAAAACTGCATGTGACTCAACTCCATTTAGGACTGGGAAACAAACACTAGCTAGCCTTACAAGAAACACACTCTGCTTTTCAGAAAAGAGCACTCTTCTACTCTACT
The DNA here is from genome assembly GCF_949786415.1 of Peromyscus eremicus. NCBI lineage: Eukaryota > Metazoa > Chordata > Mammalia > Rodentia > Cricetidae > Peromyscus > Peromyscus eremicus. Next base: position 214,411 of record NW_026734548.1, on the reverse strand, counting down.
GTGTTTCCGATAGGGCCAGAACAGTGAGCTTGCTCAGAACAAAAGAACTGTGCTTCCTACACACACGGGCCATATCTAGTTCAACTCTGCTTAGGAAACTGACAAGAACAGTAGCTCCTCTTCAGTCCAATGCACTGTACATGCTGGGAACAGACGCCAGTGCTATTTGCCCTGTGTATGGCAATGGGAACACAATAGTGACTTTCCTTACCAGAAATAAACTCTTGCACGTAGGACCAGAAACTGCATGTGATTCAAATCCATTTGGGACTGGGAAACAAATGCTAGCTTGCCCTACAAGAAACACACTCTGCTTTTGAGAAAAGAGCACTCTTCTACTCTACTGTGTTTCCTATAGGGTCCGAACGGTGAGCTTGCTCTGAACAAAAGAACTGTGCTTCCTACACACACGGCTATATCTAGTTCAATTCTGCTTAGGAACCTGACAAGAACAGTAGATCCTCTTCAGTCCAATACACCGTACTTGCTGGGAACAGACGGGAGGGCTATTTGCACTGTGTATGGCAATGGGAGCGCAATAGTGACTTTCCTTTCCAGAAAACAACTCTTGCTCGTAGGAACACAAACTGCATGTGATACAACTCCATTTAGGACTGGGAAACAAACGCTAGCTCGCCATACAAGAAACACACTCTGCTTTTGAGAAAAGAGAACTCTTCTACTCTACTGTGTTTCCTATGTGGTCCGAACAGTGAGCTTGCTCAGAACAAAAAAACTGTGCTTCCTACACACAGGGCCATATCTAGTTCAAGTCTGCTTTGGAACCTGACAAGAACAGTAGATCCTCTTCTATCCAATACACTGTACTTGGTGCGAACAGACAGGAGTGCTATTTGCACTGTATATGGCAATGGGAGCGCAATAGTGACTTTCCTTACCAGAAAACAACTCTTGCTCATAGGACCAGAAACTGCATGTGATTCAACTCCATTGAGGTCTGGGAAACAAACGCTAGCTCGCCTTACAAGAAACACACTCTGCTTTTGAAAAAAGAGCAATCTTTTACTCTACTGTGTTTCCTATGGGGTCCAAAGAGTGAGCTTGCTCATAACAAAAGAACTGTGCTTCCTACACACATGGACAATATCTAGTTCAACTCTGCTTAGGAAACTGACAAGAACAGGAGCTCCTATTCAGTCCAATACACTGTGCTTGCTGGGAACAGACACGAGTGCTATTTGCACTGTGTATGGCATTTGGAGCGCAATAGTGACTCTTCTTACCAGAAAACAACTCTTGCTCTTAGGACCAAAAACTGCCTGTGACTCAACTCCATTTAGGACTGGGAAACAAACGCGAGCTCGCCTTACAAGAAACACACTCTGCTTTAGAGAAAAGAGCACTCTTCTTCTCTACTGTGTTTCCTAAAGGGCCAGAACAGTGATGTTGCTCAGAACATAGGAACTGTGCTTCCTTCACACACGGGCCATATCTAGTTCAACTCTGCTTAGGAAACTGACAAGAACAGTAGCTCCTCTTCAGTCCAATACACTGTACTTGCGGGGAAGAGACGCGAGTGCTATTTGCACTGTGTATGGCAATGAGAGCGCAATAATGGCTTTCATTACCAGAAAACAACTCTTGCTCGTAGGACCACACACTGCATGTGATTCAACGCGATTTAGGACTGGGAAACAAATGCTAGCTCGCCTTACAAGAAACACACTCTGCTTCTGAGAAAAGAGCACTCTTCTACTTTACTGTGTTTCCTATGGGGTCCAAACAGTGAGCTTGCTCAGAACAAAAGAACTGTGCTTCCTACACACATCGACCATATCTAGTTCAACTCTGCTTAGGAAACTGACAAGAACAGTAGCTCCTCTTCAGTCCAATACACTGTACTTGCGGGGAAGAGACGAGAGTGCTATTTGCACTGTGTATGGCAATTGGAGCACAACAGTGACTCGTCTTACCAGAAAACAACTCTTGCTCGTAGGACAAAAAACTGCATGTGACTCAACTCCATTTATGAGTCAGAAACAAACTCTAGCTCGCCTTACAAGAAACACACTCTGCTTTTGAGAAAAGAGCACTCTTCTACTCTACTGTATTTCCTATAGGGCCAGAACAGTGAGCTTGCTCAGAACAAATGAACTGTTCTTCCTTGACACACGGGCCATATCTAGTTCAACTCTGCTTAGGAGACTGACAAGAACAGTAGCTCCTCTTCAGTCCAATACACTGTACTTGCTGGGAACAGACGCGAGTGCTATTTGCACTGTGTATAGCAATGAGAGCGCAATAGTGGCTTTCCTTACCAGAAAACAACTCTTGCTCGTAGGACCACACACTGCATGTGATTCAACGACATTTAGGACTGGGAAACAAACGCTAGCTCGCATTACAAGAAACACACACTGCTTTTGAGAAAAGAGCACTGTTCTACTCTACTGTGTTTCCTATGGGGTCCAAACAGTAAGCTTGCTCAGAACAAAAGAACTGTGCTTCCCACACACATGGACCATATCTAGTTCAACTCTGCTTAGGAAACTGACAAGAACAGTAGCTCCTATTCAGTCCAATACACTGTGCTTGCTGGGAACAGACGCGAGTGCTATTTGCACTGTGTATGGCATTTGGAGCGCAATAGTGACTCTTCTTACCAGAAAACAACTCTTCTTCGTAGGACCAAAAACTGCCTGTGACTCAACTCCATTTAGGACTGGGAAACAAATGCGAGCTCGCCTTACAAGAAACACACTCTGCTTTAGAGAAAAGAGCACTCTTCTTCTCTACTGTGTTTCCTATATGGCCAGAACAGTGAGCTTGCTCAGAACATAATAACTGTGCTTCCTACACACACGGTCCATATCTAGTTCAACTCTGCTTAGGCGACTGACAAGAACAGTAGATCCTCTTCAGTCCAATACACTGTACTTGCTGGGAACAGACGCGAGTGCTATTTGCACTGTGTATGGCAATGAGAGCGCAATAGTGGCTTTCCTTACCAGAAAACAACTCTTGCTCGTAGGACCACACACTGCATGTGATTCAACCTCATTTAGGACTGGGAAACAAATGCTAGCTCGCCTTACAAGAAACACACTCTGCTTCTGAGAAAAGAGCACTCTTCTACTTTACTGTGTTTCCTATGGGGTCCAAACAGTGAGCTTGCTCAGAACAAAAGAACTGTGCTTCCTACACACACCTACCATATCTAGTTCAACTCTGCTTAGGAAACTGACAAGAACAGTAGCTCCTCTTCAGTCCAATACACTGTACTTGCTGGGAACAGACGCGAGTGCTATTTGCCCTGTGTATGGCAATGGGAGCGCAATAGTGACTTTCCTTACCAGTAAACAACTCTTGCTCGTAGAACCAGAAAGTGCATTTGATTCAACTCCATTTAGGACTGGGAAACAAACGCTAGCTCGCATTACAAGAAACACACTCTGCTTTTGAGAAAAGAGCACTGTTCTACTCTAATGTGTTTCCTATGGGGTCCAAACTGTAAGCTTGCTCAGAACAAAAGAACTGTGCTTCCTACACACATGGACCATATCTAGTTCAACTCTGCTTAGGAAACTGACAAGAACAGTAGTTCCTATTCAGTCCAATACACTGTGCTTGCTGGGAACAGACACGAGTGCTATTTGCACTGTGTATGGCATTTGGAGCGCAATAGTGACTCTTCTTACCAGAAAACAACTCTTGTTCGTAGGACCAAAAACTGCCTGTGACTCAACTCCATTTAGGACTGGGAAACAAATGCGAGCTCGCCTTACAAGAAACACACTCTGCTTTAGAGAAAAGAGCACTCTTCTTCTCTACTGTGTTTCCTATATGGCCAGAACAGTGAGCTTGCTCAGAACATAATAACTGTGCATCCTACACACACGGGCCATATCTAGTTCAACTCTGCTTAGGAGACTTACAAGAACAGTAGCTCCTCTTCAGTCCAATACACTGTACTTGCTGGGAACAGACGCGAGTGCTATTTGCACTGTGTATGGCAATGAGAGCGCAATAGTGGCTTTCCTTACCAGAAAACAACTCTTGCTCATAGGACCACACACTGCATGTGATTCAACCTCATTTAGGACTGGGAAACAAATGCTAGCTCACCTTACAAGAAACACACTCTGCTTCTGAGAAAAGAGCACTCTTCTACTTTACTGTGTTTCCTATGGGGTCCAAACAGTGAGCTTGCTCAGAACAAAAGAACTGTGCTTCCTACACACATCGACCATATCTAGTTCAACTCTGCTTAGGAAACTGACAAGAACAGTAGCTCCTCTTCAGTCCAATACACTGTACTTGCTGGGAACAGACGCGAGTGCTATTTGCCCTGTGTATGGCAATGAGAGCACAATAATGGCTTTCATTACCAGAAAACAACTCTTGCTTGTAGGACCACACACTGCATGTGATTCAACGCCATTTAGGACTGGGAAACAAATGCTAGCTCACCTTACTAGAAACACGCTCTGCTTCTGAGAAAAGAGCACTCTTCTCCTTTACTGTGTTTCCTATGGGGTCCAAACAGTGAGCTTGCTCAGAACAAAAGAACTGTGCTTCCTACACACATCGACCATATCTAGTTCAACTCTGCTTAGGAAACTGACAAGAACAGTAGCTCCTCTTCAGTCCAATACACTGTACTTGCGGGGAAGAGACGAGAGTGCTATTTGCACTGTGTATGGCAATTGGAGCACAACAGTGACTCGTCTTACCAGAAAACAACTCTTGCTCATAGGACAAAAAACTGCATGTGACTCAACTCCATTTATGAGTCGGAAACAAACTCTAGCTCGCCTTACAAGAAACACACTCTGCTTTTGAGAAAAGAGCACTCTTCTTCTCTACTGTGTTTCCTATAGGGCCAGAACAGTGAGCTTGCTCAGAACAAATGAACTGTTCTTCCTTGACACACGGGCCATATCTAGTTCAACTCTGCTTAGGAGACTGACAAGAACAGTAGCTCCTCTTCAGTCCAATACACTGTACTTGCTGGGAACAGACACGAGTGCTATTTGCACTGTGTATGGCAATGAGAGCGCAATAGTGGCTTTCCTTACCAGAAAACAACTCTTGCTCGTAGGACCACACACTGCATGTGATTCAACGCCATTTAGGACTGGGAAACAAATGCTAGCTCGCCTTACAAGAAACACACTCTGCTTCTGAGAAAAGAGCACTCTTCTACTCTACTGTGTTTCCTATGGGGTCCAAACAGTGAGCTTGCTCAGAACAAAAGAACTGTGCTTCCTACACACATGGACCATATCTAGTTCAACTCTGCTTAGGAAACTGACAAGAACAGTAGCTCCTCTTCAGTCCAAAACACTGTACTTGCGGGGAAGAGACACGAGTGCTATTTGCACTGTGTATGGCAATGGGAGCGCAATAGTGACTTTCCTTACCAGAAAACAACTCTTGCTCGTAGAACCAGAAACTGCATGTGATTCAACTCCATTTAGGACTGGGAAACAAACGATAGCTTGCCTTACAAAAAACACACTCTGCTTTTGAGAAAAGAGCACTCTTCTATCTACTATGTTTCTTATGTGGTCCGAACAGTGAGCTTGCTCAGAACAAAAGAACTGTGCTTCCTACACACACGGCCATATCTAGTTCAATTCTGCTTAGGAACCTGACAAGAACAGTAGATCCTCTTCAGTCCAATATACTGTACTTGTTGCGAACAGACGCCAGTGCTATTTGTCCTGTGTATGGCAATGGCAGCTCAATAGTGACTAATCTTACCATAAAAGAACTCTTGCTCGTAGGACAGAAACTGCATGTGATTCCACTCCATTTAGGACTGGGAAACAAAAGCTAGCTCGCCTTACAAGAAGCACACTCTGCTTTAGAGAAAAGAGCACTCTTCTACTCTACTGTGTTTCCTATGGGGTCCCAACTGAGCTTGCTCAGAACAAAAGAACTGTGCTTCCTACACACAAGGACCATATGTAGTTCAACTCTGCTTAGGAAACTGACAATAACAGTAGCTCCTCTTCAGTCCAATACACTGTACTTGTTGGGAACAGATGCGAGTGCTATTTGCCCTGTGTATGGCAATGGGAGCGCAATAGTGACTTTCCTTACCAGTAAACAACTCTTGCTCATAGAACCAGAAAGTGCATTTGATTCAACTCCATTTAGGACTGGGAAACAAACGCTAGCTCGCATTACAAGAAACACACTCTGCTTTTGAGAAAAGAGCACTGTTCTACTCTAATGTGTTTCCTATGGGGTCCAAACTGTAAGCTTGCTCAGAACAAAAGAACTGTGCTTCCTACACACATGGACCATATCTAGTTCAACTCTGCTTAGGAAACTGACAAGAACAGTAGTTCCTATTCAGTCCAATACACTGTGCTTGCTGGGAACAGACACGAGTGCTATTTGCACTGTGTATGGCATTTGGAGCGCAATAGTGACTCTTCTTACCAGAAAACAACTCTTGCTCTTAGGACCAAAAACTGCCTGTGACTCAACTCCATTTAGGACTGGGAAACAAACGCGAGCTCGCCTTACAAGAAACACACTCTGCTTTAGAGAAAAGAGCACTCTTCTTCTCTACTGTGTTTCCTATAGGGCCAGAACAGTGATCTTGCTCAGATCATAGTAACTGTGCTTCCTTCACACACGGGCCATATCTAGTTCAATTCTGCTTAGGAAACTGACAAGAACAGTAGCTCCTCTTCAGTCCAATACACTGTACTTGCGGGGAAGAGACGCGAGTGCTATTTGCACTGTGTATGGCAATGAGAGCGCAATAATGGCTTTCATTACCAGAAAACAACTCTTGCTCGTAGGACCACACACTGCATGTGATTCAACGCCATTTAGGACTGGGAAACAAATGCTAGCTCGCCTTACAAGAAACACACTCTGCTTCTGAGAAAAGAGCACTCTTCTACTTTACTGTGTTTCCTGTGGGGTCCAAACAGTGAGCTTGCTCAGAACAAAAGAACTGTGCTTCCTACACACATCGAACATATCTAGTTCAACTCTGCTTAGGAAACTGACAAGAACAGTAGCTCCTCTTCAGTCCAATACACTATACTTGCGGGCAAGAGACGAGAGTGCTATTTGCACTGTGTATGGCAATTGGAGCACAACAGTGACTCGTCTTACCAGAAAACAACTCTTGCTCGTAGGACAAAAAACTGCATGTGACTCAACTCCATTTATGAGTCGGAAACAAACTCTAGCTCGCCTTACAAGAAACACACTCTGCTTTTGAGAAAAGAGCACTCTTCTACTCTACTGTGTTTCCTATAGGGCCAGAACAGTGAGCTTGCTCAGAACAAATGAACTGTTCTTCCTTGACACACGGGCCATATCTAGTTCAACTCTGCTTAGGAGACTGACAAGAACAGTATATCCTCTTCAGTCCAATACACTGTACATGCTGGGAACAGACGCCAGTGCTATTTGCCCTGTGTATGACAATGGGAGCGCAATAGTGACTCTTCTTACCAGAAAACAACTCTTGCGCGTAGGACCAGAAACTGCATGGGATTCAACTCTATTTAGGACTGCGAAAGAAAAGCTAGCTCGCCTTACTAGAAACACACTCTGCTTTTGAGCAAAGATCACTCTCCATCTCTAGAGTGATTCCTATGGGGTCCGAACAGTGAGCTTGCTCAGAACAAAACAACTGTGCTTCCTACACACACGGGCCATATCCAGTTCAATTCTGCGTAGGAAACTGACAAGAACAGTAGATCCTCTTCAGTCCAATACAATGTACATGCAGGGAACAGATGCCAGTGCTATTTGCAATGTGTATGACAATGGGACTGCAATAGTTTCTCTTCTTACCAGAAAACATCTCTTGCTCATAGGACCAGAAACTGCATGTGATTCAACTCCATTTAGGACTGCGAAACAAACGCTAGCTCGCCTTACAAGAAACATAGTCTGCTTTTGAGAAAAGAGAACTCTTCCACTCTACTGTGTTTCCTGTGGGTCCAAACAATGAGCTTGCTCAGAACAAAAGAACTGTGCTTCCTACACACACAGCCATATCTAGTTCAATTCTGCTGAGGAAACTGACAAGAACAGTAGATCCTCTTCAGTCCAATACACTGTACATGCTGGGAACAGATGCCAGTGCTATTTGCCCTGTGTATGACAATGGGAACGCAATAGTCACTCTTCTTACCAGAAAAAAACTCTTGCGCGTAGGACCAGAAACTGCATGTGATTCAACTCCATTTAGGACTGGGAAACAAATGCTAGCTCGCCTTATAAGGAACACACTCTGCTTTTGAGAAAAGAGCACTCTTCTACTCTACTGTGTTTACTATGGGTTCGAACAGTGAGCTTGCTCAGAACAAAAGAACTGTGCTTCCTACACAAATGGGCCATATCTAGTTTAACTCCGCTTAGGAAACTGACAAGAACAGTAGCTCCTCTTCAGTCCAATGCACTGTACTTGCTGGGAACAGACGCGAGAGCTATTTGCACTGTATATGGCAATGGGAGCGCAATAGTGACTCTTCTTACCAGTTAACATCTCTTGCTTGTAGGACCAGAAACTGCATGTGATTCAACTCCATATTGGACTGAGAAACAAACGCTAGCTCGCCTTACAAGAAAAACTCTCTGCTTTTGAAAAAGAGCACTCTTCTACTCTACTGTGTTTCCTATACTGCCATAACAGTGAGCTTGCTCAGAACAAAAGAACTGTGCTTCCTACACACACGGGCCATATCTAGTTCAACTCTGCTTAGGAAACTGACAAGAGCAGTAGATCATCTTCAGTCCTATACACTGTACATGCTGGGAACAGACGCGAGTGCTATTTGCCCTGTGTATGACAATGGGAGCGCAATAGTGACTATTCTTACCAGAAAACAACGCTTGTTCGTAGGACCAGGAACTGCATGTGACTCAACTAGATTTAGGACGGGAAAAAAACGCTAGCTCGCCTTACAAGAAACACTCTCTGCTTTAGAGAAAAGAGCACTCTTCTACTCTACTGTGTTTCCTATAGGGCCAGAATAGTGAGCTTGCTCAGAACAAAAAACTGTGCATCCTACACACACTGGCTATATCTAGTTCAACTATGCTTAGGAAAGTAACAAGAACAGTTGGTCCACTTCAGTCCAATACACTGTACTTGCTGGGAACAGACGCCAGTGCTATTTGCCCTGTGTATGACAATGGGAGCTCAATAGTGACTCTTCTTACCAGAAAAATCTCTTGCTTGTAGGACCTGAAACTGCATGTGATTCAACTCCATTTAGGACTGGGAAACAAACACTAGGTCGCCTTACAAGCAAAACACTCAGCTTTTGAAAAAAGATCACTCTTCTACTCTACTGTGTTTCCTATAGGGCCAGAACAGTGAGCTTGCTCAGCACAAAAGAACTGTGCTTCCTACACACACGGCCATATCTAGTTCAATTCTGCTTAGGAAACTGACAAGAACACTAGATCCTCTTCAGTCCAATACACTGTTTATGCTGGGAACAGGCGCCAGTGGTATTTGTAATGTGTATGACAATGGGAGCGCAATATTGACTCTTCTTACCAGAAAACAACTCTTGCTCGTAGGACCAGAAACTGCATGTGATTCAACTCCATTTAGGACTGCGAAACAAACGCTAGCTCGCCTTACAAGAAACACACTCTGCTTTTGAGAAAAGAGCACTCTTCTACTCTGCTGTGTTTCCTATAGGGCCAGAATAGTGAGCTTGCTCACAACAAAAGAACTGTGCTTCCTACACACACGGGCAATATCTAGGTCAATTCTGCTTATGAAACTGACAAGAACAGTAGCTCCTCTTCAGTCCAATACACTGTACTTGCTGGGAACAGACGCCAGTGCTATTTGCACTGTGTATGGCAATGGGAGCACAATAGTGACTTATCTTACCAGAAAACAACTCTTGCACGTAGGATCAAAAACTGCATGTGATTCAACTCCATTTAGGACTGGGAAACAAACACTAGCTCGCCTTACAAGAAACACACTCTGCTTTTGAGAAAAGATCACTCTTCTACTCTTTTGTGTTTTCTATAGGGCCAGAACAGTGAGCTTGCTCAGAACAAAAGAACTATGCTTCCTACACACATGGCCATATCTAGTTCAATTCTGCTTAGGAAACTGACAAGAACAGTAGATCCTCTTCAGTCCAATACACTGTACATGCTGGGAACAGACGCCAGTGCTATTTGCCCTGTGTATGACAATGGGAGTGCACTAGAGACTCTTCTTAACAGAAAACAACTCTTGCTCGTAGGACCAGAAACTGCATGTCATTCAACTCCATTTAGGACTGGGAAACAAATGCTAGCTTGCCTTACAAGAAACACACTCTGCTTTTGAGAAAAGTTCACTCTTGTACTCTAATGTGTTTCCTTTGGGTTCGATCAGTGAGCTTACAGTACAAAAGAACTGTGCTTCCTACACACACGGGCCATATCTAGTTTAACTCTGCTTAGGAAACTGACAAGAACAGTAGCTCCTCTTCAGTCCAATACACTGTACTTGATGGGAACAGACACGAGTCCTCTTTGCACTGTGTGTGGCAATGGGAGCGCAATAGTGACTTTCCTTACCAGAAAACAACTCTTTCTCGTAGGATCAAAAACTGCATGTGATTCAACTCCATTTAGGACTGGGAAACAAATGCTAGCTCCCCTTACAAGGAACATTCTGCTTTTGAGAAAAGATCACTCTTCTACTCTACGGTGTTTCCTATAGGGCCAGAACAGTGAGCTTACTCAGAACAAAAGAACTGTGCTTCATACACACACGGGCTATATCTAGTTCAACTCTGCTTAGGAAACTGACAAGAACAGTAGCTCCTCTTCAGTCCAATACACTGTACATGCTGGGAACAGTCGCCAGTGCTATTTGCCCTGTGTATGATAATTAGAGCACAATAGTGACTCTTCTTAACAGAAAACAACTCTTGCTCATAGGACCAGAATCTGCATGTGATTCAACTCCATTTAGAACTGGGAAACAAACACTAGCTCGCCTTAAAATAAACTCACTCTGCTTTTGAGAAAACAGCACTCTTCTACTCTAATGTGTTTTTTGTAGGGCCAGAATAGTGAGCTTGCTCAGAACAAAAGAACTGTGCTTCCTACACACACTGACTATATCTAGTTCAACTCTGCTTAGGAAACTGACAAGAACAGTAGATCCTCTTCAGTCCAATACACTGTACATGCTGGGAACAGACGCCAGTGCTATTTGCCCTGTGTGTGACAATTGGAGCGCAATAGTGACTCTTCTTACCAGAAAACAACTCTTGCTCGTAGGACCAGAAAATGCATGGGATTCAACTCCATTTAGGACTGCAAAACAAAAGCTAGCTTGCCTTACTAGAAACACACTCTGCTTTTGAGAAAAGATCACTCTCCTACTCTAGATTGATTCCTATGTTTTCCGAACAGTGAGCTTGCTCAGAACAAAGCAACTGTGCTTCCTACACACACGGGATATATCCAGTTCAATTCTGCTTAGGAAACTGACAAGAACAGTAGATCCTCTTCAGTCCAATACAATGTACATGCAGGGAACAGATGCCAGTGCTATTTGCCCTGTGTATGATAATGGGAGCGCAATAGTGACTCTTCTTACCAGAAAACAACTCTTGCTCATAGAACCAGAAACTGCATGGGATTCAACTCCATTTCAGAATGGGAAACAAGCCCTAGTTCGCCTTACAAGAAACACACTCTGCTTTTGAGAAAACAGTACTCTTCTAATCTACTGTGTTTACTATGGGTTCAAACAGTGAGCTTGCTCAGAACAAAAGAACTGTGCTTCCTACACATACGGGCCATATCTAGTTTAACTCCACTTAGGAAACTGACAAGAACAGTAGCTCCTCTTCAGTCCAATACACTGTCCTTGCTGGGAACAGACGTGAGAGCTATTTGCACTGTATATGGCAATGGGAGCACAATAGTGACTCTTCTTACCAGAAAACAACTCTTGCTCGTAGGATCAGAAACTGCATGGGATTCAACTCCATTTATGACTGGAAAACAAATGCTAGCTCGCCTTACAAGAAACACACTCTGCTTTTGAGAAAAGAGAACTCTTCTACTCTATTTCCTATGGGTTCGATCCGTGAGCTTATAGTACAAAAGAACTGTGGTTCCTACACACACGGGCCATATCTAGTTCAACTCTGCTTAGGAAACTGACAAGAACAGTTGCTCCTCTTCAGTCCAATACACTGTACTTGATGGGAACAGACGCGAGTCCTCTTTGCACTGTGTGTGGCAATGGGAGCGCAATAGTGACTTTCCTTACCAGAAAACAACTCTAGCTCGTAGGACCAAAGACTGCATGTGATTCAACTCAATTTAGGACTGGGAAACAAACGCTAGCTCGCCTTACAAGAAACACACTCTGCTTTTGAGAAAATAGCACTCTTCTACTCTACTGTGTTTCCTATGGGGCCAAAAGAGTGAGCTTGCTCAGATCAAAAGAACTGTGCTTCCTACACACACGGCTATATCTAGTTCAATTCTGCTTAGGAAACTGACAAGAACAGTAGATCCTCTTCAGTCCAATACACTGTACATGCTGGGAACAGATGCCAGTGCTATTTGCCCTGTGTATGACAATGGGAGCACAATAGTGACTCTTTTTACTAGAAAACAACTCTTGCTCGTAGGACCAGAAACTGCATGTGATTCAACTCCATTTAGGACTGGGAAACAAATGCTAGCTAGCCTTACAAGAAACACACTCTGCTTTTGAGAAAAAAGCACTCTTCTACTCTACTGTGTTTTCAACAGGGCCAAAACAGTGAGCTTGCTCAGAACAAAAGAACTGTGCTTCCTACACACACGGCCATATCTAGTTCAATTCTGCTTAGGAAACTGACAAGAACAGTAGATCCTCTTCCGTCCCATACACTGTAATTGCTGGGAACAGACGCCAGTGCTATTTGCCCTGTGTATGACAATGGGAGCACAATAGTGACTCTTTTTACTAGAAAACAACTCTTGCTCGTAGGACCAGAAACTGCATGTGATTCAACTCCATTTAGGATTTGGAAACAAACGCTAGCTCGCTTTATAAGAAAAACACACTGCTTTTGAGAAAAGAGCACTCTTCTACTCTACTGTGTTTCCTATAGGGTCAGAATAGTGAGCTTGCTCAGAACAAAAGAACTGTGCCTCCTACACACACGGGCTATATCTAGTTCAACTCTGCTTAGGAAACTGACAAGAACAGTAGCTCCTCTTCAGTCCAATACACTGTACATGCTGGGAACAGACATCAGGGCTTTTTGCCCTGTGTATGATAATGGGAGCGCAATAGTGACTCTTCTTACCAGAAAACAACTCTTGCTCGTAGGACCAGACACTGCATGTGATTCAACTCCATTTATAACTGGGAAACAAACGCTAGCTCTCCTTACAATAAACACACTCTGCTTTTGAGAAAAGAGCACTATTCTAGTCTAATGTGTTTTTTGAAGGGCCAGAATAGTGAGCTTGCTCAGAACAAAAGAACTGTGCTTTCTACACACACCGACTATATCTAGTTCGACTCTGCTTAGGAAACTGACAAGAACAGTAGATCCTCTTCAGTCCAATACACTGTACATGCTGGGAACAGATGCCAGTGCTATTTGCCCTGTGTATGTCAATGGGAGCACAATAGTGACTCTTCTTACCAGAAAACTACTATTGCTCGTAGGACCAGAAACTGCATGTGATTCAACTCCATTTAGGACTGCGAAAGAAACGCTAGCTCGCCTTACAAGAAACACACTCTGCTTTTGAGAAAAGAGCACTCTTCTACTCTACAGTGATTCCTATGGTGTCTGAACAGTGAGCTTGCTCAGAACAAAAGAACTGTGCTTCCTACACACACGGGACATATCCAGTTCAATTCTGCTTAGGAAACTGACAAGAACACTAGATCCTCTTCAGTCCAATACACTGTTTATGCTGGGAACAGGCGCCAGTGGTATTTGTAATGTGTATGACAATGGGAGCGCAATATTGACTCTTCTTACCAGAAAACAACTCTTGCTCGTAGGACCAGAAACTGCATGTGATTCAACTCCATTTAGGACTGCGAAACAAACGCTAGCTCGCCTTACAAGAAACACACTCTGCTTTTGAGAAAAGAGCACTCTTCTACTCTGCTGTGTTTCCTATAGGGCCAGAATAGTGAGCTTGCTCACAACAAAAGAACTGTGCTTCCTACACACACGGGCAATATCTAGGTCAATTCTGCTTATGAAACTGACAAGAACAGTAGCTCCTCTTCAGTCCAATACACTGTACTTGCTGGGAACAGACGCCAGTGCTATTTGCACTGTGTATGGCAATGGGAGCACAATAGTGACTTATCTTACCAGAAAACAACTCTTGCACGTAGGATCAAAAACTGCATGTGATTCAACTCCATTTAGGACTGGGAAACAAACACTAGCTCGCCTTACAAGAAACACACTCTGCTTTTGAGAAAAGATCACTCTTCTACTCTTTTGTGTTTTCTATAGGGCCAGAACAGTGAGCTTGCTCAGAACAAAAGAACTATGCTTCCTACACACATGGCCATATCTAGTTCAATTCTGCTTAGGAAACTGACAAGAACAGTAGATCCTCTTCAGTCCAATACACTGTACATGCTGGGAACAGACGCCAGTGCTATTTGCCCTGTGTATGACAATGGGAGTGCACTAGAGACTCTTCTTAACAGAAAACAACTCTTGCTCGTAGGACCAGAAACTGCATGTCATTCAACTCCATTTAGGACTGGGAAACAAATGCTAGCTTGCCTTACAAGAAACACACTCTGCTTTTGAGAAAAGTTCACTCTTGTACTCTAATGTGTTTCCTTTGGGTTCGATCAGTGAGCTTACAGTACAAAAGAACTGTGCTTCCTACACACACGGGCCATATCTAGTTTAACTCTGCTTAGGAAACTGACAAGAACAGTAGCTCCTCTTCAGTCCAATACACTGTACTTGATGGGAACAGACACGAGTCCTCTTTGCACTGTGTGTGGCAATGGGAGCGCAATAGTGACTTTCCTTACCAGAAAACAACTCTTTCTCGTAGGATCAAAAACTGCATGTGATTCAACTCCATTTAGGACTGGGAAACAAATGCTAGCTCCCCTTACAAGGAACATTCTGCTTTTGAGAAAAGATCACTCTTCTACTCTACGGTGTTTCCTATAGGGCCAGAACAGTGAGCTTACTCAGAACAAAAGAACTGTGCTTCATACACACACGGGCTATATCTAGTTCAACTCTGCTTAGGAAACTGACAAGAACAGTAGCTCCTCTTCAGTCCAATACACTGTACATGCTGGGAACAGTCGCCAGTGCTATTTGCCCTGTGTATGATAATTAGAGCACAATAGTGACTCTTCTTAACAGAAAACAACTCTTGCTCATAGGACCAGAATCTGCATGTGATTCAACTCCATTTAGAACTGGGAAACAAACACTAGCTCGCCTTAAAATAAACTCACTCTGCTTTTGAGAAAACAGCACTCTTCTACTCTAATGTGTTTTTTGTAGGGCCAGAATAGTGAGCTTGCTCAGAACAAAAGAACTGTGCTTCCTACACACACTGACTATATCTAGTTCAACTCTGCTTAGGAAACTGACAAGAACAGTAGATCCTCTTCAGTCCAATACACTGTACATGCTGGGAACAGACGCCAGTGCTATTTGCCCTGTGTGTGACAATTGGAGCGCAATAGTGACTCTTCTTACCAGAAAACAACTCTTGCTCGTAGGACCAGAAAATGCATGGGATTCAACTCCATTTAGGACTGCAAAACAAAAGCTAGCTTGCCTTACTAGAAACACACTCTGCTTTTGAGAAAAGATCACTCTCCTACTCTAGATTGATTCCTATGTTTTCCGAACAGTGAGCTTGCTCAGAACAAAGCAACTGTGCTTCCTACACACACGGGATATATCCAGTTCAATTCTGCTTAGGAAACTGACAAGAACAGTAGATCCTCTTCAGTCCAATACAATGTACATGCAGGGAACAGATGCCAGTGCTATTTGCCCTGTGTATGATAATGGGAGCGCAATAGTGACTCTTCTTACCAGAAAACAACTCTTGCTCATAGAACCAGAAACTGCATGGGATTCAACTCCATTTCAGAATGGGAAACAAGCCCTAGTTCGCCTTACAAGAAACACACTCTGCTTTTGAGAAAACAGTACTCTTCTAATCTACTGTGTTTACTATGGGTTCAAACAGTGAGCTTGCTCAGAACAAAAGAACTGTGCTTCCTACACATACGGGCCATATCTAGTTTAACTCCACTTAGGAAACTGACAAGAACAGTAGCTCCTCTTCAGTCCAATACACTGTCCTTGCTGGGAACAGACGTGAGAGCTATTTGCACTGTATATGGCAATGGGAGCACAATAGTGACTCTTCTTACCAGAAAACAACTCTTGCTCGTAGGATCAGAAACTGCATGGGATTCAACTCCATTTATGACTGGAAAACAAATGCTAGCTCGCCTTACAAGAAACACACTCTGCTTTTGAGAAAAGAGAACTCTTCTACTCTATTTCCTATGGGTTCGATCCGTGAGCTTATAGTACAAAAGAACTGTGGTTCCTACACACACGGGCCATATCTAGTTCAACTCTGCTTAGGAAACTGACAAGAACAGTTGCTCCTCTTCAGTCCAATACACTGTACTTGATGGGAACAGACGCGAGTCCTCTTTGCACTGTGTGTGGCAATGGGAGCGCAATAGTGACTTTCCTTACCAGAAAACAACTCTAGCTCGTAGGACCAAAGACTGCATGTGATTCAACTCAATTTAGGACTGGGAAACAAACGCTAGCTCGCCTTACAAGAAACACACTCTGCTTTTGAGAAAATAGCACTCTTCTACTCTACTGTGTTTCCTATGGGGCCAAAAGAGTGAGCTTGCTCAGATCAAAAGAACTGTGCTTCCTACACACACGGCTATATCTAGTTCAATTCTGCTTAGGAAACTGACAAGAACAGTAGATCCTCTTCAGTCCAATACACTGTACATGCTGGGAACAGATGCCAGTGCTATTTGCCCTGTGTATGACAATGGGAGCACAATAGTGACTCTTTTTACTAGAAAACAACTCTTGCTCGTAGGACCAGAAACTGCATGTGATTCAACTCCATTTAGGACTGGGAAACAAATGCTAGCTAGCCTTACAAGAAACACACTCTGCTTTTGAGAAAAAAGCACTCTTCTACTCTACTGTGTTTTCAACAGGGCCAAAACAGTGAGCTTGCTCAGAACAAAAGAACTGTGCTTCCTACACACACGGCCATATCTAGTTCAATTCTGCTTAGGAAACTGACAAGAACAGTAGATCCTCTTCCGTCCCATACACTGTAATTGCTGGGAACAGACGCCAGTGCTATTTGCCCTGTGTATGACAATGGGAGCACAATAGTGACTCTTTTTACTAGAAAACAACTCTTGCTCGTAGGACCAGAAACTGCATGTGATTCAACTCCATTTAGGATTTGGAAACAAACGCTAGCTCGCTTTATAAGAAAAACACACTGCTTTTGAGAAAAGAGCACTCTTCTACTCTACTGTGTTTCCTATAGGGTCAGAATAGTGAGCTTGCTCAGAACAAAAGAACTGTGCCTCCTACACACACGGGCTATATCTAGTTCAACTCTGCTTAGGAAACTGACAAGAACAGTAGCTCCTCTTCAGTCCAATACACTGTACATGCTGGGAACAGACATCAGGGCTTTTTGCCCTGTGTATGATAATGGGAGCGCAATAGTGACTCTTCTTACCAGAAAACAACTCTTGCTCGTAGGACCAGACACTGCATGTGATTCAACTCCATTTATAACTGGGAAACAAACGCTAGCTCTCCTTACAATAAACACACTCTGCTTTTGAGAAAAGAGCACTATTCTAGTCTAATGTGTTTTTTGAAGGGCCAGAATAGTGAGCTTGCTCAGAACAAAAGAACTGTGCTTTCTACACACACCGACTATATCTAGTTCGACTCTGCTTAGGAAACTGACAAGAACAGTAGATCCTCTTCAGTCCAATACACTGTACATGCTGGGAACAGATGCCAGTGCTATTTGCCCTGTGTATGTCAATGGGAGCACAATAGTGACTCTTCTTACCAGAAAACTACTATTGCTCGTAGGACCAGAAACTGCATGTGATTCAACTCCATTTAGGACTGCGAAAGAAACGCTAGCTCGCCTTACAAGAAACACACTCTGCTTTTGAGAAAAGAGCACTCTTCTACTCTACAGTGATTCCTATGGGGTCTGAACAGTGAGCTTGCTCAGAACAAAAGAACTGTGCTTCCTACACACACGGGACATATCCAGTTCAATTCTGCTTAGGCAACTGACAAGAACAGTAGATCCTCTTCAGTCCAATACACTGTACATGCAGGGGACAGATGCTAGTGCTATTTGCAATGTGTATGACAATGGGACCGCAATAGTGACTCTTCTTACCAGAAAACATCTCTTGCTCATAGGACCACAAACTGCATGTGATTCAACTCCATTTAGGACTGGGAAACAAACGCTAGCTCGCCTTACAAGAAACACACTCTGCTTTTGAGAAAAGAGCACTCTTCTACTCTACTGTGTTTCCTTTGGGGTCCAAACAGTGAGCTTGCTCAGAACAAAAGAACTGTGCTTCCTACAAACACGGGCTATATCTAGTTCATCTCTGCTTAGGAAACTGACAAGAACAGTAGCTCCTTTTCAGTCCAATACACTGTACTTGATGGGAACAGACGCCAGTGCTATTTCTCCTGTGTATGAAAATGGGAGTTCAATAGTGACTCTTCTTACCAGAAAAAAATCTCTTGATCGTAGGACCAGAAACTGCATGTGATTCAATTCCATTTAGGACTGCGCAACAAACGCTAGCTTGCCTTACAAGAAAAACACTCTGCTTTTGAGAAAAGGGCACTCTTCTACTCTAATGTGTTTCCTATGGGTTCGATCAGTGAGCTTACAGTACAAAAGAACTGTGCTTCCTACACAAACGGGCCATATCTAGTTCAACTCTGCTTAGGAAATTGACAAGAACAGTAGCTCCTCTTCAGTCCAATACACTGTACTTGATGGGAACAGACGTTGTCCTCTTTGCACTGTGTGTGGCAATGGGAGTGCAATAGTGATTTTCCTTACCAGAAAACAACTCTTGCTCGTAGGATCAAAAACTGCACGTGATTCAACTCCATTTAGGACTGGGAAACAAATGCTAGCTCCCCTTACAAGAAACACACTCTACTTTTGGGAAAAGATCACTCTTCTCTACTGTGTTTCCTATAGGGCCAGAACAGTGAGCTTACTCAGAACAAAAGAACTGTGCTTCCTACACACACGGCCATATCTAGTTCAATTTTGCTTAGGAAACTAACAAGAACAGTAGATCCTCTTCAGTGCCATACACTGTACTTGCTGGGAACAGACGCGAGTGCTATTTGCACTGTATATGGCAATGGGAGCGAAATAGTGACTCTTCTTACCAAAAACAACTCTTGCTAGTAGGACCAGAAACTGCATGTGATTCAACTCCTTTTAGAACGAGAAACAAACGCTAGCTCGCCTTACAAGAAACACTCTCTTCTTTTGAGAAAAGAGCACTCTTATACTCTACTGTATTTCCTATAGGACCAGAATAGTGAGCTTGCTCAGAACAAAAGAACTGTGCTTCCTACACACACGGGCTATATCTAGTTCAACTCTGCTTAGGAAACTGACAAGAACGGTAGCTCCTCTTCAGTCCAATACACTGTACTTGGTGGGAACAGACGCCAGTGCTATTTGCCCTGTGTATGACAATGGGAGCTCAATAGTGACTCTTCTTACCAGAAAAAAACTCTTGCTCGTAGGACCAGAAACTGTATGTGATTCAACTCCATTTAGGACTGCGAAACAAACGCCAGCTTGCCTTACAAGAAACACACTCTGCATTTGAGAAAAGAGCACTCTTCTACTCTACAGTGTTTCCTATGGGGTCCGAACAGTGAGATTGCTCAGAACAAAAGAACTGTGCTTCCTACACACATGGGCCATATCTAGTTCAACTCTACTTAGGAAACTGACAAGAACAGTAGCTCCTCTTCAGTCAAATACACTGTAGTTGCTGGGAAGAGACGCGAGTGCTATTTGCACTGCGTATGTCAATGGGAGCGCAATAGTGACTTTCAATACCAAAAAACAACTCTAGCTCGTAGGACCAAAAACTGCATGTGATTCAACTCCATTTAGGACTGGGAAACAAACGCTAGCTCGCCTTACAAGAAACACACTCTGCTTTTGAGAAAAGAGCACTCTTCTACTCTACTGTGTTTCCTTTGGGGTCCAAACAGTGAGCTTGCTCAGAACAAAAGAACTGTGCTTCCTACAAACACGGGCTATATCTAGTTCATCTCTGCTTAGGAAACTGACAAGAACAGTAGCTCCTTTTCAGTCCAATACACTGTACTTGATGGGAACAGACGCCAGTGCTATTTCTCCTGTGTATGAAAATGGGAGTTCAATAGTGACTCTTCTTACCAGAAAAAAATCTCTTGATCGTAGGACCAGAAACTGCATGTGATTCAATTCCATTTAGGACTGCGCAACAAACGCTAGCTTGCCTTACAAGAAAAACACTCTGCTTTTGAGAAAAGGGCACTCTTCTACTCTAATGTGTTTCCTATGGGTTCGATCAGTGAGCTTACAGTACAAAAGAACTGTGCTTCCTACACAAACGGGCCATATCTAGTTCAACTCTGCTTAGGAAATTGACAAGAACAGTAGCTCCTCTTCAGTCCAATACACTGTACTTGATGGGAACAGACGTTGTCCTCTTTGCACTGTGTGTGGCAATGGGAGTGCAATAGTGATTTTCCTTACCAGAAAACAACTCTTGCTCGTAGGATCAAAAACTGCACGTGATTCAACTCCATTTAGGACTGGGAAACAAATGCTAGCTCCCCTTACAAGAAACACACTCTACTTTTGGGAAAAGATCACTCTTCTCTACTGTGTTTCCTATAGGGCCAGAACAGTGAGCTTACTCAGAACAAAAGAACTGTGCTTCCTACACACACGGCCATATCTAGTTCAATTTTGCTTAGGAAACTAACAAGAACAGTAGATCCTCTTCAGTGCCATACACTGTACTTGCTGGGAACAGACGCGAGTGCTATTTGCACTGTATATGGCAATGGGAGCGAAATAGTGACTCTTCTTACCAAAAACAACTCTTGCTAGTAGGACCAGAAACTGCATGTGATTCAACTCCTTTTAGAACGAGAAACAAACGCTAGCTCGCCTTACAAGAAACACTCTCTTCTTTTGAGAAAAGAGCACTCTTCTACTCTACTGTGTTTCCTACAGGGCCAAAACAGTGAGCTTGCTCAGAACAAAAGAACTGTGTTTCCTACACACACGGGCTATATCTAGTTCAACTCTGCTTAGGAAACTGACAAGAACAGTAGATCCTCTTCAGTCCAATACACTGTACATGCTGGGAACAGACGCCAGTGCTATTTGCCCAGTGTATGATAATGGGAGCGCAATAGTGACTCTTCTTACCAGAAAAAAACTCTTGCTCGTAGGACCAGAAACTGCATGTGATTCAACTCCATTTATAACTGGGAAACAAACGCAAGCTCGCCTTACAGTAAACACACTCTGCTTTTGAGAAAAGAGCACTCTTCTGGTCTAATGTGTTTTATGTAAGGCCAGAATAGTGAGCTTGCTCAGAACAAAAGAACTGTGCTTCCTACACACACCGACTATATCTAGTTCAACTCTGCTTAGGAAACTGACAAGAACAGTAGATCCTCTTCAGTCCAATGCACTGTACATGCTGGGAACAGACGCCAGTGCTATTTGCCCTGTGTATGACAATGGGAGCGCAATAGTGACTTTTCTTACTAGAAAACAACTCTTGCTCGTAGGACCAGACACTGCCTGTGATTCAACTCCATTTAGGACTGGGAAACAAACACTAGCTTGCCTTACAAGAAACACACTTTGCTTTTGAGAAAAGAGCACTCTTCTACTCTACTGTGTTTCCTATAGGGCCAGAACAGTGAGCTTGCTCAGAACAAAAGAACTGTGCTTCCTACACACAAGGGCTATATCCAGTTCAATTCTGTTCAGGAAACTGACAAGAACAGTAGCTCCTCTTCAGTCCAATACACTGTACTTGCTGGGCACAGACGCGAGAGCTATTTGCACTGTATATGGCAATGGGAGCGCAATAGTGACTCTTCTTACCAGAAAACATCTCTTGCTCATAGGACCAGAAACTGCATGGGATTCAACTCCATTTCAGACTGGGAAACAAACACTAGCTCGCCTTACAAGAAACACACTCTGCTTTTGAGAAAAGATCACTCTTCTACTCTACTGTGTTTCCTTTGGGGTCCAAACAGTGAGCTTGCTGAGAACAAAAGAACTGTGCTTCCTACACACACGGGCTATATCTAGTTCAACTCTGCTTAGGAAACTGACAAGAACAGTAGCTCCTCTTCAGTCCAACACACTGTACTTGGTGGGAACAGACGCCAGTGCTATTTGCCCTGTGTATGACAATGGGAGCTCAATAGTGACTCTTCTTACCAGAAAAAAACTCTTGTTCGTAGGACCAGAAACTGCATGTGATTCAACTCCATTTAGGACTGCAAAATAAACGCCAGCTCGCCTTACAAGAAACACACTCTGCTTTTGAGAAAAGAGGACTCTTCTACTCTACAGTGTTTCCTATGTGGTCCGAACAGTGAGCTTGCTCAGAAAAAAAGAACTCTGCTTCCTACACACACGGGCCATATCTAGTTCAACTCTACTTAGGAAACTGACAAGAACAGTAGCTCCTCTTCAGTCCAATACACTGTACTTGCTGGGAACAGACGCGAGTGCTATTTGCACTGTGTATGTCAAAGGGAGCGCTATAGTAACTTTCCTTACCAAAAAACGACTCTAGCTCGTAGGACCAAAAACTGCATGTGATTTAACTCCATTTTGGACTGGGAACCAAACGCTAGTTCGCCTTACAAGAAACACACTCTGCTTTTGAGAAAAGAGCACTCTTCTACTCTACTGTGTTTCCTATAGGTCCAGAATAGTGAGCTTGCTCAGAACAAAAGAACTGTGCTTCCTAGACACAGGGGCCATATCTAGTTCAACTCTGCTTAGGAAACTGAGAAGAACAGTAGCTCATCTTCAATCCAATACAGTGTACTTGCTGGGAACAGACGCGGGTGCTATTTGCACTATGTATGGCAATGGGAGCTCAATAGTGACTTTCCTTACCAGAAAACAACTCTTGCTCGTAGGACCAAAAACTGCATGTGATTCAACTCCATTTAGGACTGCAAAACAAACGCTAGCTCGCCTTACAAGAAACATACTCTGCTTTAGAGAAAAGAGCACTCTTCTACCTTACAGTGTTTCCTACAGGGCCAAAACAGTCAGCTTGCTCAGAACAAAATAACTGTGCTTCCTACACACACCGACTATATCTAGTTCAACTCTGCTTAGGAAACTGACAAGAACAGTAGATCCTCTTCTGTCCAATACACTGTACATGCTGGGAACAGACGCCAGTGCTATTTGCCCTGTGTATGACAATGGGAGCGCAATAGTGACTCTTCTTACCAGAAAACAACTCTTGCTCGTAGGACCAGAAACTGCATGTGATTCAACTCCATTTAGGACTGCGAAACAAACGCTAGCTTACCTTACAAGAAACACACTCTGCTTTTGAGAAAAGAGCACTCTTCTACTCTACAGTGATTCCTATGTGGTCTGAACAGTGAGCTTGCTCAGAACAAAAGAACTGTGCTTCCTACACACACGGGCCATATCCAGTTAAATTCTGCTTAGGAAAATGACAAGAACAGTAGATCCTCTTCAGTCCAATACACTGTACATGCAGGGGACAGATGCTAGTGCTATTTGCAATGTGTATGACAATGGGACAGCAATAGTGACTCTTCTTACATGAAAACATCTCTTGCTCATAGGACCACAAACTGCAAGTGATTCAAATCCATTTAGGAGTGCGAAACCAACACTAGCTCGCCTTACAAGAAACACACTCTGCTTTTGAGAAAAGAGCACTCTTCTATCCAACTGTGTTTTCTATGGTGTCCGAACAGTGAGCTTGCTCAGAAAAAAAGAACTGTGCTTCCTACACACACGGGCCATGTCTAGTTCAACTCTGCTTAGGAAACTGACAAGAACAGTAGCTCCTTTTCAGTCCAATACACTCTACTTAAGGGGAACAGACGCGAGTGCTATTTGCACTGAATATGGCAATGGGAGCACAATAGTGACTTTCCTTACCAGAAAACACCTCTTGCTCGTAGGATCAAAAACTGCATTTGATTCAACTACATGTACGACTGGGAAACAAACGCTACTCGACTTACAAGAAACACACTCTGTTTTTGAGAAAAGAGCACTCTTCTACACTACTGTGATTCCTAAAGGGCCAGAATAGTGAGCTTGCTCAGAACAAAAGAACTGTGCTTCCTACACACACGGGTTATATCTAGTTCAACTCTGCTTACGAAACTGACAAGAACAGTAGCTCCTCTTCAGTCCAATACACTGTACATGCTGGGAACAGACGCCAGTGCTATTTGCCCTGTGTATGACAACGGGAGCGCAATAGTGACTCTTCTTTCCAGAAAACAACTCTTGCTCGTAGGACCGCAAATTGCATGTGATTCAACTCCATTTAGGACAGGGAAAGAAACGCTAGCTTTCCTTACAAGAAACACACCCCTCTTTTGAGAAAAGAGCACTCTTCTACTCTACTATGTTTCCTATAGGGCCAGAATAGTGAGCTTGCTCAGAAAAAAGAACTGTCTGTCCTACACACACGGGTTATATCTAGTTTAACTGTGCTTAGGAAACTGACAAGAACAGTAGCTTCTCTTCAGTCTGATACACTGTAATTGCTGGGAACAGACGCGAGGGCTATTTTCACTGTGTATGGCATTGGGAGCGCAATAGTGACTCTTTTTACCAGAAAACAACTCTTGCTCGTAGGACCAAAAACTGCATGGGATTCAACTCCATTTAGGACTTGGAAACAAAAGCTAGCTCTCCTTACAAGAAACTCTCTCTGCTTTTGAGAAAAGAGCACTCTTCTACTCTACTGTGTTTCCTGTAGGGCCAGAACAGTGAGTTTGCTCAGAACAAAAGAACTGTGCTTCCTACACACACGGCCATATCTAGTTCAATTCTGCTTAGGAAACAGACAAGAACAGTAGATCCTCTTCCATCCCATACACTGTACTTGCGGGGAACAGAAGCCAGTGCTTTTTGCCCTGTGGATGACAATGGGAGCACAATAGTGACTCTTCTTACCAGAAAACAACTCTTGCTCGTAGGACCAGAAACTGCATGTGATTCAACTCCATTTAGGACTGGGAAACAAACGCCAGCTTGCTTTACAAGAAAAACACTCTGCTTTTGAGAAAAGAGCAGTCTTCTACTCTACTGTGTTTCCTATAGGGCCAGAATAGTGAGCTAGCTCAGAACAAAAGAACTGTGCTTCCTACACAAACGGGCTATATCTAGTTCAACTCTGCTTAGGAAACTGACTAGAACAGTAGCTCCTCTTCATTCCAATACACTGTACATGCTGGGAACAGACGCCAGTGCTATTTGCCCTGTGTATGATAATGGGAGCGCAATAGTGACTCTTCCTAACAGAAAACAACTCTTGCTCGTAGGATCAGAAACTGCATGTGATTCAACTCCATTTATAACTGGGAAACAAATGCTAGCTCGCCTTACAATAAACACACTCTGCTTTTGAGAAAAGAGCACTCTTCTAGTCTAATGTGTTTTTTGTAGAGCCAGAATAGTGAGCTTGCTCAGAATAAAAGAACTGTGCTTCCTACACACACCGACTTTATCTAGTTCAACTCTGCTTAGGAAACTGACAAGAACAGTAGATCCTCTACAGTCCAATATGCTGTACATGCGGGGAACAGACGCCAGTGCTATTTGCCCTGTGTATGACAATGGGAGCTCAATAGTGACTCTTCTTACCAGAAAACATCTCTTGCTCGTAGAACCCGAAACTGCATGTGATTCAACTCCATTTAGGACTGGGAAAGAAACACTAGCTCGCCTTACAAGAAACACACTCTGCTTTTGACAAAAGAGCACTCTAATACCCAACTGTGTTTTCTATGGGGTCCGAACAGTGAGCTTGCTCAGAAAAAAAGAACTGTGCTTCCTACACACACGGGCCATGTCTAGTTCAACTCTGCTTAGGAAACTGACAAGAACAGTAGCTCCTTTTCAGTCCAACACACTCTACTTAAGGGGAACAGACGCGAGTGCTATTTGCACTGTGTATGGCAATCGGAGCACAATAGTGACTTTCCTTACCAGAAAACAACTCTTGCTCGTAGGACCAAAAACTGCATGGGATTCAACTCCATTTAGGACTTGGAAACAAAAGCTAGCTCTCCTTACAAGAAACTCTCTCTGCTTTTGAGAAAAGAGCACTCTTCTACTCTACTGTGTTTCCTTTAGGGCCAGAACAGTGAGTTTGCTCAGAACAAAAGAACTGTGCTTCCTACACACACGGCCATATCTAGTTCAATTCTGCTTAGGAAACAGACAAGAACAGTAGATCCTCTTCCATCCCATACACTGTACTTGCGGGGAACAGAAGCCAGTGCTTTTTGCCCTGTGGATGACAATGGGAGCACAATAGTGACTCTTCTTACCAGAAAACAACTCTTGCTCGTAGGACCAGAAACTGCATGTGATTCAACTCCATTTAGGACTGGGAAACAAACGCCAGCTTGCTTTACAAGAAAAACACTCTGCTTTTGAGAAAAGAGCAGTCTTCTACTCTACTGTGTTTCCTATAGGGCCAGAATAGTGAGCTAGCTCAGAACAAAAGAACTGTGCTTCCTACACAAACGGGCTATATCTAGTTCAACTCTGCTTAGGAAACTGACTAGAACAGTAGCTCCTCTTCATTCCAATACACTGTACATGCTGGGAACAGACGCCAGTGCTATTTGCCCTGTGTATGATAATGGGAGCGCAATAGTGACTCTTCCTAACAGAAAACAACTCTTGCTCGTAGGATCAGAAACTGCATGTGATTCAACTCCATTTATAACTGGGAAACAAATGCTAGCTCGCCTTACAATAAACACACTCTGCTTTTGAGAAAAGAGCACTCTTCTAGTCTAATGTGTTTTTTGTAGAGCCAGAATAGTGAGCTTGCTCAGAATAAAAGAACTGTGCTTCCTACACACACCGACTTTATCTAGTTCAACTCTGCTTAGGAAACTGACAAGAACAGTAGATCCTCTACAGTCCAATATGCTGTACATGCGGGGAACAGACGCCAGTGCTATTTGCCCTGTGTATGACAATGGGAGCTCAATAGTGACTCTTCTTACCAGAAAACATCTCTTGCTCGTAGAACCCGAAACTGCATGTGATTCAACTCCATTTAGGACTGGGAAAGAAACACTAGCTCGCCTTACAAGAAACACACTCTGCTTTTGACAAAAGAGCACTCTAATACCCAACTGTGTTTTCTATGGGGTCCGAACAGTGAGCTTGCTCAGAAAAAAAGAACTGTGCTTCCTACACACACGGGCCATGTCTAGTTCAACTCTGCTTAGGAAACTGACAAGAACAGTAGCTCCTTTTCAGTCCAATACACTCTACTTAAGGGGAACAGACGCGAGTGCTATTTGCACTGTGTATGGCAATCGGAGCACAATAGTGACTTTCCTTACCAGAAAACAACTCTTGCTCGTAGGATCAAAAACTGCATTTGATTCAAATACATGTAGGACTGGGAAACAAACGCTACTCGCCTTACAAGAAACACACTCTGTTTTTGAGAAAAGAGCACTCATCTACTCTACTGTGATTCCTAAAGGGCCAGAATAGTGAGCTTGCTCAGAACAAAAGAACTGTGCTTCCTACACACAGGGGTTATATCTAGTTCAACTCTGCTTAGGAAACTGACAAGAACAGTAGCTCCTCTTCAGTCTAATACACTGTACATGCTGGGAACAGACGCCAGTGCTATTTGCCCTGTGTATGACAACGGGAGCGCAATAGTGACTCTTCTTACCAGAAAACAACTCTTGCTCGTAGGACTGCAAATTGCATGTGATTCAACTCCATTTAGGACAGGGAAAGAAATGCTAGCTTGCCTTACAAGAAACACACCCCTCTTTTGAGAAAAGAGCACTCTTCTACTCTACTATGTTTCCTATAGGGCCAGAATAGTGAGCTTGCTCAGAACAAAGAACTGTCTGTCCTACACACACGGGTTATATCTAGTTTAACTGTGCTTAGGAAAATGACAAGAACAGTAGCTTCTCTTCAGTCTGATACACTGTACTTGCTGGGAACAGACGCGAGTGCTATTTGCACTGTGTATGGCAATGGGAGCGCAATAGTGACTCTTCTTACCAGAAAACAACTCTTGCTCGTAGGAGCAGAAACTGCATGGGATTCAACTCCATTTAGGACTTGGAAACAAAAGCTAGCTCTCCTTACAAGAAACTCTCTCTGCTTTTGAGAAAAGGGCACTCTTCTACTCTACTGGTTTTCCTATGGGGTCCGAACAGTGAGCTTGCTCAGAACAAAAGAACTGTGCTTCCTACACACACGGGCCATATCTAGTTGAACTCTGCTTAGGAAACTGACAAGGACAGTAGCTCCACTTCAGTCAAATACACTGTACTTGCTGGGAACAGACACGAGTGCTATTTGCACTGTGTATGGCAATGGGAGCGCAATAGTGACTTTCCATAAGAGAAAAAAACTCTTGCTTGTAGGACAATGGGAGCGCAATAGTGACTCTCTTACCAGAAAACAACTCTTGCTCGTAGGACCACAAACTGCATGTGACTCACCTCCATTTAGGACTGGGAAACAAACACTAGCTCGCCTTTCAAGAAACACTCCGCTTTTGAGAAAAGAGCAGTCTTCTACTCTACTGTGTTTCCTATGTGGTCTGAACAGTGAGCTTGCTCAGAACAAAAGAACTGTACTTCCTACACACACGGGCCATATCTAGTTCAACTCTGCTTAGGAAACTGACAAGAACAGTAGATCCTCTTCAGTCCAATACACTGTACTTGCTGGGAACAGACGGGAGTGCTATTTGCACTGTGTATGGCAAAGGGAGCACAATAGTGACTTTCCTTACCAGAAAACAAATCTTGCACGTAGGACCAAAAACTGCATATGATTCAACTCCATTTAGGACTGGGAAACAAACGCTAGCTCGCCTTACAAGAAACAAACTCTGCTTTTGAGAAAAGAGCACTCTTCTACTCTTCTGTGTTTCCTAAAGGGTCAGAACAGAAAGCTTGCTCAGAACAAAAGAACTGTGCTTCCTACATACACAGCCATAACTTGTTCAATTCTGCTTAGGAAACTGACAAGAACAGTAGATCCTTTTCAGTCCAATACACTGTACATGCTACGAACAGACGCGAGTGCTATTTGTACTGTGTATGGCAATGGGAGCACACTAGTGTCTCTTCTTACCAGAAAACAACTCTTGCTCGTAGGATCAGAAACTGCATGTGATTCAACTCCATTTAGGACTGGGAAACAAATGCTAGCTCGCCTTACAAGGAACACACTCTGCTTTTGAGAAAAGAGCACTCTTCTACTCTACTGTGTTTCTTATGGGGTTCGAACAGTGAGCTTGCTCAGAACAAAAAAACTGTGCTTCCTACACACGGGCCATATCTAGTTCAACTCTGCTTAGGACACTGACAAGAACAGTGGCTACTATTCAGTCCATACACTGTACTCTCTGGGAACAGACGTGAGTGCTATTTGCACTTTGTATGGCAATGGGATGGCAATAGTGACTTTTCTTACCAGAAAACAACTCTTGCTCGTAGGACCAGAAACTGCATGTGACTCAAATCCATTTAGGACTGGGAAACAAACGCTAGCTCGCCTTACAAGAAACACACTCTGCTTTTGAGAAAAGAGCACTCTTCTACTCTTCTGTGTTTCCTATAGGGACAGAACAGAAAGCTTGCTCAGAACAAAAGAACTGTGCTTCCTACATACACGGCCATAACTAGTTCAATTCTGCTTAGGAAACTGACAAGAACAGTAGATCCTTTTCAGTCCAATACACTGTACTTGGTGGGAACAGACGCGAGTGCTATTTGCACTGTGTATGGCAGTGGGAGCGCAATAGTGACTTTCCTTACCAGAAAACAACTCATGTTCTTAGGACCAAAAACTGCATGTGATTCAACTCCATTTAGTACTGGGAAAAAAACGCTAGCTCGCCTTACAAGAAACACACTCTGCTTTTGAGAAAAGAGCACTCTTCTACTCTACTGTGTTTCCTATAGGGCCAAAACAGTGAGCTTGCTCAGAACAAAAGAACTGTGCTTCCTACACACACGGCCATATCTAGTTCAATTCTGCTTAGGAAACTGACAAGTATAGTAGATCCTCTTCAGTCCAATACAGGGTACATGCTGGTAACAGACGCCAGTGCTATTTGCCCTGTGTATGACAACGCGAGCGCAATAAAGACTCTTCTTACCAGAAAACATCTCTTGCTCGTAGAACCCGAAACTGCATGGGATTCAACTCTATTTAGGACTGGGAAACAAACACTAGCTCGCCTTACAAGAAACACACTCTGCTTTTGACAAAAGAGCACTCTAATACCCAACTGTGTTTTCTATGGGGTCCGAACAGTGAGCTTGCTCAGAAAAAAAGAACTGTGCTTCCTACACACACGGGCCATGTCTAGTTCAACTCTGCTTAGGAAACTGACAAGAACAGTAGCTCCTTTTCAGTCCAATACACTCTACTTAAGGGGAACAGACGCGAGTGCTATTTGCACTGTGTATGGCAATCGGAGCACAATAGTGACTTTCCTTACCAGAAAACAACTCTTGCTCGTAGGATCAAAAACTGCATTTGATTCAAATACATGTAGGACTGGGAAACAAACGCTACTCGCCTTACAAGAAACACACTCTGTTTTTGAGAAAAGAGCACTCATCTACTCTACTGTGATTCCTAAAGGGCCAGAATAGTGAGCTTGCTCAGAACAAAAGAACTGTGCTTCCTACACACAGGGGTTATATCTAGTTCAACTCTGCTTAGGAAACTGACAAGAACAGTAGCTCCTCTTCAGTCTAATACACTGTACATGCTGGGAACAGACGCCAGTGCTATTTGCCCTGTGTATGACAACGGGAGCGCAATAGTGACTCTTCTTACCAGAAAACAACTCTTGCTCGTAGGACTGCAAATTGCATGTGATTCAACTCCATTTAGGACAGGGAAAGAAATGCTAGCTTGCCTTACAAGAAACACACCCCTCTTTTGAGAAAAGAGCACTCTTCTACTCTACTATGTTTCCTATAGGGCCAGAATAGTGAGCTTGCTCAGAACAAAGAACTGTCTGTCCTACACACACGGGTTATATCTAGTTTAACTGTGCTTAGGAAAATGACAAGAACAGTAGCTTCTCTTCAGTCTGATACACTGTACTTGCTGGGAACAGACGCGAGTGCTATTTGCACTGTGTATGGCAATGGGAGCGCAATAGTGACTCTTCTTACCAGAAAACAACTCTTGCTCGTAGGAGCAGAAACTGCATGGGATTCAACTCCATTTAGGACTTGGAAACAAAAGCTAGCTCTCCTTACAAGAAAC
Organism: Peromyscus eremicus; assembly: GCF_949786415.1. Taxonomy (NCBI): domain Eukaryota; kingdom Metazoa; phylum Chordata; class Mammalia; order Rodentia; family Cricetidae; genus Peromyscus; species Peromyscus eremicus. The sequence goes on along the minus strand of NW_026734548.1, from coordinate 182,740 downwards.
TCTCTCTGCTTTTGAGAAAAGGGCACTCTTCTACTCTACTGGTTTTCCTATGGGGTCTGAACAGTGAGCTTGCTCAGAACAAAAGAACTGTGCTTCCTACACACACGGGCCATATCTAGTTGAACTCTGCTTAGGAAACTGACAAGGACAGTAGCTCCACTTCAGTCAAATACACTGTACTTGCTGGGAACAGACACGAGTGCTATTTGCACTGTGTATGGCAATGGGAGCGCAATAGTGACTTTCCATAAGAGAAAAAAACTCTTGCTTGTAGGACAATGGGAGCGCAATAGTGACTCTCTTACCAGAAAACAACTCTTGCTCGTAGGACCACAAACTGCATGTGACTCACCTCCATTTAGGACTGGGAAACAAACACTAGCTCGCCTTTCAAGAAACACTCCGCTTTTGAGAAAAGAGCAGTCTTCTACTCTACTGTGTTTCCTATGTGGTCTGAACAGTGAGCTTGCTCAGAACAAAAGAACTGTACTTCCTACACACACGGGCCATATCTAGTTCAACTCTGCTTAGGAAACTGACAAGAACAGTAGATCCTCTTCAGTCCAATACACTGTACTTGCTGGGAACAGACGGGAGTGCTATTTGCACTGTGTATGGCAAAGGGAGCACAATAGTGACTTTCCTTACCAGAAAACAAATCTTGCACGTAGGACCAAAAACTGCATATGATTCAACTCCATTTAGGACTGGGAAACAAACGCTAGCTCGCCTTACAAGAAACAAACTCTGCTTTTGAGAAAAGAGCACTCTTCTACTCTTCTGTGTTTCCTAAAGGGTCAGAACAGAAAGCTTGCTCAGAACAAAAGAACTGTGCTTCCTACATACACAGCCATAACTTGTTCAATTCTGCTTAGGAAACTGACAAGAACAGTAGATCCTTTTCAGTCCAATACACTGTACATGCTACGAACAGACGCGAGTGCTATTTGTACTGTGTATGGCAATGGGAGCACACTAGTGTCTCTTCTTACCAGAAAACAACTCTTGCTCGTAGGATCAGAAACTGCATGTGATTCAACTCCATTTAGGACTGGGAAACAAATGCTAGCTCGCCTTACAAGGAACACACTCTGCTTTTGAGAAAAGAGCACTCTTCTACTCTACTGTGTTTCTTATGGGGTTCGAACAGTGAGCTTGCTCAGAACAAAAAAACTGTGCTTCCTACACACGGGCCATATCTAGTTCAACTCTGCTTAGGACACTGACAAGAACAGTGGCTACTATTCAGTCCATACACTGTACTCTCTGGGAACAGACGTGAGTGCTATTTGCACTTTGTATGGCAATGGGATGGCAATAGTGACTTTTCTTACCAGAAAACAACTCTTGCTCGTAGGACCAGAAACTGCATGTGACTCAAATCCATTTAGGACTGGGAAACAAACGCTAGCTCGCCTTACAAGAAACACACTCTGCTTTTGAGAAAAGAGCACTCTTCTACTCTTCTGTGTTTCCTATAGGGACAGAACAGAAAGCTTGCTCAGAACAAAAGAACTGTGCTTCCTACATACACGGCCATAACTAGTTCAATTCTGCTTAGGAAACTGACAAGAACAGTAGATCCTTTTCAGTCCAATACACTGTACTTGGTGGGAACAGACGCGAGTGCTATTTGCACTGTGTATGGCAGTGGGAGCGCAATAGTGACTTTCCTTACCAGAAAACAACTCATGTTCTTAGGACCAAAAACTGCATGTGATTCAACTCCATTTAGTACTGGGAAAAAAACGCTAGCTCGCCTTACAAGAAACACACTCTGCTTTTGAGAAAAGAGCACTCTTCTACTCTACTGTGTTTCCTATAGGGCCAAAACAGTGAGCTTGCTCAGAACAAAAGAACTGTGCTTCCTACACACACGGCCATATCTAGTTCAATTCTGCTTAGGAAACTGACAAGTATAGTAGATCCTCTTCAGTCCAATACAGGGTACATGCTGGTAACAGACGCCAGTGCTATTTGCCCTGTGTATGACAACGCGAGCGCAATAAAGACTCTTCTTACCAGAAAACAACTGTTGCTCGTAGGACCAGAAACTGCATGGGATTCAACTCTATTTAGGACTGGGAAACAAACACTAGCTCACCTTACAAGAAACACACTCTCCTTTTGAGAAAAGAGCACTCTTCTACTCTACTGTTTTTCCTATGGGGTCCGAACAGTGAGCTTGCTCAGAACAAAAGAACTGTGCATCCTACACACACGGGCCATATCTAGTTCAACTCTGCTTTGGAAACTGACAAGAATTGTAGATCCTCTTCAGTCCAATACACTGTACTTGCTGGGAATAGACTCTAGTGCTATTTGCACTGTGTATGACAATTGGAGGGCAATAGTGACTCTTCTTACCAGAAAACAACTCTTGCTCGTAGGACCAGAAACTGCATGTGACTCAACTCCATTTAGGACTGGGAAACAAACGCTAGCTCGATTACAAGAAACACACTCTGCTTTTGAGAAAAGAGCACTCTTCTACTCTACTGTGTTTCCTATGGGGTCCGAACAGTGAGCTTGCTCAGAACAAAAGAACTGTGCTTCCTACCCACATGGGACATATCTACTTCAACTCTGCTTAGGAAACTGACAAGAACAGTAGCTTCTCTTCAGTCCAATACACTGTACTTGCTGGGAACAGACGCGAGTGCTATTTGCACTGTGTATGGCAATGGGAGCGCAATAGTGACTCTTCTTACCAGAAAACAACTCTTGCTCGTAGGACCATAAACTGCATGGGATTCAACTCCATTTCTTACTGGGAGACAAACACTAGCTGGCCTTACAAGAAACACACTCTGCTTTTGAGAAAAGAGCACTCTTCTACTCTACTGTGTTTCCTATAGGGCCAAAACAGTGAGCTTGCTCAGAACAAAAGAACTGTGCTTCCTACACACACGGCCATATCTAGTTCAATTCTTCTTAAGAAACTGACAAGTATAGTAGATCCTCTTCAGTCCAATACAGGGTACATGCTGGTAACAGACGCCAGTGCTATTTGCCCTGTGTATGACAACGCGAGCGCAATAATGACTCTTCTTACCAGAAAACAACTCTTGCTCGTAGGACCAGAAACTGCATGGGATTCAACTCTATTTAGGACTGGGAAACAAACACTAGCTCACCTTACAAGAAACACACTCTCCTTTTGAGAAAAGAGCACTCTTCTACTCTACTGTGTTTCCTATGGGGTCCGAACAGTGAGCTTGCTCAGAACAAAAGAACTGTGCATCCTACACACACGGGCCATATCTAGTTCAACTCTGCTTAGGAAACTGACAAGAATAGTAGATCCTCTTCAGTCCAATACACTGTACTTGCTGGGAATAGACTCTAGTGCTATTTGCACTGTGTATGACAATTGGAGCGCAATAGTGATTCTTCTTACCAGAAAACAACTCTTGCTCGTAGGACCAGAAACTGCATGTGACTCAACTCCATTTAGGACTGGGAAACAAACGCTAGCTCGATTACAAGAAACACACTCTGCTTTTGAGAAAAGAGCACTCTTCTACTCTACTGTGTTTCCTATGGGGTCTGAACAGTGAGCTTGCTCAAACAAAAGAACTGTGCTTCCTACACACACGGGACATATCTACTTCAACTCTGCTTAGGAAACTGACAAGAACAGTAGCTTCTCTTCAGTCCAATACACTGTACTTGCTGGGAACAGACGCGAGTGCTATTTGCACTGTTTATGGCAATGGGAGCGCAATAGTGACTCTTCTTACCAGAAAACAACTCTTGCTCGTAGGACCAGAAACTGCATGGGATTCAGCTCCATTTCTTACTGGGAGACAAACACTAGCTGGCCTTACAAGAAACACACTCTGCTTTTGAGAAAAGACCACTCTTCTACTCTACTGTGTTTCCTATGGGTTCCGAACAGTGAGCTTGCTCAGAACAAAAGAACTGTGCTTCCTACACACACAGGCCATATCTATTTCAACTCTGCTTAGGAAACTGACAAGAATAGTAGCTCTTCTTCAGTCCAATACCCTGTACTTGGGGGGAACAGACGCGAGTGCTATTTGCACTGTGTATGGCAGTGGGAGCGCAATAGTGACTTTCCTTACCAGAAAACAACTCTTGTTCATAGGACCAAAAACGGCATGTGATTCAACTCCATTTAGAACTGGAAAAAAACACTAGCTCGCCTTACAAGAAACACACTCTTCTTTTGAGAAAAGAGCACTCTTCTACTCTACTGTGTTTCCTATAGGGCCAAAACAGTGAGCTTGCTCAGAAAAAAAGAACTGTGCTTCCTACACACACGGCCATATCTAGTTCAATTCTGCTTAGGAAACTGACAAGAATAGTAGATCCTCTTCAGTCCAATACAGTGTACATGCTGGTAACAGACGCCAGTGCTATTTGCCCTGTGTATGACAATGCGAGCGCAATAATGACTCTTCTTACCAGAAAACAACTGTTGCTCGTAGGACCAGAAACTGCATGGGATTCAACTCTATTTAGGACTGGGAAACAAACACTAGCTCACCTTACAAGAGACACACTCTCCTTTTGAGAAAAGAGCACTCTTGTATTCTACTGTGTTTCCTATGGGGTCCGAACAGTGAGCTTGCTCAGAACAAAAAAACATTGCTTCCTACACACACGGGCCATACCTAGTTCAACTCTGCTTAGGAAACTGACAAGAACAGTAGCTCCTCTTCAGTCCAATACACTGTATATGCTGGGAACAGACACCAGTGCTATTTGCCCTGTGTATGACAATGGGAGCGCAATAGTGACTCTTCTTACCAGAAAACAACTCTTGCTCATACGACCAGAAACTGCATGTGATTCAACTCCATTTAGGACTGGGAAACAAACGCTAGCTTGCCTTACAAGAAACACACTCTGCTTTTGAGAAAAGAGAACTCTTCTACTGTACTGTGTTTCCTATAGTGCCAGAACAGTGAGCTTGCTCAGAACAAAAGAACTGTACTTCCTACACACACGGGCCATATCTAGTTCTACTCTGCTTAGGAAACTGAGAAGAAAAGTAGCTCTTCTTCAGTCCAATACACTGTACATGCTGGGAACAGACGCGAGTGCAATTTGCAATGTGTTTGGCAATGAGAGCACAATAGTGACATTCCTTACCAGAAAACAAGATTTGCTCATAGGACCAAAAACTGCATGTGATTCAACTCCATTTAGGACTGGGAAACAAACGCTATCTCGCCTTACAAGAAACACACTCTGCTTTTGAGAAAAGTGCACTCTTCTACTCTATTGTGTATCCAACGGGGTCCGAACAGTGAGCTTGCTCAGAACAGAAGAACTGTGCTTCCTACACACACGGCAATATCTAGTTCAATTCTGCTTATGAACCTGACAAGAACAGTAGATTCTCTTCATTCCAATACACTGTACTTGCTGGGAACAGAGCCAGTGCTATTTGCACTATGTATGGCAATGGGAGCGCAATAGTGACTTTCCTTACCAAAAAAAAACTCTTGCTCATAGGACCAGAAACTGCATGTGATTCAACTGCATATAGGACTGGGAAAAAGAGGCTTACTCGCCATACAAGAAACACACTCTGCTTTTGAGAAAAGAGCACACTTCTACTCTACTGTGTTTCCTATGGTATCCGAACAGTGAGATTGCTCAGAACAAAAGAACTGTCCTTCCTACACACCCGGGCCATATCTAGTTCAACTCTGCTTAGGAAACTGACAAGAACAGTAGCTCCTCTTCAGTCCAATACACTCTACTTGCTGGGAACAGACGCCAGTGCTATTTGCAGTGTGTATGGCAATGGGAGAGCAATAGTGACTCTTCTTACCAGAAAACAACTCTTGCTCGTAGGACCAGAAACTGCATGTGATTCAACTCCATTTAGGACTGGGAAACAAATGCTAGCTCGCCTTTTAAGAAACACACTCTGCTTTTGAGAAAAGAGCACTCTTCTACTCTACTGTGTTTCCTATGGGGTCCGAACAGTGAGCTTGCTCAGAACAAAAGAACTGTGCTTCCTATACACACTGGTCATATCTAGTTCAACTCTGCTTAGGAAACTGACAAGAACAGTAGCTCCTCTTCAGTCCAATACACTGTACTTGCTGGAAACAGACACGAGTGCTATTTGCACTGTGTATGGCAAAGGGAGCACAATAGTGACTTTCCTTACTAGAAAACAACTCTTGCTGGTAGGAACAAAAACTGCATGTGATTCAACTCCATTTAGGACTGGGAAACAAACGCTAGTTTGCCTTACAAGAAACACACTCTGCTTTTGAGAAAAGAGCACTCTTCTACTCTACTGTGTTTCCTATAGGGACAGAACAGAGAGCTTGCTCAGAACAAAAGAACTCTGCTTCCTACATGCAGGGCCATATATAGTTCAATTCTGCTTAGGAAACTGACAAGAACAATAGATCCTTTTCAGTCCAATACACTGTGCATGCTGGGAACAGACGCGAGTGCTATTTGCCCTGTGTATTACAATGGGAGCGCAATAGTGACTCTTCTTACCAGAAAACAACTCTTGCTCGTAGGACCAGAAACTGCATGTGATTCAACTCCATATAGGACTGGGAAAAAAACACTAGCTGGCCTTACAAGAAACACACTCTGCTTTTGAGAAAAGAGCACTCTTCTACTCTACTGTGTTTCCTATAGGGCCAGAACAGAGAGCTTGCTCAGAACAAAAGAACTGTGCTTCCTACATACAGGGACTTATCTAGTTCAATTCTGCAAGGAAACTGACAAGAACAATAGATCCTTTTCAGTCCAATACACTGTACTTGGTGGGAACAGACGCGAGTGCTATTTGCACTGTGTATGGCAATGGGAGCGCAATAGTGACATTCCTTACCAGAAAACAACTCTTGCTCATAGGACCAAAAAACTGCATGTGATTCAACTCCATTTAGAACTGGGAAATAAATGCTAGCTCGCCTTACAAGAAAAACACTCTGCTTTTGAGAAAAGAGCACTCTTCTACTCTACTGTGTGTCCTATAGGGCCAGAACAGTAAGCTTGCACAGAACAAAAGAAGTGTGCTTCCTACACACACGGTCATATCTAGTTCAATTCAACTTAGGAAACTGACAAAAACAGTATACCCTCTTCAGTCAAATACACTGCACATGCTGGGAACAGACACCAGTGCTATTTGCCCTGTGTATGGCAATGGGAGCACAATAGTGACTCTTCTTACCAGAAAACAACTCTTGTTCGTAGGACCAGAAACTGCATGTGACTCAACTCCATTTAGGACTGGGAAAGAAACGCAAGCTCTCCTTACAAGAAACACACTCTGCTTTTGAGAAAAGAGCACTCTTCTACTCTACTGTGTTTCCTATAGGGCCAGAACAGTGAACTTGCTCAGAACAAAAGAACTGTGCTTCCTACACACAGGGGCCATATCTAGTTTAACTCTGCTTAGGAAACTGACAAGAACAGTAGCTCCTCTTCAGTGCACTACTCTGTACATGCAGGGAACAGACGCCAGTGCTATATGCACTGTGTATGGCAAAGGGAGCGCAATAGTGACTTTTTTTTACCAGAAAACAACTCTTGCTGGGAGGACCAAAAACTGCATGTGATTCACCTCCATTCAGGACTGGGAAACAAACGCTAGCTCGCCTTACAAGAAACACACTCTGCTTTTGAGAAAAGAGCACTCTCTACTCTACTGTGTTTTCTATAGGGCCAGAACAGAGAACTTGCTCAGAACAAAAGAACTGTGCTTCCTACATACACGGCCATATCTAGTTCAATTCTGCTTAGGAAACTGACAAGAACAATAGATCCTTTTCAGTCCAATACACTGTACATGCTGGGAACAGACGCGAGTGCTATTTGCACTATGTATGGCAATGGGAGCGCAATAGTGACTTTCCTTAACAGAAAACAACTCTTGCTCGTAGGACCAGATACTGCATGTGATTCAACTCCATTTAGGACTGGGAAACAAACGCTAGCTTACCTTACAAGAAACACACTCTGCTTTTGAGAAAAGAGAACTCTTCTACTCTACTGTGTTTCATATGGGGTCCGAACAGTGAGCTTGCTCAGAACAAACGAACTGTGCTTCCTACACACACGGGCCATATCTAGTTCAACTCTGCTTAGGAAACTGACAAGAACAGTAGCTCCTCTTCAGACTAATACACTGTACTTGCTGGAAAAAGACGCGAATGCTATTTGCACTGTGATGGCAAAGGGAGCGCAATAGTGACTTTCCTTACCAGAAAACAACTCTTGCTGGTAGGACCAAAAACTGCATGTGATTCAACTCCATTTAGGACTGGGAACCAAACGCGAGCTCGCCTTACAAGAAACACACTCTGCTTTTGAGAAAAGAGCACTCTTCTACTCTACTGTGTTTCCTATAGGGCCTGAAGAGAGAGCTTGCTCAGAACAAAAGAACTGTGCTTCCTACATACACGGCCATATCTAGTTCAATTCTGCTTAGGAAACTGGCAAGAACAATAGATCCTTTTCAATCCAATACACCGTACCTGGTGGGAACAGACGCCAGTGCTATTTGTCCTGTGTATGGCAATGGCAATGCAATAGTGACTCTTCTTACCATAAAACAACTCTAGCACGTAGGACCAGAAACTGTATGTGATTCATCTCCATTTAGGACTGGGTAACAAACGGTAGCTTGCCTTACAAGAAACACACTCTGCTTTTGAGAAAAGAGCACTCATCTACTCTACTGTGTTTCCTATAGGGCCAGAACAGAGAGCTTGCTCAGAACAAAAGAACTGTGCTTCCTACACAAATGGACCATATCTAGTTCAACTCTGCTTAGGAAACTGACAAGAACAGTAGCTCCTATTTAGTCCAATACACTGTACTTTCTGGGAACAGACGCGAGTGCTATTTGCACTGTGTATGGCATTTGGAGCGCAATAGTGACTCTTCTTACCAGAAAACAACTCTTGCTTATAGGACCAAAAACTGCATGTGACTCAACTCCATTTAGGACCGGGAATCAAACGCGAGCTCGCCTTACAAGAAACACACTCTGCTTTAGTGAAAAGATCACTCTTCTACTCTGCTGTTGTTCCTACAGGGCCAGTACAGTGAGCATGCTCAGAACATAATAACTGTGCTTCCTACACACACGGGCCATATCTAGTTCCACTCTGCTTAGGAAACTGACAAGAACAGTAGCTCCTCTTCAGTCTGATACACTGTACTTGCTGAGAACAGACGCGAGTGCTATTTGCACTGTGTATGGCAATTGGAGCACAATAGTGACTCGACTTACCAGAAAACAACTCTTGCTCGTAGGACAAAAAACTGCATGTGACTCAACTCCATTTAGGACTGGGAAACAAACTCTAGCTTGCTTTACAAGAAACACACTCTGCTTTAGAGAAAAGAGCACTCTTCTACTCTACTGTGTTTCCTATGGGGTCCAAACAGAGAGCTTGCTCAGAAAAAAAGAACTGTGCTTCCTACACACACGGGCCATATCTAGTTCAACTCTGTTTAGGAAACTGACAACAACAGTAGCTCCTCTTCAGTCCAATACACAGTACTTGCAGGGAAGAGACGCTAGTGCTATTTGCACTGTGTATGGCAATTGGAGCACAATAGTGACTCGTCTTACCAGAAAACAACTCTTGCTCTTAGGAAAAAAACCTGCATGTGACTCAACTCCATTTAGGACTGGGAAACAAACGCTAGCTCGCCTTATAAGAAATACACTCTGCTTTTGAGAAAAGAGCACTCTTCTACTCAATTGTGTTTCCTATAGTGCCAGAACAATGAGCTTACTCAGAACAAAAGAACTGTGATTCCTACACACATGGGCCATATCTAGTTCAACTCTGCTTAGGAAACTGAGAAGAGCAGTCTCTCCTGTTCAGTCCAATACACTGTACTTACTGGGAACAGACGGGAGGGCTATTTGCACTGTGTATGGCAATGGGAGCGCAATAATGACTTTCTTACCAGAAAACAACTCTTGCTCGTAGGACCAGAAACTGCATGTGATTCAACTCCATTTAGGACTGGGAAACAAACGCTAGCTCGCCTTACAAGAAACACACTCTGCTTTTGAGAAAAGATCACTATTCTACTCTACTGTGTTTTCTATGGGGTCCGAAAAGTGAGCTTGCTCAGAACAAAAGAACTGTGCTTCCTACACACACGGGCCATATCTAGTTCAACTCTGCTTATGAAACTGACAAGAACAGTAGCTCCTCTTCAGTCCAATACACTGTACTTGCTGGAAACAGACATGAGTGCTATTTGCACTCTGTATTGCAAAGAGAGCGCAATAGTGACTTTCCTTATCAGAAAACAACTCTTGCTGGTAGGACCAAAAAATGCATGTGATTCAACTCCATTTAGGACTGGGAAACAAACGCTAGCTCGCCTTACAAGAAACACACTCTGCTTTTGAGAAAAGAGCACTCTTCTACTCTACTGTGTTTCCTATAGGGCCAGAACAGAGAGCTTGCTCAGAACAAAAGAACTGTGCTTCCTACATACACGGTCATATCTAGTACAACTCTGCTTAGGAAACTGACAAGAACAATAGATCCTTTTCAGTCCAATACACTGTACATTCTGGGAACAGACGCCAGTGCTATTTGTACTGTGTATGGCAATGGGAGCCCAATTGTGACTCTTCTTACAAGAAAACTACTCTTGCTCGTAGGACCAAAAACTGCATGTGACTCAACTCCATTTAGGACTGGGAAACAAACACTAGCTAGCCTTACAAGAAACACACTCTGCTTTTCAGAAAAGAGCACTCTTCTACTCTACTGTGTTTCCGATAGGGCCAGAACAGTGAGCTTGCTCAGAACAAAAGAACTGTGCTTCCTACACACACGGGCCATATCTAGTTCAACTCTGCTTAGGAAACTGACAAGAACAGTAGCTCCTCTTCAGTCCAATGCACTGTACATGCTGGGAACAGACGCCAGTGCTATTTGCCCTGTGTATGGCAATGGGAACACAATAGTGACTTTCCTTACCAGAAATAAACTCTTGCACGTAGGACCAGAAACTGCATGTGATTCAAATCCATTTGGGACTGGGAAACAAATGCTAGCTTGCCCTACAAGAAACACACTCTGCTTTTGAGAAAAGAGCACTCTTCTACTCTACTGTGTTTCCTATAGGGTCCGAACGGTGAGCTTGCTCTGAACAAAAGAACTGTGCTTCCTACACACACGGCTATATCTAGTTCAATTCTGCTTAGGAACCTGACAAGAACAGTAGATCCTCTTCAGTCCAATACACCGTACTTGCTGGGAACAGACGGGAGGGCTATTTGCACTGTGTATGGCAATGGGAGCGCAATAGTGACTTTCCTTTCCAGAAAACAACTCTTGCTCGTAGGAACACAAACTGCATGTGATACAACTCCATTTAGGACTGGGAAACAAACGCTAGCTCGCCATACAAGAAACACACTCTGCTTTTGAGAAAAGAGAACTCTTCTACTCTACTGTGTTTCCTATGTGGTCCGAACAGTGAGCTTGCTCAGAACAAAAAAACTGTGCTTCCTACACACAGGGCCATATCTAGTTCAAGTCTGCTTAGGAACCTGACAAGAACAGTAGATCCTCTTCTATCCAATACACTGTACTTGGTGCGAACAGACAGGAGTGCTATTTGCACTGTATATGGCAATGGGAGCGCAATAGTGACTTTCCTTACCAGAAAACAACTCTTGCTCATAGGACCAGAAACTGCATGTGATTCAACTCCATTGAGGTCTGGGAAACAAACGCTAGCTCGCCTTACAAGAAACACACTCTGCTTTTGAAAAAAGAGCAATCTTTTACTCTACTGTGTTTCCTATGGGGTCCAAAGAGTGAGCTTGCTCATAACAAAAGAACTGTGCTTCCTACACACATGGACAATATCTAGTTCAACTCTGCTTAGGAAACTGACAAGAACAGTAGCTCCTATTCAGTCCAATACACTGTGCTTGCTGGGAACAGACACGAGTGCTATTTGCACTGTGTATGGCATTTGGAGCGCAATAGTGACTCTTCTTACCAGAAAACAACTCTTGCTCTTAGGACCAAAAACTGCCTGTGACTCAACTCCATTTAGGACTGGGAAACAAACGCGAGCTCGCCTTACAAGAAACACACTCTGCTTTAGAGAAAAGAGCACTCTTCTTCTCTACTGTGTTTCCTAAAGGGCCAGAACAGTGATGTTGCTCAGAACATAGGAACTGTGCTTCCTTCACACACGGGCCATATCTAGTTCAACTCTGCTTAGGAAACTGACAAGAACAGTAGCTCCTCTTCAGTCCAATACACTGTACTTGCGGGGAAGAGACGCGAGTGCTATTTGCACTGTGTATGGCAATGAGAGCGCAATAATGGCTTTCATTACCAGAAAACAACTCTTGCTCGTAGGACCACACACTGCATGTGATTCAACGCGATTTAGGACTGGGAAACAAATGCTAGCTCGCCTTACAAGAAACACACTCTGCTTCTGAGAAAAGAGCACTCTTCTACTTTACTGTGTTTCCTATGGGGTCCAAACAGTGAGCTTGCTCAGAACAAAAGAACTGTGCTTCCTACACACATCGACCATATCTAGTTCAACTCTGCTTAGGAAACTGACAAGAACAGTAGCTCCTCTTCAGTCCAATACACTGTACTTGCGGGGAAGAGACGAGAGTGCTATTTGCACTGTGTATGGCAATTGGAGCACAACAGTGACTCGTCTTACCAGAAAACAACTCTTGCTCGTAGGACAAAAAACTGCATGTGACTCAACTCCATTTATGAGTCAGAAACAAACTCTAGCTCGCCTTACAAGAAACACACTCTGCTTTTGAGAAAAGAGCACTCTTCTACTCTACTGTATTTCCTGTAGGGCCAGAACAGTGAGCTTGCTCAGAACAAATGAACTGTTCTTCCTTGACACACGGGCCATATCTAGTTCAACTCTGCTTAGGAGACTGACAAGAACAGTAGCTCCTCTTCAGTCCAATACACTGTACTTGCTGGGAACAGACGCGAGTGCTATTTGCACTGTGTATAGCAATGAGAGCGCAATAGTGGCTTTACTTACCAGAAAACAACTCTTGCTCGTAGGACCACACACTGCATGTGATTCAACGACATTTAGGACTGGGAAACAAACGCTAGCTCGCATTACAAGAAACACACACTGCTTTTGAGAAAAGAGCACTGTTCTACTCTACTGTGTTTCCTATGGGGTCCAAACAGTAAGCTTGCTCAGAACAAAAGAACTGTGCTTCCCACACACATGGACCATATCTAGTTCAACTCTGCTTAGGAAACTGACAAGAACAGTAGCTCCTATTCAGTCCAATACACTGTGCTTGCTGGGAACAGACGCGAGTGCTATTTGCACTGTGTATGGCATTTGGAGCGCAATAGTGACTCTTCTTACCAGAAAACAACTCTTCTTCGTAGGACCAAAAACTGCCTGTGACTCAACTCCATTTAGGACTGGGAAACAAATGCGAGCTCGCCTTACAAGAAACACACTCTGCTTTAGAGAAAAGAGCACTCTTCTTCTCTACTGTGTTTCCTATATGGCCAGAACAGTGAGCTTGCTCAGAACATAATAACTGTGCTTCCTACACACACGGTCCATATCTAGTTCAACTCTGCTTAGGCGACTGACAAGAACAGTAGATCCTCTTCAGTCCAATACACTGTACTTGCTGGGAACAGACGCGAGTGCTATTTGCACTGTGTATGGCAATGAGAGCGCAATAGTGGCTTTCCTTACCAGAAAACAACTCTTGCTCGTAGGACCACACACTGCATGTGATTCAACCTCATTTAGGACTGGGAAACAAATGCTAGCTCGCCTTACAAGAAACACACTCTGCTTCTGAGAAAAGAGCACTCTTCTACTTTACTGTGTTTCCTATGGGGTCCAAACAGTGAGCTTGCTCAGAACAAAAGAACTGTGCTTCCTACACACACCTACCATATCTAGTTCAACTCTGCTTAGGAAACTGACAAGAACAGTAGCTCCTCTTCAGTCCAATACACTGTACTTGCTGGGAACAGACACGAGTGCTATTTGCCCTGTGTATGGCAATGGGAGCGCAATAGTGACTTTCCTTACCAGTAAACAACTCTTGCTCGTAGAACCAGAAAGTGCATTTGATTCAACTCCATTTAGGACTGGGAAACAAACGCTAGCTCGCATTACAAGAAACACACTCTGCTTTTGAGAAAAGAGCACTGTTCTACTCTAATGTGTTTCCTATGGGGTCCAAACTGTAAGCTTGCTCAGAACAAAAGAACTGTGCTTCCTACACACATGGACCATATCTAGTTCAACTCTGCTTAGGAAACTGACAAGAACAGTAGTTCCTATTCAGTCCAATACACTGTGCTTGCTGGGAACAGACACGAGTGCTATTTGCACTGTGTATGGCATTTGGAGCGCAATAGTGACTCTTCTTACCAGAAAACAACTCTTGTTCGTAGGACCAAAAACTGCCTGTGACTCAACTCCATTTAGGACTGGGAAACAAACGCGAGTTCGCCTTACAAGAAACACACTCTGCTTTAGAGAAAAGAGCACTCTTCTTCTCTACTGTGTTTCCTATATGGCCAGAACAGTGAGCTTGCTCAGAACATAATAACTGTGCATCCTACACACACGGGCCATATCTAGTTCAACTCTGCTTAGGAGACTTACAAGAACAGTAGCTCCTCTTCAGTCCAATACACTGTACTTGCTGGGAACAGACGCGAGTGCTATTTGCACTGTGTATGGCAATGAGAGCGCAATAGTGGCTTTCCTTACCAGAAAACAACTCTTGCTCGTAGGACCACACACTGCATGTGATTCAACCTCATTTAGGACTGGGAAACAAATGCTAGCTCACCTTACAAGAAACACACTCTGCTTCTGAGAAAAGAGCACTCTTCTACTTTACTGTGTTTCCTATGGGGTCCAAACAGTGAGCTTGCTCAGAACAAAAGAACTGTGCTTCCTACACACATCGACCATATCTAGTTCAACTCTGCTTAGGAAACTGACAAGAACAGTAGCTCCTCTTCAGTCCAATACACTGTACTTGCTGGGAACAGACGCGAGTGCTATTTGCCCTGTGTATGGCAATGAGAGCACAATAATGGCTTTCATTACCAGAAAACAACTCTTGCTTGTAGGACCACACACTGCATGTGATTCAACGCTATTTAGGACTGGGAAACAAATGCTAGCTCACCTTACTAGAAACACACTCTGCTTCTGAGAAAAGAGCACTCTTCTCCTTTACTGTGTTTCCTATGGGGTCCAAACAGTGAGCTTGCTCAGAACAAAAGAACTGTGCTTCCTACACACATCGACCATATCTAGTTCAACTCTGCTTAGGAAACTGACAAGAACAGTAGCTCCTCTTCAGTCCAATACACTGTACTTGCGGGGAAGAGACGAGAGTGCTATTTGCACTGTGTATGGCAATTGGAGCACAACAGTGACTCGTCTTACCAGAAAACAACTCTTGCTCATAGGACAAAAAACTGCATGTGACTCAACTCCATTTATGAGTCGGAAACAAACTCTAGCTCGCCTTACAAGAAACACACTCTGCTTTTGAGAAAAGAGCACTCTTCTTCTCTACTGTGTTTCCTATAGGGCCAGAACAGTGAGCTTGCTCAGAACAAATGAACTGTTCTTCCTTGACACACGGGCCATATCTAGTTCAACTCTGCTTAGGAGACTGACAAGAACAGTAGCTCCTCTTCAGTCCAATACACTGTACTTGCTGGGAACAGACACGAGTGCTATTTGCACTGTGTATGGCAATGAGAGCGCAATAGTGGCTTTCCTTACCAGAAAACAACTCTTGCTCGTAGGACCACACACTGCATGTGATTCAACGCCATTTAGGACTGGGAAACAAATGCTAGCTCGCCTTACAAGAAACACACTCTGCTTCTGAGAAAAGAGCACTCTTCTACTCTACTGTGTTTCCTATGGGGTCCAAACAGTGAGCTTGCTCAGAACAAAAGAACTGTGCTTCCTACACACATGGACCATATCTAGTTCAACTCTGCTTAGGAAACTGACAAGAACAGTAGCTCCTCTTCAGTCCAAAACACTGTACTTGCGGGGAAGAGACACGAGTGCTATTTGCACTGTGTATGGCAATGGGAGCGCAATAGTGACTTTCCTTACCAGAAAACAACTCTTGCTCGTAGAACCAGAAACTGCATGTGATTCAACTCCATTTAGGACTGGGAAACAAACGATAGCTTGCCTTACAAAAAACACACTCTGCTTTTGAGAAAAGAGCACTCTTCTATCTACTATGTTTCTTATGTGGTCCGAACAGTGAGCTTGCTCAGAACAAAAGATCTCTGCTTCCTACACACACGGCCATATCTAGTTCAATTCTGCTTAGGAACCTGACAAGAACAGTAGATCCTCTTCAGTCCAATATACTGTACTTGTTGCGAACAGACGCCAGTGCTATTTGTCCTGTGTATGGCAATGGCAGCTCAATAGTGACTAATCTTACCATAAAAGAACTCTTGCTCGTAGGACAGAAACTGCATGTGATTCCACTCCATTTAGGACTGGGAAACAAAAGCTAGCTCGCCTTA
This sequence comes from Peromyscus eremicus, assembly GCF_949786415.1. Classification (NCBI taxonomy): domain Eukaryota; kingdom Metazoa; phylum Chordata; class Mammalia; order Rodentia; family Cricetidae; genus Peromyscus; species Peromyscus eremicus. Next base: position 166,163 of record NW_026734548.1, on the reverse strand, counting down.
CAAGAAGCACACTCTGCTTTAGAGAATAGAGCACTCTTCTACTCTACTGTGTTTCCTATGGGGTCCCAACTGAGCTTGCTCAGAACAAAAGAACTGTGCTTCCTACACACAAGGACCATATGTAGTTCAACTCTGCTTAGGAAACTGACAATAACAGTAGCTCCTCTTCAGTCCAATACACTGTACTTGTTGGGAACAGATGCGAGTGCTATTTGCCCTGTGTATGGCAATGGGAGCGCAATAGTGACTTTCCTTACCAGTAAACAACTCTTGCTCATAGAACCAGAAAGTGCATTTGATTCAACTCCATTTAGGACTGGGAAACAAACGCTAGCTCGCATTACAAGAAACACACTCTGCTTTTGAGAAAAGAGCACTGTTCTACTCTAATGTGTTTCCTATGGGGTCCAAACTGTAAGCTTGCTCAGAACAAAAGAACTGTGCTTCCTACACACATGGACCATATCTAGTTCAACTCTGCTTAGGAAACTGACAAGAACAGTAGTTCCTATTCAGTCCAATACACTGTGCTTGCTGGGAACAGACACGAGTGCTATTTGCACTGTGTATGGCATTTGGAGCGCAATAGTGACTCTTCTTACCAGAAAACAACTCTTGCTCTTAGGACCAAAAACTGCCTGTGACTCAACTCCATTTAGGACTGGGAAACAAACGCGAGCTCGCCTTACAAGAAACACACTCTGCTTTAGAGAAAAGAGCACTCTTCTTCTCTACTGTGTTTCCTATAGGGCCAGAACAGTGATCTTGCTCAGATCATAGTAACTGTGCTTCCTTCACACACGGGCCATATCTAGTTCAATTCTGCTTAGGAAACTGACAAGAACAGTAGCTCCTCTTCAGTCCAATACACTGTACTTGCGGGGAAGAGACGCGAGTGCTATTTGCACTGTGTATGGCAATGAGAGCGCAATAATGGCTTTCATTACCAGAAAACAACTCTTGCTCGTAGGACCACACACTGCATGTGATTCAACGCCATTTAGGACTGGGAAACAAATGCTAGCTCGCCTTACAAGAAACACACTCTGCTTCTGAGAAAAGAGCACTCTTCTACTTTACTGTGTTTCCTGTGGGGTCCAAACAGTGAGCTTGCTCAGAACAAAAGAACTGTGCTTCCTACACACATCGAACATATCTAGTTCAACTCTGCTTAGGAAACTGACAAGAACAGTAGCTCCTCTTCAGTCCAATACACTATACTTGCGGGCAAGAGACGAGAGTGCTATTTGCACTGTGTATGGCAATTGGAGCACAACAGTGACTCGTCTTACCAGAAAACAACTCTTGCTTGTAGGACAAAAAACTGCATGTGACTCAACTCCATTTATGAGTCGGAAACAAACTCTAGCTCGCCTTACAAGAAACACACTCTGCTTTTGAGAAAAGAGCACTCTTCTACTCTACTGTGTTTCCTATAGGGCCAGAACAGTGAGCTTGCTCAGAACAAATGAACTGTTCTTCCTTGACACACGGGCCATATCTAGTTCAACTCTGCTTAGGAGACTGACAAGAACAGTAGCTCCTCTTCAGTCCAATACACTGTACTTGCTGGGAACAGACGCGAGTGCTATTTGCACTGTGTATAGCAATGAGAGCGCAATAGTGGCTTTCCCTACCAGAAAACAACTCTTGCTCGTAGGACCACACACTGCATGTGATTCAACGACATTTAGGACTGGGAAACAAACGCTAGCTCGCATTACAAGAAACACACTCTGCTTTTGAGAAAAGAGAACTGTTCTACTCTACTGTGTTTCCTATGGGGTCCAAACAGTAAGCTTGCTCAGAACAAAAGAACTGTGCTTCCTACACACATCTACCATATCTAGTTCAACTCTGCTTAGGAAACTGACAAGAACAGTAGCTCCTCTTCAGTCCAATACACTGTACTTGCTGGGAACAGACGCGAGTGCTATTTGCCCTGTGTATGGCAATGGGAGCGCAATAGTGACTTTCCTTACCAGTAAACAACTCTTGCTCGTAGAACCAGAAAGTGCATTTGATTCAACTCCATTTAGGACTGGGAAACAAACGCTAGCTCGCATTACAAGAAACACACTCTGCTTTTGAGAAAAGAGCACTGTTCTACTCTAATGTGTTTCCTATGGGGTCCAAACTGTAAGCTTGCTCAGAACAAAAGAACTGTGCTTCCTACACACATGGATCATATCTAGTTCAACTCTGCTTAGGAAACTGACAAGAACAGTAGTTCCTATTCAGTCCAATACACTGTGCTTGCTGGGAACAGACACGAGTGCTATTTGCACTGTGTATGGCATTTGGAGCGCAATAGTGACTCTTCTTACCAGAAAACAACTCTTGTTCGTAGGACCAAAAACTGCCTGTGACTCAACTCCATTTAGGACTGGGAAACAAACGCGAGCTCGCCTTACAAGAAACACACTCTGCTTTAGAGAAAAGAGCACTCTTCTTCTCTACTGTGTTTCCTATATGGCCAGAACAGTGAGCTTGCTCAGAACATAATAACTGTGCATCCTACACACACGGGCCATATCTAGTTCAACTCTGCTTAGGAGACTGACAAGAACAGTAGCTCCTCTTCAGTCCAATACACTGTACTTGCTGGGAACAGACGCGAGTGCTATTTGCACTGTGTATGGTAATGAGAGCGCAATAGTGGCTTTCCTTACCAGAAAACAACTCTTGCTCGTAGGACCACACACTGCATGTGATTCAACCTCATATAGGACTGGGAAACAAATGCTAGCTCGCCTTACAAGAAACACACTCTGCTTCTGAGAAAAGAGCACTCTTCTACTTTACTGTGTTTCCTATGGGGTCCAAACAGTGAGCTTGCTCAGAACAAAAGAACTGTGCTTCCTACACACATCTACCATATCTAGTTCAACTCTGCTTAGGAAACTGACAAGAACAGTAGCTCCTCTTCAGTCCAATACACTGTACTTGCTGGGAACAGACGCGAGTGCTATTTGCCCTGTGTATGGCAATGAGAGCACAATAATGGCTTTCATTACCAGAAAACAACTCTTGCTCGTAGGACCACACACTGCATGTGATTCAACGCCATTTAGGACTGGGAAACAAATGCTAGCTCACCTTACAAGAAACACACTCTGCTTCTGAGAAAAGAGCACTCTTCTCCTTTACTGTGTTTCCTATGGGGTCCAAACAGTTAGCTTGCTCAGAACAAAAGAACTGTGCTTCCTACACACATCGACCATATCTAGTTCAACTCTGCTTAGGAAACTGACAAGAACAGTAGCTCCTCTTCAGTCCAATACACTGTACTTGCGGGGAAGAGACGAGAGTGCTATTTGCACTGTGTATGGCAATTGGAGCACAACAGTGACTCGTCTTACCAGAAAACAACTCTTGCTCATAGGACAAAAAACTGCATGTGACTCAACTCCATTTATGAGTCGGAAACAAACTCTAGCTCGCCTTACAAGAAACACACTCTGCTTTTGAGAAAAGAGCACTCTTCTTCTCTACTGTGTTTCCTATAGGGCCAGAACAGTGAGCTTGCTCAGTACAAATGAACTGTTCTTCCTTGACACACGGGCCATATCTAGTTCAACTCTGCTTAGGAGACTGACAAGAACAGTAGCTCCTCTTCAGTCTAATACACTGTACTTGCTGGGAACAGACACGAGTGCTATTTGCACTGTGTATGGCAATGAGAGCGCAATAGTGGCTTTCCTTACCAGAAAACAACTCTTGCTCGTAGGACCACACACTGCATGTGATTCAACGCCATTTAGGACTGGGAAACAAATGCTAGCTCGCCTTACAAGAAACACACTCTGCTTCTGAGAAAAGAGCACTCTTCTACTCTACTGTGTTTCCTATGGGGTCCAAACAGTGAGCTTGCTCAGAACAAAAGAACTGTGCTTCCTACACACATGGACCATATCTAGTTCAACTCTGCTTAGGAAACTGACAAGAACAGTAGCTCCTCTTCAGTCCAAAACACTGTACTTGCGGGGAAGAGACGCGAGTGCTATTTGCACTGTGTATGGCAATGGGAGCGCAATAGTGACTTTCCTTACCAGAAAACAACTCTTGCTCGGAGAACCAGAAACTGCATGTGATTCAACTCCATTTAGGACTGGGAAACAAACGATAGCTTGCCTTACAAAAAACACACTCTGCTTTTGAGAAAAGAGCACTCTTCTATCTACTATGTTTCTTATGTGTTCCGAACAGTGAGCTTGCTCAGAACAAAAGAACTGTGCTTCCTACACAAACGGCCATATCTAGTTCAATTCTGCTTAGGAACCTGACAAGAACAGTAGATCCTCTTCAGTCCAATACACTGTACTTGTTGCGAACAGACGCCACTGCTATTTGTCCTGTGTATGGCAATGGCAGCTCAATAGTGACTAATCTTATCATAAAAGAACTCTTGCTCGTAGGACAGAAACTGCATGTGATTCCACTCCATTTAGGACTGGGAAACAAAAGCTAGCTCGCCTTACAAGAAGCACACTCTGCTTTAGAGAAAAGAGCACTCTTCTACTCTACTGTGTTTCCTATGGGGTCCAAACTGAGCTTGCTCAGAACAAAAGAACTGTGCTTCCTACACACAAGGACCATATGTAGTTCAACTCTGCTTAGGAAACTGACAATAACAGTAGCTCCTCTTCAGTCCAATACACTGTACTTGTTGGGAACAGATGCGAGTGCTATTTGCCCTGTGTATGGCAATGGGAGCGCAATAGTGACTTTCCTTACCAGTAAACAACTCTTGCTCATAGAACCAGAAAGTGCATTTGATTCAACTCCATTTAGGACTGGGAAACAAACGCTAGCTCGCATTACAAGAAACACACTCTGCTTTTGAGAAAAGAGCACTGTTCTACTCTAATGTGTTTCCTATGGGGTCCAAACTGTAAGCTTGCTCAGAACAAAAGAACTGTGCTTCCTACACACATGGACCATATCTAGTTCAACTCTGCTTAGGAAACTGACAAGAACAGTAGTTCCTATTCAGTCCAATACACTGTGCTTGCTGGGAACAGACACGAGTGCTATTTGCACTGTGTATGGCATTTGGAGCGCAATAGTGACTCTTCTTACCAGAAAACAACTCTTGTTCGTAGGACCAAAAACTGCCTGTGACTCAACTCCATTTAGGACTGGGAAACAAACGCGAGCTCGCCTTACAAGAAACACACTCTGCTTTAGAGAAAAGAGCACTCTTCTTCTCTACTGTGTTTCCTATATGGCCAGAACAGTGAGCTTGCTCAGAACATAATAACTGTGCATCCTACACACACGGGCCATATCTAGTTCAACTCTGCTTAGGAGACTGACAAGAACAGTAGCTCCTCTTCAGTCCAATACACTGTACTTGCTGGGAACAGACGCGAGTGATATTTGCACTGTGTATGGCAATGAGAGCGCAATAGTGGCTTTCCTTACCAGAAAACAACTCTTGCTCGTAGGACCACACACTGCATGTGATTCAACCTCATTTAGGACTGGGAAACAAATGCTAGCTCGCCTTACAAGAAACACACTCTGCTTCTGAGAAAAGAGCACTCTTCTACTTTACTGTGTTTCCTATGGGGTCCAAACAGTGAGCTTGCTCAGAACAAAAGAACTGTGCTTCCTACACACATCTACCATATCTAGTTCAACTCTGCTTAGGAAACTGACAAGAACAGTAGCTCCTCTTCAGTCCAATACACTGTACTTGCTGGGAACAGACGCGAGTGCTATTTGCCCTGTGTATGGCAATGAGAGCACAATAATGGCTTTCATTACCAGAAAACAACTCTTGCTCGTAGGACCACACACTGCATGTGATTCAACGCCATTTAGGACTGGGAAACAAATGCTAGCTCACCTTACAAGAAACACACTCTGCTTCTGAGAAAAGAGCACTCTTCTCCTTTACTGTGTTTCCTATGGGGTCCAAACAGTGAGCTTGCTCAGAACAAAAGAACTGTGCTTCCTACACACATCGACCATATCTAGTTCAACTCTGCTTAGGAAACTGACAAGAACAGTAGCTCCTCTTCAGTCCAATACACTGTACTTGCGGGGAAGAGACGAGAGTGCTATTTGCACTGTGTATGGCAATTGGAGCACAACAGTGACTCGTCTTACCAGAAAACAACTCTTGCTCATAGGACAAAAAACTGCATGTGACTCAACTCCATTTATGAGTTGGAAACAAACTCTAGCTCGCCTTACAAGAAACACACTCTGCTTTTGAGAAAAGAGCACTCTTCTTCTCTACTGTGTTTCCTATAGGGCCAGAACAGTGAGCTTGCTCAGAACAAATGAACTGTTCTTCCTTGACACACGGGCCATATCTAGTTCAACTCTGCTTAGGAGACTGACAAGAACAGTAGCTCCTCTTCAGTCCAATACACTGTACTTGCTGGGAACAGACACGAGTGCTATTTGCACTGTGTATGGCATGAGAGCGCAATAGTGGCTTTCCTTACCAGAAAACAACTCTTGCTCGTAGGACCACACACTGCATGTGATTCAACGCCATTTAAGACTGGGAAACAAATGCTAGCTCGCCTTACAAGAAACACACTCTGCTTCTGAGAAAAGAGCACTCTTCTACTCTACTGTGTTTCCTATGGGGTCCAAACAGTGAGCTTGCTCAGAACAAAAGAACTGTGCTTCCTACACACATGGACCATATCTAGTTCAACTCTGCTTAGGAAACTGACAAGAACAGTAGCTCCTCTTCAGTCCAAAACACTGTACTTGCGGGGAAGAGACGCGAGTGCTATTTGCACTGTGTATGGAAATGGGAGCGCAATAGTGACTTTCCTTACCAGAAAACAACTCTTGCTCGTAGAACCAGAAACTGCATGTGATTCAACTCCATTTAGGACTGGGAAACAAACGATAGCTTGCCTTACAAAAAACACACTCTGCTTTTGATAAAAGAGCACTCTTCTATCTACTATGTTTCTTATGTGATCCGAACAGTGAGCTTGCTCAGAACAAAAGAACTGTGCTTCCTACACACACGGCCATATCTAGTTCAATTCTGCTTAGGAACCTGACAAGAACAGTAGCTCCTCTTCAGTCCAATACACTGTACTTGCTGGGAAGAGACGCGAGTGCTATTTGCACTGTGTATGGCAATGAGAGCGCAATAGTGGCTTTCCTTACCAGAAAACAACTCTTGCTCATAGGACCACACACTGCATGTGACTCAACGACATTTAGGACTGGGAAACAAATCCTAGCTCGCCTTACAAGAAACACACTCTGCTTCTGAGAAAAGAGCACTCTTCTACTCTACTGTGTTTCCTATGGGTCCAAACAGTGAGCTTGCTCAGAACAAAAGAACTGTGCTTCCTACACACATGGACCATATCTAGTTCAACTCTGCTTAGGAAACTGACAAGAACAGTAGCTCCTCTTCAGTCCAAAACACTGTACTTGCGGGCAAGAGACGAGAGTGCTATTTGCACTGTGTATGGCAATTGGAGCACAACAGTGACTCGTCTTACCAGAAAACAACTCTTGCTCGTAGTACAAAAAAGTGCATGTGACTCAACTCCATTTATGTGTCGGAAACAAACTCTAGCTCGCCTTACAAGAAACACACTCTGCTTTTGAGAAAAGAGCACTCTTCTACTCTACTGTGTTTCCTATAGGGCCAGAACTGTGAGCTTGCTCAGAACAAATGAACTGTTCTTCTTTGACACACGGGCCATATCTAGTTCAACTCTGCTTAGGAGACTGACAAGAACAGTAGCTCCTCTTCAGTCCAATACACTGTACTTGCTGGGAACAGACGCGAGTGCTATTTGCACTGTGTATAGCAATGAGAGCGCAATAGTGGCTTTCCTTACCAGAAAACAACTCTTGCTCATAGGACCACACACTGCATGCGATTCAACGACATTTAGGACTGGGAAACAAACGCTAGCTCGCATTACAAGAAACACACTCTGCTTTTGAGAAAAAGAACTGTTCTACTCTACTGTGTTTCCTATGGGGTCCAAACAGTAAGCTTGCTCAGAACAAAAGAACTGTGCTTCCTACACACATGGACCTTATCTAGTTCAACTCTGCTTAGGAAACTGACAAGAACAGTAGCTCCTATTCAGTCCAATACACTGTGATTGCTGGGAACAGACGCGAGTGCTATTTGCACTGTGTATGGCATTTGGAGCGCAATAGTGACTCTTCTTACCATAAAACAACTCTTGTTCGTAGGACCAAAAACTGCCTGTGACTCAACTCCATTTAGGACTGGGAAACAAACGCGAGCTCGCCTTACAAGAAACACACTCTGCTTTAGAGAAAAGAGCACTCTTCTTCTCTACTGTATTTCCTATATGGCCTGAACAGTGAGCTTGCTCAGAACAAAAGAACTGTACTTCCTACACACACGGCCATATCTAGTTCAACTCTGCTTAGGAAACTGACAAGAACAATAGCTCCTCTTCACTCCAATACACTGTACTTGCTGGGAACAGACGCGAGTGCTATTTGCACTGTGTATGGCAATGGGAGTGAAATAGTGACTTTTCTTACCAGAAAACAACTGTTACTCGTAGGACCAGAAATTGCATGTGATTCAACTCCATTTAAAACTGGGAAAAAAATGCTAGCTCGCCTTACAAGAAACACACTCTGCTTTTGAGAAAAGAGCACTCTTCTACTCTACTGTGTTTCCTATGGGGTTCGAAAAGTGAGCTTGCTCAGAACAAAAGAACTGTGCTTCCTACACACACGGGCCATATCAAGTTCAACTCTGCTTAGGAAACTGACAAGAACAGTATCTCCTCTTCAGTCAATACACTGTACTTGCTGGGAACAGACGCGAATGCTATTTGCACTGTGTACGGCAATAAGTACACAATAGTGAATCTTCTTACCAGAAAACAACTCTTCCTCGTAGGAACAGAAACTGCATTTGACTCAACTCCATTTAGGACTGAGAAACAAACGCTAGCTCGCCTTACAAGAAACACGCTCTGCTTTTGAGAATAGGACACATATCTACTCTACTGTGTTTCCTATCGGGCCCAAACAGTGAGCTTGCTCAGAACAAAAGAACTGTGCTTCCTACACACACGGCCATATCTAGTTCAACTCTGCTTAGGAAACTGACAAGAACAGTAGCTCCTCTTCAGTCCAATACACTGTAATTGCTGGGAACAGACGCGAGTGCTATTTGCACTGTGTATGGCAATGGGAGCACAATAGTGACTTTCCTTACCAGAAAAAAACTCTTGCTCATAGGACCAGAAACTGCATGTGATTCAACTCCATTTAAAACTGGGAAAAAAATGCTAGCTCGCCTTACAAGAAACACACTCTGCTTTTGAGAAAAGAGCACTCTTCTACTCTACTGTGTTTCCTATGGGGTCCAAACAGAGAACTTGCTCAGAACAAAAGTACTGTGCTTCCTACACCCGCGCCATTGCTAGTTCAATCTGCTTAGGAAACTGACAAGAACAATAGCTCCTCTTCACTCCAATACACTGTACTTGCTGGCAACAGATGCGAGTGCTATTTGCACTGTGTATGACAATGGGAGCGCAACAGTGACTTTCCTTACCAGAAGGCAACTCTTGCTCGTAGGACCAAAAACTGCATGTGATTCAAGCCATTTAGGACTGGGAAACAAACGCTAGCTCGCCTACAAGTAACACACTCTGCTTTTGAGAAAGGAGCACTCTTCTACTCTACTGTGTTTCTTTAGCGCCAGAACAGTGAGCTTGCTCAGAACAAAAGAACTGTGCTTCCTACACACACGGCCATATCTAGTTCAATTCTGCTTAGGAAACTGATAAGAACAGGAGATCCTCTTCAGTCCAATACACTGTACTTGCTGGGAACAGACGCGAGTGCTATTTGCACTGTGTATGACAATGGGAGCGCAATCGTGACTCTTCACACCACAAAACTACTCTTGCTCATAGGACCAGAAACTGCATGTGATTCAACTCCATTTAGGACTGGGAAACAAACGCTAGCTCGCCTTACAAGAAACACACTCTGCTTTTGAGAAAAGAGCACTCTTCTACTCTACTGTGTTTCCTATGGGGTCCAAACAGAGAACTTGCTCAGAACAAAAGTACTGTGCTTCCTACACCCGGGCCATATCTAGTTCAACTCTGCTTAGGAAACTGACAAGAAGAGTAGCTCCTCTTCAGTCCAATACACTGTAAATGCTGGGAACAGACGCCAGTGCTATTTGCCCTGTGTATTTCAAAGGGAGCGCAATAGTGACTCTTCTAACCAGAAAACAGCTCTTGCTCGTAGGACCAGAAACTGCATGTGTATTTCAACTCCATTTAGGACTGGGAAACAAACACTAGCTCGCCTTAAAAGAAACACACTCTTCTTTTGAGGAAAGAGCACTCTTCTACTCTATTTTGTTTCCTATAGGGCCAGAACAGTGAGCCTGCTTAGAACAAAAAAACTGTGCTTCCTATACACAGGGGCCATATCTAGTTCAACTCTGCTTAGGAAACTGACAAGAAGAGTAGCTCCTCTTCAGTCCAATACACTGTACATGCTGGGAACAGACGCCAGTGCTATTTGCCCTGTTTTTTTCAAAGGGAGCGCAATAGTGACTCTTCTAACCAGAAAACAGCTCTTGCTCGTAGGACCAGAAACTGCATGTGTATTTCAACTCCTTTTAGGACTGGGAAACAAATGCTAGCTCGCCTTACAAGAAACACACTCTGCTTTTGAGAAAAGAGCACTCTTCTACTCTACTGTGTTTCCTATGGGGTTCGAACAGTGAGCTTGCTCAGAACAAAATTACTGTGCTTCCTACACACACGGGCCATATCAAGTTCAACTCTGCTTAGGAAACTGACAAGAACAGTAGATCCTCTTCAGTCCAATACACTGTACATGCTGGGAACAGACGTGAATGCTATTTGCACTGTGTACGGCAATAAGTGCACAATAGTGAATCTTCTTACCAAAAAACAACTCTTCCTCGTAGGAACAGAAACTGCATTTGATTCAACTCCATTTAGGACTGGGAAACAAACGCTAGCTCGCCTTACAAGAAACACGCTCTGCTTTTGAGAATAGGGCACACATCTACTCTACTGTGTTTCCTATCGGGCACAAACAGTGAGCTTGCTCAGAACAAAAGATCTCTGCTTCCTACACACACGGGTCATATCTAGTTCAACTCTGCTTAGGAAACTGACAAGAACAGTAGCTCCTCTTCAGTCCAATACACTGTAATTGCTGGGAACAGACGCGAGTGCTATTTGCACTGTGTATGGCAATGGGAGCACAAGAGTGACTTTCCTTAGCAGAAAAAACTCTTGCTCATAGGACCAGAAACTGCATGTGATTCAAAGCCATTTAGGACTAGGCAACAAACACTAGCTCGCCTTACAAGAAACACACTCTTCTTTTGAGGAAAGAGCTCTCTTCTACTCTATTTTGTTTCCTATAAGGCCAGAACAGTGAGCTTGCTGAGAACAAAAAAACTGTGCTTCCTACACACAGGGGCCACATCTAGTTCAACTCTGCTTAGGAAACTGACAAGAACAGTAGCTCCTCTTCAGTCCAATACACTGTACATGCTGGGAACAGACGCCAGTGCTATTTGCCCTGTGTATGACAATGGGAGCGCAAAAGTGACTCTTCTTACCAGAAAAAAACTCTTGCTCGTAGGACCAGAAACTGCATGTGATTCAACTCCGTTTAGGACTGGGAAACAAATGCTAGCTCGCCTTACAAGAAACACACTCTGCTTTTGAGAAAAGAGCATTCTTCTACTCTACTGTGCTTCCTATAGGGCCAGAACAGTGAGCTTGCTCAGAAAAAAAGAACTGTGCTTCCTATACACACGGGCCATATCTAGTTCAATTCTGCTTAGGAAACTGACAAGAACAGTAGCCTCTCTTCAGTCCAATACACTGTACTTGCTGGAAACAGACGTGAGTGCTATTTGCACTGTGTATGGCAATGGGAGCGCAATAGTGACTCTTCTTACCAGAAAACATTTCTTGTGCGTAGGACCAGAAACTGCATGTGATTCAACGCCATTTAGGACTGGGAAACAAACGCTAGCTCGCCTTACAAGAAACACACTCTGCTTTTGAGAAAAGAGCACTCTTCTACTCTACTGTGTTTCCTATGGGGTCCAAACAGAGAACTTGCTCAGAACAAAAGGACTGTGCTTCCTACACCCGGGCCATATCTAGTTCAACTCTGCTTAAAAAACTGACAAGAGAAGTAGCTCCTCTTCAGTCCAATATACTGTATTTGCTGGCAACACATGCGAGTGCTATTTGCACTGTGTATGGCAATGGGAGCGCAATAGTGTCTTTCCTTACCAGAAAGGAACTCTTGCTTGTAGAACGAAATAATGCATGTGATTCAACTCCATTTATGACTGGGAAACAAACACTAGATCGCCTTAAAAGAAACACACTCTGCTTTTGAGAAAAGAGCACTCTTCTACTCTACTGTGATTCCTATAGGGCCAAAACAGTGAGCTTGCTCAGAACAAAAGAAATGTGCTTCCTACACACACGGCCATATCTAGTTCAATTTTGCTTAGGAAACTAACAAGAATAGTAGATCCTCTTCAGTCCAATACACTGTACTTGCTGGGAGCAGACGCCAGTGCTATTTGCCCTGTGTATGATAATTGGAGCGCAATAGTGACTCTTCTTACCAGAAAACAACTCTTGCTCGTAGGACTAGAAACTGCATGTGATTCAACTGCATTTAGGACTGGGAAACCAAAGCTAGCTCACCTTACAAGAAACACACTTTGCTTTTGAGAAAAGAGCACTCTTCTACTCTACTGTGTTTCCTATGGGGTCTGAACAGTGAGCTTGCTCAGAACAAAAGAACTGTACTTCCTACACACACGGCCATATCTAGTTCAACTCTGCTTAGGAAACTGACAAGAACAGTAGCTCCTCTTCACTCCAATACACTGTACTTGCTGGGAACAGACGTGAGTGCTATTTGCACTGTGTATGGCAATGGGAGTGCAATAGTGACTCTTCTTACCAGAAAACATCTCTTGCTCGTAGGACCAGAAACTGCACGGAATTCAACTCGATTTCTTACTGGGAAACAAACACTACCTCGCCTTACAAGAAACACACTCTGCTTTTGAGAAAAGAGCACTCTTCTAATCTACTGTGTTTCCTATGGGATCTGAACAGTGAGCTTGCTAAGAACAAAAGAATTGTGCTTCCTACACAAACGGGCCATATCTAGTTCTACTCTGCTTAGGAAACTGACAAGAACATTAGCTCCTCTTCAGTCCAATACACTGTACTTGCTGGGAACAGACGCCAGTGCTATTTGCACTGTGTATGACAATGGGAGCGCAATAGTGACTTTCCTTACCAGAAAAAACTCTTGCTCATAGGACCAGAAACTGCATGTGATTCAACTCCATTTAGGACTGGGAAACAAACACTAGCTCGCCTTACAAGAAACACACTCTTCTTTTGAGGAAAGAGCACTCTTCTACTCTATTTTGTTTCCTATAGGGCCAGAACAATGAGCTTGCTGAGAACAAAAAAACTGTGCTTCCTACACACAGGGGCCATATCTAGTTCAACTCTGCTTAGGAAACTGACAAGAAGAGTAGCTCCTCTTCAGTCCAATACACTGTACATTCTGGGAACAGACGCCAGTGCTATTTGCCCTGTGTATGATAATTGGAGCGCAATAGTGACTCTTCTTACCAGAAAACAACTCTTGCTCGTAGTACCAGAAACTGCATGGGATTCAACTGCATTTAGGACTGGGAAACCAAAGCTAGCTCGCCTTACAAGAAACACACTCTGCTTTGAGAAAAGAGCACTCTTCTACTCTACTGTGTTTCCTATGGGGTTCAAAAAGTGAGCTTGCTCAGAACAAAAGAACTGTGCTTCCTACACACACGGTCATATCTAGTTCAACTCTGCTTAGGAAACTGACAAGAACAGTAGCTCCTCTACAGTCCAATACACTGTACTTGCTGGGAACAGACGCGAGTGCTATTTGCACTGTGGATGGCAATGGGAGCGCAATAGTGACTCTTCTTACCAGAAAACATCTCTTGCTCGTAGGACCAGAAACTGCATGGGATTCAACTCGATTTATTACTGGGAAACAAACACTACCTCGCCTTACAAGAAACACACTCTGCTTTTGAGAAAAGAGCACTCTTCTAATGTACTGTGTTTCCTATGGGATCTGAACAGTGAGCTTGTTCAGAACAAAATAACTGTGCTTCCTACACACACGGCCATATCTAGTTCAATTCTGCTTAGGAAACTGATAAGAACAGGAGATCCTCTTCAGTCCAATACACTGTACTTGCTGGGAACAGACGCGAGTGCTATTTGCACTGTGTATGACAATGGGAGCGCAATAGTGACTCTTCACACCACAAAACTACTCTTGCTCATAGGACCAGAAACTGCATGTGATTCAACTCCATTTAATACTGGGAAACAAATGCTAGCTCGCCTTACAAGAAACACACTCTGCTTTTGAGAAAAGAGCACTCTTCTACTCTACTGTGTTTCCTATAGGGCCAGAACAGTGAGCTTGCTCAAAACAAAAGAACTGTGCTTCCTACACACACGGGCCATATCTAGTTCAACTCTGCTTAGAAACAGATGAGAACAGTAGCTCCTCTTCAGTCCAATACACTGTACTTGCTGGGAACAGACGCGAGTGCTATTTGCACTGTGTACTGCAAAGGATGCACAATAGTGACTCTTGTTACCAGAAAACAACTCTTGCTCTTAGGACCTGAAACTGCATTTGATTCAATCCACTTAAGACTGGGAAACAAACGCTAGCTCGCCTTACAAGAAACACGCTCTGCTTTTGAGAATAGGGCACACATCTACTCTACTGTGTTTCCTATGGTGTCCAAACAGTGACCTTGCTCAGAACAAAAGAACTGTGCTTCCTACACACACGGGCCATATCTAGTTCAACTCTGCTTAGGAAACTGACAAGAACAGTAGATCCTCTTCAGTCTAATACACTGTACATGCTGGGAACAGACGCCAGTACTATTTGCCCTGTGTATGGCAAAGGGAGCACAATAGTGAGTCTTCTAACCAGAAAACAACTCTTGCTCGTAGGACCAGAAACTGCATGTGTATTTCAACTCCATTTAGGACTGGGAAACAAATGCTAGCTCGTCTTACAAGAAACACACTCTGTTTTTGAGAAAAGAGCACTCTTCTACTCTACTGTGTTTCCTATGGGGTTCGAACAGTGAGCTTGCTCAGAACAAAAGAACTGTGCTTCCTACACACACGGGCCATATCAAGTTCAACTTTCCTTAGGAAACTGACAAGAACAGTAGATCCTCTTCAGTCCAATACACTGTACATGCTGGGAACAGACCCGAATGCTATTTGTACTGTGTACGGCAATAAGTGCACAATAGTGAATCTTCTTACCAGAATACATCTCTTCCTCGTAGGAACAGAAACTGCATTTGATTCAACTCCATTTAGGACTGGGAAACAAACGCTAGCTCGCCTTACAAGAAACACGCTCTGCTTTTGAGAATAGGGCACACATCTACTCTACTGTGTTTCCTATCGGGCCCAAACAGTGAACTTGCTCAGAACAAAACAACTCTGCTTCCTACACACACGGGTCATATCTAGTTCAACTCTGCTTAGGAAACTGACAAGAACAGTAGCTCCTCTTCAGTCCAATACACTGTATTTGCTGGGAAAAGACGCGAGTGCTATTTGCACTGTGTATGGCAATGAGAGCACAATAATGACTTTCCTTACCAGAAAAAACTCTTGCTCATAGGACCAGAAACTGCATGTGATTCAACTCCATTTAGGACTGGGAAACAAACACTAGCTCGCCTTAAAAGAAACACACTCTTCTTTTGAGGAAAGAGCACTCTTCTACTCTATTTTGTTTCCTATAGGGCCAGAACAGTGAGCCTGCTTAGAACAAAAAAACTGTGCTTCCTATACACAGGGGCCATATCTAGTTCAACTCCACTTAGGAAACTGACAAGAAGAGTAGCTCCTCTTCAGTCCAATACACTGTACATGCTGGGAACAGACGCCAGTGCTATTTGCCCTGTGTATTTCAAAGGGAGCGCAATAGTGACTCTTCTAACCAGAAAACAGCTCTTGCTCGTAGGACCAGAAACTGCATGTGTATTTCAACTCCTTTTAGGACTGGGAAACAAATGCTAGCTCGCCTTACAAGAAACACACTCTGCTTTTGAGAAAAGAGCACTCTTCTACTCTACTGTGTTTCCTATGGGGTTCGAACAGTGAGCTTGCTCAGAACAAAATTACTGTGCTTCCTACACACACGGGCCATATCAAGTTCAACTCTGCTTAGGAAACTGACAAGAACAGTAGATCCTCTTCAGTCCAATACACTGTACATGCTGGGAACAGACGTGAATGCTATTTGCACTGTGTACGGCAATAAGTGCACAATAGTGAATCTTCTTACCAAAAAACAACTCTTCCTCGTAGGAACAGAAACTGCATTTGATTCAACTCCATTTAGGACTGGGAAACAAACGCTAGCTCGCCTTACAAGAAACACGCTCTGCTTTTGAGAATAGGGCACACATCTACTCTACTGTGTTTCCTATCGGGCACAAACAGTGAGCTTGCTCAGAACAAAAGATCTCTGCTTCCTACACACACGGGTCATATCTAGTTCAACTCTGCTTAGGAAACTGACAAGAACAGTAGCTCCTCTTCAGTCCAATACACTGTAATTGCTGGGAACAGACGCGAGTGCTATTTGCACTGTGTATGGCAATGGGAGCACAAGAGTGACTTTCCTTAGCAGAAAAAACTCTTGCTCATAGGACCAGAAACTGCATGTGATTCAAAGCCATTTAGGACTAGGCAACAAACACTAGCTCGCCTTACAAGAAACACACTCTTCTTTTGAGGAAAGAGCTCTCTTCTACTCTATTTTGTTTCCTATAAGGCCAGAACAGTGAGCTTGCTGAGAACAAAAAAACTGTGCTTCCTACACACAGGGGCCATATCTAGTTCAACTCTGCTTAGGAAACTGACAAGAACAGTAGCTCCTCTTCAGTCCAATACACTGTACATGCTGGGAACAGACGCCAGTGCTATTTGCCCTGTGTATGACAATGGGAGCGCAAAAGTGACTCTTCTTACCAGAAAAAAACTCTTGCTCGTAGGACCAGAAACTGCATGTGATTCAACTCCGTTTAGGACTGGGAAACAAATGCTAGCTCGCCTTACAAGAAACACACTCTGCTTTTGAGAAAAGAGCATTCTTCTACTCTACTGTGCTTCCTATAGGGCCAGAACAGTGAGCTTGCTCAGAAAAAAAGAACTGTGCTTCCTATACACACGGGCCATATCTAGTTCAATTCTGCTTAGGAAACTGACAAGAACAGTAGCCTCTCTTCAGTCCAATACACTGTACTTGCTGGAAACAGACGTGAGTGCTATTTGCACTGTGTATGGCAATGGGAGCGCAATAGTGACTCTTCTTACCAGAAAACATTTCTTGCGCGTAGGACCAGAAACTGCATGTGATTCAACGCCATTTAGGACTGGGAAAAAAACGCTAGCTCGCCTTAAAAGAAACACACTCTGCTTTTGAGAAAAGAGCACTCTTCTACTCTACTGTGTTTCCTATGGGGTCCAAACAGAGAACTTGCTCAGAACAAAAGGACTGTGCTTCCTACACCCGGACTATATCTAGTTCAACTCTGCTTAAGAAACTGACAAGAGAAGTAGCCCCTCTTCAGTCCAATACACTGTACTTGCTGGCAACACATGCGAGTGCTATTTGCACTGTGTATGGCAATGGGAGCGCAATAGTGTCTTTCCTTACCAGAAAGGAACTCTTGCTTGTAGAACGAAATAATGCATGTGATTCAACTCCATTTATGACTGGGAAACAAACACTAGATCGACTTACAAGAAACACACTCTGCTTTTGAGAAAAGAGCACTCTTATACTCTACTGTGATTCCTATAGGGCCAAAACAGTGAGCTTGCTCAGAACAAAAGAAATGTGCTTCCTACACACACGGCCATATCTAGTTCAATTTTGCTTAGGAAACTAACAAGAATAGTAGATCCTCTTCAGTCCAATACACTGTACTTGCTGGGAGCAGACGCCAGTGTTATTTGCCCTGTGTATGATAATTGGAGCACAATAGTGACTCTTCTTACCAGAAAACAACTCTTGCTCGTAGGACCAGAAACTGCATGTGATTCAACTGCATTTAGGACTGGGAAACCAAAGCTAGCTCACCTTACAAGAAACACACTTTGCTTTTGAGAAAAGAGCACTCTTCTACTCTACTGTGTTTCCTATGGGGTCTGAACAGTGAGCTTGCTCAGAACAAAAGAACTGTACTTCCTACACACACGGCCATATCTAGTTCAACTCTGCTTAGGAAACTGACAAGAACAGTAGCTCCTCTTCACTCCAATACACTGTACTTGCTGGGAACAGACGCGAGTGCTATTTGCACTGTGGATGGCAATGGGAGCGCAATAGTGACTCTTCTTACCAGAAAACATCTCTTGCTCGTAGGACCAGAAACTGCATGGGATTCAACTCGATTTCTTACTGGGAAACAAACACTACCTCGCCTTACAAGAAACACACTCTGCTTTTGAGAAAAGAGCACTCTTCTAATCTACTGTATTTCCTATGGGATCTGAACAGTGAGCTTGCTAAGAACAAAAGAATTGTGCTTCCTACACACACGGGCCATATCTAGTTCTACTCTGCTTAGGAAACTGACAAGAACATTAGCTCCTCTTCAGTCCAATACACTGTACTTGCTGGGAACAGACGCCAGTGCTATTTGCACTGTGTATGACAATGGGAGCACAATAGTGACTCTTCTTACCAGAAAACAACTGTTGCTCGTAGGACCAGAAATTGCATGTGATTCAACTCCATTTAGGACTGGAAAAAAAAACGCTAGCTCGCCTTTCAAGAAACACACTCTGCTTTTGAGAAAAGAGCACTCTTCTACTCTACTGTGTTTCCTATAGGGCCAGAACAGTGAGCTTGCTCAAAACAAAAGAACTGTGCTTCCTACACACACGGGCCATATCTAGTTCAACTCTGCTCAGAAACAGATGAGAACAGCAACTCCTCTTCAGTCCAATACACTGTACTTGCTGGGAACAGACGCGAGTGCTATTTGCACTGTGTACTGCAATGGATGCACAATAGTGACTCTTGTTACCAGAAAACAACTCTTGCTCTTAGGACCTGAAACTGCATTTGATTCAACCCACTTAAGACTGGGAAACAAACTCTAGCTCGCCTTACAAGAACCACATTCTGCTTTTGAGAATAGGGCACACATCTACTCTACTGTGTTTCCTATGGTGTCCAAACAGTGACCTTGCTCAGAACAAAAGAACTGTGCTTCCTACACACACGGGCCATATCTAGTTCAACTCTGCTTAGGAAACTGACAAGAACAGTAGATCCTCTTCAGTCTAATACACTGTACATGCTGGGAACAGACGCCAGTACTATTTGCCCTGTGTATGGCAAAGGGAGCACAATAGTGAGTCTTCTAACCAGAAAACAACTCTTGCTCATAGGACCAGAAACTGCATGTGTATTTCAACTCATTTAGGACTGGGAAACAAATGCTAGCTCGTCTTACAAGAAACACACTCTGTTTTTGAGAAAAGAGCACTCTTCTACTCTACTGTGTTTCCTATGGGGTTCGAACAGTGAGCTTGCTCAGAACAAAAGAACTGTGCTTCCTACACACACGGGCCATATCAAGTTCAACTTTCCTTAGGAAACTGACAAGAACAGTAGATCCTCTTCAGTCCAATACACTGTACATGCTGGGAACAGACCCGAATGCTATTTGTACTGTGTACGGCAATAAGTGCACAATAGTGAATCTTCTTACCAGAATACATCTCTTCCTCGTAGGAACAGAAACTGCATTTGATTCAACTCCATTTAGGACTGGGAAACAAACGCTAGCTCGCCTTACAAGAAACACGCTCTGCTTTTGAGAATAGGGCACACATCTACTCTACTGTGTTTCCTATCGGGCCCAAACAGTGAACTTGCTCAGAACAAAACAACTCTGCTTCCTACACACACGGGTCATATCTAGTTCAACTCTGCTTAGGAAACTGACAAGAACAGTAGCTCCTCTTCAGTCCAATACACTGTACATGCTGGGAACAGACGCCAGTGCTATTTGCCCTGTGTATGACAATGGGAGCGCAAAAGTGACTCTTCTTACCAGAAAAAAACTCTTGCTCGTAGGACCAGAAACTGCATGTGATTCAACTCCGTTTAGGACTGGGAAACAAATGCTAGCTCGCCTTACAAGAAACACACTCTGCTTTTGAGAAAAGAGCATTCTTCTACTCTACTGTGCTTCCTATAGGGCCAGAACAGTGAGCTTGCTCAGAAAAAAAGAACTGTGCTTCCTATACACACGGGCCATATCTAGTTCAATTCTGCTTAGGAAACTGACAAGAACAGTAGCCTCTCTTCAGTCCAATACACTGTACTTGCTGGAAACAGACGTGAGTGCTATTTGCACTGTGTATGGCAATGGGAGCGCAATAGTGACTCTTCTTACCAGAAAACATTTCTTGCGCGTAGGACCAGAAACTGCATGTGATTCAACGCCATTTAGGACTGGAAAAAAAACGCTAGCTCGCCTTAAAAGAAACACACTCTGCTTTTGAGAAAAGAGCACTCTTCTACTCTACTGTGTTTCCTATGGGGTCCAAACAGAGAACTTGCTCAGAACAAAAGGACTGTGCTTCCTACACCCGGACTATATCTAGTTCAACTCTGCTTAAGAAACTGACAAGAGAAGTAGCCCCTCTTCAGTCCAATACACTGTACTTGCTGGCAACACATGCGAGTGCTATTTGCACTGTGTATGGCAATGGGAGCGCAATAGTGTCTTTCCTTACCAGAAAGGAACTCTTGCTTGTAGAACGAAATAATGCATGTGATTCAACTCCATTTATGACTGGGAAACAAACACTAGATCGACTTACAAGAAACACACTCTGCTTTTGAGAAAAGAGCACTCTTATACTCTACTGTGATTCCTATAGGGCCAAAACAGTGAGCTTGCTCAGAACAAAAGAAATGTGCTTCCTACACACACGGCCATATCTAGTTCAATTTTGCTTAGGAAACTAACAAGAATAGTAGATCCTCTTCAGTCCAATACACTGTACTTGCTGGGAGCAGACGCCAGTGTTATTTGCCCTGTGTATGATAATTGGAGCACAATAGTGACTCTTCTTACCAGAAAACAACTCTTGCTCGTAGGACCAGAAACTGCATGTGATTCAACTGCATTTAGGACTGGGAAACCAAAGCTAGCTCACCTTACAAGAAACACACTTTGCTTTTGAGAAAAGAGCACTCTTCTACTCTACTGTGTTTCCTATGGGGTCTGAACAGTGAGCTTGCTCAGAACAAAAGAACTGTACTTCCTACACACACGGCCATATCTAGTTCAACTCTGCTTAGGAAACTGACAAGAACAGTAGCTCCTCTTCACTCCAATACACTGTACTTGCTGGGAACAGACGCGAGTGCTATTTGCACTGTGGATGGCAATGGGAGCGCAATAGTGACTCTTCTTACCAGAAAACATCTCTTGCTCGTAGGACCAGAAACTGCATGGGATTCAACTCGATTTCTTACTGGGAAACAAACACTACCTCGCCTTACAAGAAACACACTCTGCTTTTGAGAAAAGAGCACTCTTCTAATCTACTGTATTTCCTATGGGATCTGAACAGTGAGCTTGCTAAGAACAAAAGAATTGTGCTTCCTACACACACGGGCCATATCTAGTTCTACTCTGCTTAGGAAACTGACAAGAACATTAGCTCCTCTTCAGTCCAATACACTGTACTTGCTGGGAACAGACGCCAGTGCTATTTGCACTGTGTATGACAATGGGAGCACAATAGTGACTCTTCTTACCAGAAAACAACTGTTGCTCGTAGGACCAGAAATTGCATGTGATTCAACTCCATTTAGGACTGGAAAAAAAAACGCTAGCTCGCCTTTCAAGAAACACACTCTGCTTTTGAGAAAAGAGCACTCTTCTACTCTACTGTGTTTCCTATAGGGCCAGAACAGTGAGCTTGCTCAAAACAAAAGAACTGTGCTTCCTACACACACGGGCCATATCTAGTTCAACTCTGCTCAGAAACAGATGAGAACAGCAACTCCTCTTCAGTCCAATACACTGTACTTGCTGGGAACAGACGCGAGTGCTATTTGCACTGTGTACTGCAATGGATGCACAATAGTGACTCTTGTTACCAGAAAACAACTCTTGCTCTTAGGACCTGAAACTGCATTTGATTCAACCCACTTAAGACTGGGAAACAAACTCTAGCTCGCCTTACAAGAACCACATTCTGCTTTTGAGAATAGGGCACACATCTACTCTACTGTGTTTCCTATGGTGTCCAAACAGTGACCTTGCTCAGAACAAAAGAACTGTGCTTCCTACACACACGGGCCATATCTAGTTCAACTCTGCTTAGGAAACTGACAAGAACAGTAGATCCTCTTCAGTCTAATACACTGTACATGCTGGGAACAGACGCCAGTACTATTTGCCCTGTGTATGGCAAAGGGAGCACAATAGTGAGTCTTCTAACCAGAAAACAACTCTTGCTCATAGGACCAGAAACTGCATGTGTATTTCAACTCATTTAGGACTGGGAAACAAATGCTAGCTCGTCTTACAAGAAACACACTCTGTTTTTGAGAAAAGAGCACTCTTCTACTCTACTGTGTTTCCTATGGGGTTCGAACAGTGAGCTTGCTCAGAACAAAAGAACTGTGCTTCCTACACACACGGGCCATATCAAGTTCAACTTTCCTTAGGAAACTGACAAGAACAGTAGATCCTCTTCAGTCCAATACACTGTACATGCTGGGAACAGACCCGAATGCTATTTGTACTGTGTACGGCAATAAGTGCACAATAGTGAATCTTCTTACCAGAATACATCTCTTCCTCGTAGGAACAGAAACTGCATTTGATTCAACTCCATTTAGGACTGGGAAACAAACGCTAGCTCGCCTTACAAGAAACACGCTCTGCTTTTGAGAATAGGGCACACATCTACTCTACTGTGTTTCCTATCGGGCCCAAACAGTGAACTTGCTCAGAACAAAACAACTCTGCTTCCTACACACACGGGTCATATCTAGTTCAACTCTGCTTAGGAAACTGACAAGAACAGTAGCTCCTCTTCAGTCCAATACACTGTATTTGCTGGGAAAAGACGCGAGTGCTATTTGCACTGTGTATGGCAATGAGAGCACAATAGTGACTTTCCTTACCAGAAAAAACTCTTGCTCATAGGACCAGAAACTGCATGTGATTCAACTCCATTTAGGACTGGGAAACAAACACTAGCTCGCCTTAAAAGAAACACACTCTTCTTTTGAGGAAAGAGCACTCTTCTACTCTATTTTGTTTCCTATAGGGCCAGAACAGTGAGCCTGCTTAGAACAAAAAAACTGTGCTTCCTATACACAGGGGCCATATCTAGTTCAACTCTGCTTAGGAAACTGACAAGAAGAGTAGCTCCTCTTCAGTCCAATACACTGTACATGCTGGGAACAGACGCCAGTGCTATTTGCCCTGTGTATTTCAAAGGGAGCGCAATAGTGACTCTTCTAACCAGAAAACAGCTCTTGCTCGTAGGACCAGAAACTGCATGTGTATTTCAACTCCTTTTAGGACTGGGAAACAAATGCTAGCTCGCCTTACAAGAAACACACTCTGCTTTTGAGAAAAGAGCACTCTTCTACTCTACTGTGTTTCCTATGGGGTTCGAACAGTGAGCTTGCTCAGAACAAAATTACTGTGCTTCCTACACACACGGGCCATATCAAGTTCAACTCTGCTTAGGAAACTGACAAGAACAGTAGATCCTCTTCAGTCCAATACACTGTACATGCTGGGAACAGACGTGAATGCTATTTGCACTGTGTACGGCAATAAGTGCACAATAGTGAATCTTCTTACCAAAAAACAACTCTTCCTCGTAGGAACAGAAGCTGCATTTGATTCAACTCCATTTAGGACTGGGAAACAAACGCTAGCTCGCCTTACAAGAAACACGCTCTGCTTTTGAGAATAGGGCACACATCTACTCTACTGTGTTTCCTATCGGGCACAAACAGTGAGCTTGCTCAGAACAAAAGATCTCTGCTTCCTACACACACGGGTCATATCTAGTTCAACTCTGCTTAGGAAACTGACAAGAACAGTAGCTCCTCCTCAGTCCAATACACTGTAATTGCTGGGAACAGACGCGAGTGCTATTTGCACTGTGTATGGCAATGGGAGCACAAGAGTGACTTTCCTTAGCAGAAAAAACTCTTGCTCATAGGACCAGAAACTGCATGTGATTCAAAGCCATTTAGGACTAGGCAACAAACACTAGCTCGCCTTACAAGAAACACACTCTTCTTTTGAGGAAAGAGCTCTCTTCTACTCTATTTTGTTTCCTATAAGGCCAGAAAAGTGAGCTTGCTGAGAACAAAAAAACTGTGCTTCCTACACACAGGGGCCATATCTAGTTCAACTCTGCTTAGGAAACTGACAAGAACAGTAGCTCCTCTTCAGTCCAATACACTGTACATGCTGGGAACAGACGCCAGTGCTATTTGCCCTGTGTATGACAATGGGAGCGCAAAAGTGACTCTTCTTACCAGAAAAAAACTCTTGCTCGTAGGACCAGAAACTACATGTGATTCAACTCCGTTTAGGACTGGGAAACAAATGCTAGCTCGCCTTACAAGAAACACACTCTGCTTTTGAGAAAAGAGCATTCTTCTACTCTACTGTGCTTCCTATAGGGCCAGAACAGTGAGCTTGCTCAGAAAAAAAGAACTGTGCTTCCTATACACACGGGCCATATCTAGTTCAATTCTGCTTAGGAAACTGACAAGAACAGTAGCCTCTCTTCAGTCCAATACACTGTACTTGCTGGCAACACATGCGAGAGCTATTTGCACTGTGTATGGCAATGGGAGCGCAATAGTGTCTTTCCTTACCAGAAAGGAACTCTTGCTTGTAGAACGAAATAATGCATGTGATTCAACTCCATTTATGACTGGGAAACAAACACTAGATCGCCTTACAAGAAACACACTCTGCTTTTGAGAAAAGAGCACTCTTCTACTCTACTGTGATTCCTATAGGGCCAAAACAGTGAGATTGCTCAGAACAAAAGAAATGTGCTTCCTACACACACGGCCATATCTAGTTCAATTTTGCTTAGGAAACTAACAAGAATAGTAGATCCTCTTCAGTCCAATACACTGTACTTGCTGGGAGCAGACACCAGTGTTATTTGCCCTGTGTATGATAATTGGAGCACAATAGTGACTCTTCTTACCAGAAAACAACTCTTGCTCGTAGGACCAGAAACTGCATGTGATTCAACTGCATTTAGGACTGGGAAACCAAAGCTAGCTCACCTTACAAGAAACACACTTTGCTTTTGAGAAAAGAGCACTCTTCTACTCTACTGTGTTTCCTATGGGGTCTGAACAGTGAGCTTGCTCAGAACAAAAGAACTGTACTTCCTACACACACGGCCATATCTAGTTCAACTCTGCTTAGGAAACTGACAAGAACAGTAGCTCCTCTTCACTCCAATACACTGTACTTGCTGGGAACAGACGCGAGTGCTATTTGCACTGTGGATGGCAATGGGAGCGCAATAGTGACTCTTCTTACCAGAAAACATCTCTTGCTCGTCGGACCAGAAACTGCATGGGATTCAACTCGATTTCTTACTGGGAAACAAACACTACCTCGCCTTACAAGAAACACACTCTGCTTTTGAGAAAAGAGCACTCTTCTAATCTACTGTGTTTCCTATGGGATCTGAACAATGAGCTTGCTAAGAACAAAAGAATTGTGCTTCCTACACACACGGGCCATATCTAGTTCTACTCTGCTTAGGAAACTGACAAGAACATTAGCTCCTCTTCAGTCCAATACACTGTACTTGCTGGGAACAGACGCCAGTGCTATTTGCACTGTGTATGACAATGGGAGCACAATAGTGACTCTTCTTACCAGAAAACAACTGTTGCTCGTAGGACCAGAAATTGCATGTGATTCAACTCCATTTAGGACTGGAAAAAAAAAACGCTAGCTCGCCTTTCAAGAAACACACTCTGCTTTTGAGAAAAGAGCACTCTTCTACTCTACTGTGTTTCCTATGGGGTCCAAACAGAGAACTTGCTCAGAACAAAAGTACTGTGCTTCCTACACCCGTGCCATTGCTAGTTCAACTCTGCTTAGAAAACTGACAAGAGAAGTAGCTCCTCTTCAGTCCAATACACTGTACTTGCTGGCAACACATGCGAGTGCTATTTGCACTGTGTATGGCAATGGGAGCGCAACAGTGACATTCCTTACCAGAAAGCAACTCTTGCTCGTAGGACCAAAAACTGCATGTGATTCAACTCCATTTTGGACTGGGAAACAAATGCTAGCTCACCTTACAAGTAACACACTCTGCTTTTGAGGAAGGAGCACTCTTCTACTCTACTGTGTTTCTTTAGCGCAAGAACAGTGAGCTTGCTCAGAACAAAAGAACTGTGCTTCCTACACACACAGCCATATCTAGTTCAATTCTGCTTAGGAAACTGATAAGAACAGGAGATCCTCTTCAGTCCAATACACTGTACTTGCTGGGAACTGACGCGAGTGCTATTTGCACTGTGTATGACAATGGGAGCACAATCGTGACTCTTCACACCACAAAACAACTCTTGCTCATAGGACCAGAAACTGCATGTGATTCAACTCCATTTAGGACTGGGAAACAAACGCTAGCTCGCCTTATAAGAAACACACTCTGCTTTTGAGAAAAGAGCACTCTTCTACTCTACTGTGTTTCCTATAGGGCCAGAACAGTGAGCTTGCTCAGAACAAAAGAACTGTGCTTCCTACACACACGGGACATATCTAGTTCAACTCTGCTTAGGAAACAGACGAGAACAGTAGCTCCTCTTCAGTCCAATACACTGTACTTGCTGGGAACAGACACGAGTGCTATTTGCACTGTGTACTGCAATGGATGCACAATAGTGACTCTTGTTACCAGAAAACAACTCTTGCTCTTAGGACCAGAAACTGCAAGTTTATTTCAACTCCATTTAGGACTGGGAAACAAATGCTAGCTCGCCTTACAGGAAACACACTCTGCTTTTGAGAAAAGAGCACTCTTCTACTCTACTGTGTTTCCTATGGGGTTCGAACAGTGAGCTTGCTCAGAACAAAAGAACTGTGCTTCCTACACACACTGGCCATATCAAGTTCAACTTTGCTTAGGAAACTGACAAGAACAGTAGATCCTCTTCAGTCCAATACACTGTACATGTTGGGAACAGACCCGAATGCTATTTGTACTGTGTACGGCAATAAGTGCACAATAGTGAATCTTCTTACCAAAAAACAACTCTTCCTCGTAGGAACAGAAACTGCATGTGATTCAACTCCATTTAGGACTGGGAAACAAACGTTAGCTCGTCTTACAAGAAACACGCTCTGCTTTTGATAATACGGCACACATCTACTCTACTGTGTTTCCTATCGGGCACAAACAGTGAGCTTGCTCAGAACAAAAGATCTCTGCTTCCTACACACACGGGTCATATCTAGTTCAACTCTGCTTAGGAAACTGACAAGAACAGTAGCTCCTCTTCAGTCCAATACACTGTAATTGCTGAGAACAGACGCGAGTGCTATTTGCACAGTGTATGGCAATGGGAGCACAAGAGTGGCTTTCCTTAGCAGAAAAAACTCTTGCTCATAGGACCAGAAACTGCATGTGATTCAACTCCATTTAGGACTAGGCAACAAACACTAGCTCGCCTTACAAGAAACACACTCTTCTTTTGAGGAAAGAGCTCTCTTCTACTTTATTTTGTTTCCTATAAGGCCAGAACAGTGAGCTTGCTGAGAACAAAAAAAAACTGTGCTTCCTACACACAGGGCCCATATCTAGTTCAACTCTGCTTAGGAAACTGACAAGAACAGTAGCTCCTCTTCAGTCCAATACACTGTATATGCTGGGAACAGACGCCAGTGCTATTTGCCCTGTGAGTGACAATGGGAGCGCAAAAGTGACTCTTCTTACCAGAAAAAAACTCTTGCTCGTAGGACCAGAAACTGCACGTGATTCAACTCCATTTAGGACTGGGAAACAAATGCTAGCTCGCCTTACAAGAAACACACTCTGCTTTTGAGAAAAGAGCATTCTTCTACTCTACTGTGCTTCCTATAGGGCCAGAACAGTGAGCTTGCTCAGAACAAAAGAACTGTACTTCCTACACACACGGCCATATCTAGTTCAACTCTGCTTAGGAAACTGACAAGAACAGTAGCTCCTCTTCACTCCAATACACTGTACTTGCTGGGAACAGACGCGAGTGCTATTTGCACTGTGTACGGCAATGGGAGTGCAATAGTGACTCTTCTTACCAGAAAACATCTCTTGCTTGTAGGACCAGAAACTGCATGGGATTCAACTCGATTTCTTACTGGGAAACAAACACTACCTCGCCTTACAAGAAACACACTCTGCTTTTGAGAAAAGAGCACTCTTCTAATCTACTGTGTTTCCTATGGGATCTGAACAGTGAGCTTGCTAAGAACAAAAGAATTGTGCTTCCTACACAAACGGGCCATATCTAGTTCTACTCTGCTTAGGAAACTGACAAGAACATTAGCTCCTCTTCAGTCCAATACACTGTACTTGCTGGGAACAGACGCCAGTGCTATTTGCACTGTGTATGGCAATGGGAGCGCAATAGTGACTTTCCTTAGCAGAAAAAACTCTTGCTCATAGGACCAGAAACTGGATGTGATTCAACTCCATTTAGGACTGGGAAACAAACACTAGCTCGCCTTACAAGAAACACACTCTTCTTTTGAGGAAAGAGCACTCTTCTACTCTATTTTGTTTCCTATAGGGCCAGAACAATGAGCTTGCTGAGAACAAAAAAACTGTGCTTCCTACACACAGGGGCCATATCTAGTTCAACTCTGCTTAGGAAACTGACAAGAACAGTAGCTCCTCTTCAGTCCAATACACTGTACATGCTGGGAACAGACGCCAGTGCTATTTGCACTGTGTATGACAATGGGAGCGCAATACTGACTCTTCTTACCAGAAAACAACTGTTGCTCGTAGGACCAGAAATTGCATGTGATTCAACTCCATTTAGGACTGGAAAAAAAACGCTCTCTCGCCTTTCAAGAAACACACTCTGCTTTTGAGATTAGAGCACTCTTCTACTCTACTGTATTTCCTATGGGGTCCAAACAGAGAACTTGCTCAGAACAAAAGAACTGTGCTTCCTACACTCGCGCCATTGCTAGTTCAACTCTGCTTAGGAAACTGACAAGAGAAGTAGCTCATCTTCAGTCCAATACACTGTACTTGCTGGGAACAGACGCGAGTGCTATATGCACTGTGTATGACAATGGGAGCGCAATTGTGACTCTTCATACCTCAAAACAAGTCTTTCTCATAAGACCAGACTGCATGTGATTCAACTCCATTTAGAACTGGGAAACAAACGCCAGCTCGCCTTACAAGAAACAAACTCTGCTTTTGAGAAAAGAGCACTCTTCTACTCTACTGTGTTTCCTATGGGGTCCAAACAGAGAACTTGCTCAGAACAAAAGTACTGTGCTTCCTATACCCGGGCCATATCTAGTTCAACTCTGCTTAGGAAACTGACAAGAGAAGTAGCTCTTCTTCAGTCCAATACACTGTACCTGCTGGCAACAGATGCGAGTGCTATTTGCACTGTGTATGGCAATGGGAGCGCAATAGTGACTTTCCTTACCAGAAAGCAACTCTTGCTCGTAGGACCAAAAACAGCATGTGATTCAACTCCATTTAGGACTGGGAAACAAACGCTACCTCGCCTTACAAGTAACACAATCTGCTTTTGAGGAAGGAGCACTCTTCTACTCTACGGTGTTTCCTTTAGCGCCAGAACAGTGAGCTTGCTCAGAACAAAAGAACTGTGCTTCCTACACACACGGGTCATATCTAGTTCAATTCTGCTTAGGAAACTGACAAGAACAGTAGATCCTCTTCAGTCCAATACAGTGTACTTGCTGAGAAAAGACGCGAGTGCTATTTGCACTGTGTATGACAATGGGAGCACAATTGTGACTCTTCATACCACAAAACAACTCTTGCTCATAGGACCAGAAACTGCATGTGATTCAACTCCATTTAGGATTGGGAAACAAACGCTAGCTCGCCTTACAAGAAACACACTCTGCTTTTGAGAAAAGAGCACTCTTCTACTCTACTGTGTTTCCTATAGGGCCAGAACAGTGAGCTTGCTCAGAACAAAAGAACTGTGCTTCCTACACACACGGGCCATATTTATTTCAACTCTGCTTAGAAAACTGACGAGAACAGTAGCTCCTTTTCAGTCCAATACACTGTACTTGCTGCGAACAGACGCGAGTGCTATTTGCACTGTGTATGGCAATGGATGCACAATAGTGACTCTTCTTACCAGAAAACAACTCTTGCTCTTAGGTCCTGAAACTGCATTTGATTCAATCCACTTAGGACTGGGAAACAAACGCAGGCTCGCCTTACAAGAAACACGCTCTGCTTTTGAGAATAGGGCACACAACTACCCTACTGTGTTTCCTATGGGGTCCAAACAGTGAGCTTGCTCAGAACAAAAGAACTGTGCTTCCTACACACACGGGTCATATCTAGTTCAACTCTGCTTAGGAAACTGACAAGAACAGTAGCTCCTCTTCAGTCCAATACACTGTAATTGCTGGGAACAGACGCGAGTGCTATTTGCACTGTGTATGGCAATGGGAGCACAATAGAGACTTTCCTTACCAGAAAAAACTCTTGCTCGTAGGACCAGAAACTGCATGAGATTCAACTCCATTTAGGACTGGGAAACAAACGCTAGCTCGTCTTACAAGAAACACACTCTCCTTTTGAGGAAAGAGCACTCTACTACACTACTGTGTTTCTTATGTGGCCAGAACAGTGAGCTTGCTGAGTCAAAAAAACTGTGCTTCCTACCCACACGGGCCATATCTAGTTCAACTCTGCTTAGGAACCTGAGAAGAACAGTAGCTCCTCTTCAGTCCAATACACTGTACATGCTGGGAACAGACGCCAGTGCTATTTGCCCTGTTTATGACAATGGGAGCGCAAAAGTGACTCTTCTTACCAGAAAACAACTCTTGCTCCTAGGACCAGAAACTGCATGTGATTCAACTCCACTTAGGACTGGGAAAGAAACGCTAGCTCGCCTTACAAGAGACACACTCTGCTTTTCAGAAAAGAGCATTCTTCTACTCTACTGTGTTTTCTATCGGGCCAGAACAGTGATCTTGCTCAGAACAAAAGAAGTGTGCTTCCTACACACATGGGCCATATCTAGTTCTACTCTGCTTAGGAAACTGACAAGAACATTAGCTTCTCTTCAGTCCAATACACTGTACGTGCTGGGAACAGACGCCAGTGCTATTTGCACTGTGTATGACAATGGGAGCACAATCGTGACTCTTCACACCACAAAACAACTCTTGCTCATAGGACCAGAAACTGCATGTGATTCAACTCCATTTAGGACTGGGAAACAAACGCTAGCTCGCCTTACAAGAAACACACTCTGCTTTTGAGAAAAGAGCACTCTTCTACTCTACTGTGTTTCCTATAGGGCCAGAACAGTGAGCTTGCTCAGAACAAAAGAACTGTGCTTCCTACACACACGGGCCATATCTAGTTCAACTCTGCTTAGAAACAGACGAGAACAGTAGCTCCTCTTCAGTCCAATACACTGTACTTTCTGGGAACAGACACGAGTGCTATTTGCACTGTGTACTGCAATGGATGCACAATAGTGACTCTTGTTACCAGAAAACAACTCTTGCTCTTAGGACCTGAAACTGCATTTGATTCAATCCACTTAAGACTGAAAAACAAACGCTAGCTCGCCTTACAAGAAACACGCTCTGCTTGTGAGAATAGGGCACACATCTACTCTACTGTGTTTCCTATGGGGTCCAAACAGTGAGCTTGCTCAGAACAAGAGAACTGTGCTTCCTACACACACGGGCCATATCTAGTTCAACTCTGCTTAGGAAACTGACAAGAACAGTAGATCCTCTTCAGTCCAATACACTGTACATGCTGGGAACAGACGCCAGTACTATTTGCCCTGTGTATGGCAAAGGGAGCACAATAGTGAGTCTTGTAACCAGAAAACAACTCTTGCTCGTAGGACCAGAAACTGCATGTGTGTTTCAACTCCATTTAGGACTGGGAAACAAATGCTAGCTCGTCTTCCAAGAAACACACTCTGCTTTTGAGAAAAGAGCACTCTTCTACTCTACTGTGTTTCCTATTGGGTTCGAAAAGTGAGCTTGCTCAGAACAAAAGAACTGTTCTTCCTACACACACGGGCCATATCAAGTTCAACTTTGCTTAGGAAACTGACAAGAACAGTAGATCCTCTTCAGTCCAATACACTGTACTTGCTGGGAACAGACACGAGTGCTATTGGCACTGTGTATGACAATGGGAGCGCAATTGTGACTCTTCATACCACAAAACAACTCTTGCTCATAGGACCAGAAACTGCAAGTGATTCAAGCCCATTTAGGACTGGGAAACAAACGCTAGCTCGCCTGACAAGAAACACACTCTCCTTTTGAGAAAAGAGCACTCTTCTACTCTACTGTGTTTCCTGTAGGGCCAGAAGAGTGAGCTTGCTCAGAACAAAAGAACTGTGCTTCCTACACACACGGGCCATATCTAGTTCAACTCTGCTTAGGAACCTGACAAGAACAGGAGATCCTCTTCAGCCCATACACTGTAATTGCTGGGAACAGACGCGAGTGCTCTTTGCCCTGTGTGTGGCAATGGGAGCACAATAGTGACTTTCCTTACCAGAAAAAACTCTTGCTCGTAGGACCAGAAACTGCATGTGATTTAACTCCATTTAGGACTGGGAAACAAACGCTAGCTCGCCTTACAGGAAACACACTCTGCTTTTGAGGAAAGAGCACTCTACTACTCTACTGTGTTTCCTATAGGGCCAGAACAGTGAGCTTGCTGAGAACAAAAAACCTTTGCTTCCTACCCACATGGGCCATATCTAGTTCAACTCTGCTTAGGAACCTGACAAGAACAGTAGATCCTCTTCAGTCCAATACGCTGTACATGCTGGGAACAGACGCCAGTGCTATTTGCCCTGTGTATGACAATGGGAGCACAATAGTGACTCTTCTTACCAGAAAACAACTCTTGCTCTTAGGTCCTGAAACTGCATTTGATTCAATCCACTTAGGACTGGGAAACAAACGCAGGCTCGCCTTTCAAGAAACACGCTCTGCTTTTGAGAATAGGGCACACAACTACCCTACTGTTTTTACTATGGGGTCCAAACAGTGAGCTTGCTCAGAACAAAAGAACTGTGCTTCCTACACACACGGGTCATATCTAGTTCAACTCTGCTTAGGAAACTGACAAGAACAGTAGCTCCTCTTCAGTCCAATACACTGTACTTGCTGGGAACAGACGCGAGTGCTATTTGCACTGTGTACTGCAATGGATGCACAATAGTGACTCTTGTTACCAGAAAACAACTCTTGCTCTTAGGACCTGAAACTGCATTTGATTCAATCCACTTAAGACTGAAAAACAAACGCTAGCTCGCCTTACAAGAAACACGCTCTGCTTTTGAGAATAGGGCACACATCTACTCTACTGTGTTTCCTATGGGGTCCAAACAGTGAGCTTGCTCAGAACAAGAGAACTGTGCTTCCTACACACACGGGCCATATCTAGTTCAACTCTGCTTAGGTAACTGACAAGAACAATAGCTCCTCTTCAGTGCAATACACTGTACATGCTTGGAACAGACGCGAGTCCTATTTCAATGGAGTTCAATCACATGCAGTTTCTGTTCCTACGAGCAAGAGTTGTTTTCTGGAATGAAGAGTCACTATTGTGCTCCCATTGTCATACACAGGGCAAATAGCACTGGCGTCTGTTCTCAGCATGCACAGTGTATTGGACGGAAGAGGATCTACTGTTCTTGTCAGTTTCCGAAGCAGAATTGAACTAGATATGGCCGTTTGTGTAGGAAGCACAGTTTTTTGTTCTGAGCAAGCTCAATGTTTTGGCCCTATAGGAAACACATTAGAGTAGAAGAGTGCTCTTTTCTCAAAAGCATAGTGGGTTTCCTGTAAGGCGAGCTAGCGTTTGTTTCCCAGTCCTAAATGGAGTTGAATCACATGCAGTTTCTGGTCCTACGAGCAAGAGTTGTTTTCTGGTAAGAAGAGTCACTATTGTGCTCCCATTGCCATACACAGTGCAAATAGCACACGCGTCTGTTCCCAGCAAGTACAGTGTATTGGACTGAAGAGGAGCTACTGTTCTTGTCAGTTTCCTATGCAGAGTTGAACTAGATATGGCCCGTGTGTGTAGGAAGCACAGTTATTTTGTTCTGAGCAAGCTCACTGTTCGGATCCCATAGGAAACACAGTAGAGTAGAAGAGTGCCCTTTTCTCAAAAGCAGAGTGTGTTTCTTGTAACGCGAGCTGGCGTTTGTTTCCCAGTCTGAAATGGAGTTGAGTCACATGCAGTATTTGGTCCTACGAGCAAGAGTTGTTTTCTGGTACAAAGAGACACTATTGGGCTCCCATTGCTATACACAGTGCAATTAGCACTCGCGTATGTTCCCAGCAAGTAAAGTGTATTGGAATGAAGAGGAGCTACTGTTCTTGTCAGTTTCCTAAGCAGAGTTAAACTATACATGGCCCATGTGTGTAGGATACACAGTTCTTTTGTTCTGAGCAAGCTCACTGTTTTGGCCATATAGGAAACACATTAGAGTAGAAGAGTGCTCTTTTCTCAAAACAGAGTGTGTTTCTTGTAAGGCCAGCTAGCGTTTGTTTCCCAGTCCTAAATGGAGTTGAATCACATGCAGTTTCTGGTCCTACGATCAAGAGTTGTTTTCTTGTAAGAAGAGTCACTATTGCGCTCCCATTGTCATACACAGGGCAAATAGCACTGGCGTCTGTTCCCAGCATGTACAGTGTATTGGACTGAAGAGGATCTACTGTTCTTGTCAGTTTCTGAAGCAGAATTGAACTAGATATGGCCGTGTGTGTAGGAAGCACAGTTCTTTTGTTCTGAGCAAGCTCAATGTTTTGGCCCTATTAGAAACACAGTAGAGTAGAAAAGTGATCTTTTCTCAAAAGCAGAGTGAGTTTCTTGTAAGGCGAGCTAGCGTTTGTTTCCCAGTCCTAAATGGAGTTGAATCACATGCAGTTTTTGTTCCTATGAGAAAGAGTTGTTTTCTGGTAAGGAAATTCATTATTGCGCTCCCATTCCCATACACCATGCAAATAGCACTCGCGTCTCTTCCCAGCCAGTACAGTGTATTGGACTGAAGAGGAGCTACTGTTCTTGTCAGTTTCCGAAGCAGAGTTGAACTAGATATGGCCCGAGTGTGTAGGAAGCACAGTTCTTTTGTTCTGAGCAAGCTCACTGTTCTGGCCCTATAGGAAACACAATAGAGTAGAATACTGCTCTTTTCTCAAGCAGAGTGTGTTTCTTGTAAGACCAGCTAGTGTTTGTTACCCAGTAATAAATGGAGTTGAATAACATGCAGTTTCTGGTACTATGAGCAAGAGTTGTTTTTTCGTAAGAAGGGTCACTATTGCGCTCCCATTGCCATACACAGTACAAATACCACTAGCGTCTGTTCCCAGCAAGTACAGTGTATTGGAATGAAGAGGAGCTACTGTTCTTGTCAGTTTCCTAAGCAGAGTTGATCTAGACATGGCCCGTGTGTGTAGGAAGCACAGTTCTTTTGTTCTGAGCAAGCACACTGTTCGAACCCCATAGGAAACACAGAAGAGTAGAAGAGTGCTCTTTTCTCAAAAGCAGAGTGTGTTTCTTGTAAGGCCAGCTAGCGTTTGTTTTCCAGGCCTAAATGGAGTTGAATCACATGCAGTTTCTGGTCGTACTAGCAAGAGTTGTTTTCTGGTAAGAAGAGTCACTATTGCACTCCCATTGTCATACACAGGGCAAATAGCACTGGCATCTCTTCCCAGCATGTACAGTGTATTGGACTGAAGAGGATCTACTGTTCTTGTCAGTTTCCTAAGCAGAATTGAACTAGATATGGCCGTGTGTGTAGGAAGCACAGTTCTTTTGTACTGAGCAAGCTCACTGTTTTGGCCCTACAGGAAACACAGTAGAGTAGAAGATTGCTCTTTTTTCAAAAGCAGAGTGTGTTTCTTGTAAGGCGAGCTAGCGTTTGTTTCCCAGTCCTAAATGGAGTTGAATCACATGCAGTTTTTGTTCCCACGAGCAAGAGTTGTTTTCTGGTAAGGAAAGTCACTATTGTGCTCCCATTCCCATACACCGTGCAAATAGCACTCCCATCTGATCCCAGAAAGTACAGTGTATTGGTCTGAAGAGGAGCTACTGTTCTTGTCAGTTTCCTAAGCAGAGTTGAACTAGATATAGCCCATGTATGTAGGAAGCACAGTTCTTTTGTTCTGAGGAAGCTCAATGTTCTGGCCCTATAGGAAACATATTAGAGTAGAATACTGCTCTTTTCTCAAAAGCAGAGTTTGTTTCTTTTAAGGCGAGTTGCATTTGTTTCCAAGTCCTAAATGGAGTTGAATCACATGCAGTTTCTGGTCCTACGAGCAAGAGTTGTTTTCTGGTAAGAAGAGGCACTATTGCGCTCCAATTGCAATACACAGTGCAAATAGCAATCGCGTCTGTTTTCAGCAAGTACAGTGTATTGGACTGAAGAGGAGCTACTGTTCTTGCCAGTTTTCTAAGCTGAGTTGAACTAGTTAAGGCCCGTGTGTGTAGGAAGCACAGTTCTTTTATTCTGAGCAAGCTCACTGTTCAGAACCCATAGGAAACACAGTAGAGTAGAAGAGTGCTCTTTTCTCAAAAGCAGAGTGTGTTTCTTGTAAGGCGAGCTAGCGTTTGTTTCCCAGTCCTAAATGGAGTTGAATCACATGCAGTTTCTGGTCCTACGAGCAAGAGTTGTTTTCTAGTAAGAAGAGTAACTATTGTGCTCCCATTGTCATACACAGGGCAAATACCACTGGCATCTCTTTCCAGCATGTACATTTTATTGCATTGAAGAGGATCTACTGTTCGTGTCAGTTTCCTAAGCAGAGTTCAACTAGATATAGCCCGTGTGTGGAGGAAGCACACTTCTTTTGTACTGAGCAAGCTCACTGTTCTGGCCCTAAAGGAAACACATTAGAGTAGAAGAGTGCTCTTTTCTCAAAAGCAGAGTGTGTTTCTTGTAAGGCAAGCTAGCGTTTGTTTCCCAGTCCTAAATGGAGTTGAATCACATGCAGTTTCTGGTCCTACGAGCAAGAGTTGTTTTCTGGTTAGAAGTGTCACTATTGCGCTCCGATTGTCATTCACAGGGCAAATAGCACTGGAGTTTGTTCCCATCATGTACAGTGTATTGGACTGAAGAGGATCTACTGTTCTTGTCAGTTTCCTAAGCAGAATTGAAATAGATATGGCTGTGTGTGTAGGAAGCACAGTTCTTTTGTTCTGAGCAAGCTCACTGTTTTGGCCATATAGGAAACACAGTAGAGTAGAAGAGTGCTCTTTTCTCAAAAGCAGAGTGTGTTTCTTGTAAGGCAAGCTAGCGTTTGTTTCCCACTCCTAAATGGAGTTGAATCCCATGCAGTTTCTGGTCCTACGAGCAAGAGTTGTTTTCTGGTAAGAAGAGTCACTATTGTGCTCCCATTGTCATACACAGGCCAAATAGCACTGGCATCTGTTCCCAGCATGTACAGTGTATTAGACTTAAGAGAATCTACTGTTTTTGTCAGTTTCCTAAGCAGAATTGATCTAGATATGGCCCATGTGTGTAGGAAGCACAGTTCTTTTGTTCTGAGCAAGCTCACTGTTCTGGCCCTATAGGAAACACAGTAGAGTGGAAGAGTGCTCTTTTCTCAAAAGCAGAGAGTGTTTCTTCTAAGGCGCGCTAGCGTTTGTTTCCAAGTCCTAAATGTAGTTGAATCCCATGCAGTTTTTCATGCTATGAGCAAGAGTTGTTTTCTGGTAAGAAGAGTCACTATTGCGCTCCCATTGCCATTCACAGGGCAAATAGCACTCGCGTCTGTTCCCAGCAAATAAAGTGTGTTGCACTGAAGAGGAGCTACTGTTCTTGTCAGTTTCCTAAGCAGAGTTGAACTAGATATGGCCCGTGTGTATAGGAAGCACAGTTCTTTTGTTCTGCGCAAGCTCACTTTTCTGGCCCTGTAGGAAACACATTAGAGTAGAAGAGTTCTCTTTTCTCAAAAGCAGAGTGTGTTTCTTGTAAGGCCAGCTAGCGTTTGTTTCCCAGTCCTAAATGGAGTTGAATCACATGCAGTTTCTGGTCCTACGAGCATGATTTGTTTTTTGGTAAGAAGAGTCACTATTGCGCTCCCATTGTCATACACAGGGCAAATAGCACTTCGTCTGTTCCCAGCATGTACAGTGTATTGGACTGAGGAGGATCTACTGTTCTTGGCAGTTTCCTAAGCAGAATTGAACTAGATATGGCCGTGTTTGTAGGAAGCACAGTTCTTTTGTTCTGAGCAAGCTCACTGTTTTGGCCCTATAGGAAACACAGTAGAGTAGAAGAGTGCTCTTTTCTCAAAAGCAGAGTGTGTTTCTTGTAAGGCGAGCTATCGTTTGTTTCCCAGTTTTAAATGGAGTTGAATCACATGCAGTTTTTGGTCCCATGAGCAAGAGTTGTTTTCTGGTAAGGAAAGTCACTATTGCGCTCCCATTCCCATACACCCTGCAAATAGCACTCGCATCTGTTCTAAGCAAGTACAGTGTATTGCACTGAAGAGGATCTACTGTTCTTGTCAGTTTCCCTAGCAGAGTTGAACTAGATATAGCCAGTGTGTGTAGGAAGCACAGTTCTTTTGTTCTGAGCAAGCTCACTGTTCTGGCCCTAGAGGAAACACATTAGAGTAGAAGAGTATTCTTTTCTCAAAAGCAGAGTGTGTTTATTGTAAGGCCAGCTAGCGTTTGTTTTCCAGTCCTAAATGGAGTTGAATCACATGCAGTTTCTGGTCCTACGAGCAAAAGTTGTTTTCTGGTAAGAAGAGTCACTATTGCGCTCTGATTGTCATTCACAGGGCAAATAGCACTGGAGTTTGTTCCCAGCATGTACAGTGTATTGGACTGAAGAGGATCTACTGTTCTTGTCAGTTTCCGAAGCAGAATTGAACTAGATATGGCCGTGTGTGCAGGAAGCACAGTTCTTTTGTTCTGAGCAAGCTCACT
Organism: Peromyscus eremicus; assembly: GCF_949786415.1. NCBI lineage: Eukaryota > Metazoa > Chordata > Mammalia > Rodentia > Cricetidae > Peromyscus > Peromyscus eremicus. The sequence continues at coordinate 126,783 of NW_026734548.1, read as the reverse complement.
GTTTTGGCCCTATAGGAAACACAGTAGAGTAGACGAGTGCTCTTTTCTCAAAAGCAGAGTGTGTTTCTTGTAAAACGAGCTAGCGTTTGTTTCCCAGTCCTAAATGGAGTTGAATCACATGCAGTTTTTGGTCCCATGAGCAAGAGTTGTTTTCTGGTAAGGAAAGTCACTATTGCGCTCCCATTGCCATACACAGTGCAAATAGCACTCGCGTCTGTTCCCAGCAATTACAGTGTATTGGACTGAAGAAAAGTTACTATTCTTTTCAGTTTCCTAAGCAGAGTTGAACTAGATATGGCCCGTGTTTGTAGGAAGCACAGTTCTTTTGTTCTGAGCAAGCTCACTGTTCTGGCCCTATAGGAAACACATTAGACTAGAATACTGATCTTTTCTCAAAAGCAGAGTGTGTTTCTTGTAAGGCGAGCTAGCGTTTGTTTCCCAGTCCTAAATGGAGTTGAATCACATGCAGTTTCTGGTCCTACGAGCAAGAGTTGTTTTCTGGCAAGGAAAGACACTATTGTGCTCCCATTGGCATATATAGTGCAAATACCACTCGTGTCTCTTCCCAGCAATTACAGTGTATTGGACTGAAGAATAGCTACTGTTCTTGTCAGTTTCCTAAGCAGAGTTGAACTAGATATAGCCCGTGTGTGTAGGAAGCACAGTTCTTTTGTTTTGAGCAAGCTCACTGTTCTGGCCCTATAGGAAACACAGTAGAGTAGAAGAGTGCTCTTTTCTCAAATGCAGAGTGTGTTTCTTTTAAGGCGAGCTAGCATTTGTTTCCCAGTCCTAAATGTAGTTGAATCCCATGTAGTATTTCGTCCTATGAGCAAGAGTTGTTTTCTGGTAAGAAGAGTCACTATTGTGTTCCCATTGCCATACACAGTGCAAATAGCACTCGCGTCTGTTCCGAGCAAGTACAGTGTATTGGAATGAAGAGGAGCTACTGTTCTTGTCAGTTTCCTAAGCAGAGTTGAACTAGATATGGCCCGTGTGTGTAGGAAGCACAGTTATTTTTTTCTGAGCAAGCTCACTGTTCGGAACCCATAGGAAACACATTAGAGTAGAAGAGTGCTCTTTTCTAAAAAGCAGAGTTTGTTTCTTGTAAAGCGAGCTAGCGTTTGTTTCCCAGTCATACATGGAGTTGAATCCCATGCAGTTTTGGTCCTACAAGCAAGAGTTGTTTTCTGGTAAGAAGAGTCACTATTGTGCTCCCATTGTCATACAAAAGGCAAATAGCACTGTCGTCTGTTCCCAGCATGTACAGTGTATTGGACTGAAGAGGATCTACTGTTCTTGTCAGTTTCCTAAGCAGAATTGAACTAGATATGGCCGTGTGTGTAGGAAGCACAGTTCTTTTGTTCTGAGCAAGCTCACTGTTCTGGCCCTATAGGTAAAACAGTAGAGTAGAAGAGTGCTCTTTTCTCAAAAGCAGAGTGTGTTTTTGTAGGGCGAGCTAGCGTTTGTTTTCCAGTCCTAAGTGGAGTTGAATCACATGCAGTTGATGGTCCCACGAGCCACAGTTGTTTTCTGGTAAGGAAAGTCACTATTGTGCTCCCATTGCCATGCACAGTGCAAAGAGCACTCGCGTCTGATCCCAGCAAGTACAGTGTATTGTACTGAAGAGGAGCTATTGTTCTTGTCAGTTTCCTAAGCAGAGTTGAACTAGATATGGCCCGTGTGTGTAGGAAGCACAGTTCTTTTGTTCTGAGCAAGCTCAATGTTCGGACCCCATAGGAAACACATTAGAGTAGAAGAGTGCTCTTTTCTCAAAAGCAGAGTTTGTTTCATGTAAGGCGCGCTAGCGTTTGTTTCCCAGTCCTAAATGTAGTTGAATCCCATGCAGTTTTTCATCCTATGAGCAAGAGTTGTTTTCTGGAAAGAAGAGTCACTATTGCGCTACCATTGCCATACACACTGCAAATAGCACTCGCGTCTGTTCCCAGCAATTAATGTGTATGGGACTGAAGAGGAGCTACTGTTCTTGTCAGATTCCTAAGCAGAGTTGAACTAGATATGGCCTGTGTGTGTAGGAAGCACAATTCTTTTGTTTTGAGCAAGCTCACTGTTCTGGCCCTATAGGAAACACAGTAGAGTAGAAGAGTGCTCTTTTCTCAAAAGCAGAGTGTGTTTCTTGTAAGGCGAGCTAGCATTTGTTTCCAGGTCCTAAATGTAGTTGAATCCCATGCAGTATTTCGTCCTATGAGCAAGAGTTGTTTTCTGGTAAGAAGAGTCACTATTTTGTTCCCATTGCCATACACAGTGCAAATAGCACTCGCGTCTGTTCCCAGCAAGTACAGTGTATTGGAATGAAGAGGAGCTACTGTTCTTGTCAGTTTCCTAAGGAGAGTTGAACTAGATATGTCCCGTGTGTGTAGGAAGCACAGTTATTTTGCTCTGAGCATGCTCACTGTTCGGACCCCATAGGAAACACATTAGAGTAGAAGAGTGCTCTTTTCTAAAAAGCAGAGTTTGTTTCTTGTAAGGTGAGCTAGCGTTTGTTTCCCAGTCATACATGGAGTTGAATCACATGCAGTTTCTGGTCCTACGAGCAAGAGTTGTTTTCTGGTAAGAAGAGTCACTATTGTGCTCCCATTGTCATAAAAAGGGCAAATAGCACTGTCGTCTGTTCCCAGCATGTACAGTGTATTGGACTGAAGAGGATCTACTGTTCTTGTCAGTTTCCTAAGCAGAATTGAACTAGCTATGGCCGTGTGTGTAGGAAGCACAGGTCTTTTGTTCTGAGCAAGCTCACTGTTCTGGTCCTATAGGAAACACATTAGACTAGAATACTGCTCTTTTCTCAAAAGCAGAGTGTGTTTCTTGTAAGGCGAGCTAGCGTTTGTTTCCCAGTCCTAAATGGAGTTGAATCCCATGCAGTTTCTGGTCCTACGAGCAAGAGTTGTTTTCTGGTATCAAGAGTCACTATTGTGCTCCCATTGTCATACACAGGGCAAATAGCACTGGCGTCTGCTCCCAGCATGTACAGTGTATTGGACGGAAGAGGATCTACTGTTCTTGTCAGTTTCCTAAGCAGAATTGAACTAGCTATGGCCGTGTGTGTAGGAAGCACAGTTCTTTTCTTCTGAGCAAGCTCACTGTTCGGACCCCAGAGGAAATACAGTAGAGTAGAAGAGTGCCCTTTTCTCAAAAGCAGAGTGTGTTTCTTGTAAGTCGAGCTAGCATTTGTTTCTCAGTCCTAAATGGAGTTGAGTCACATGCAGGTTCTGGTCCTACGAGCAAGAGTTGTTTTCTGGTAAGAAGAGTCACTAGTGAGCTCCCATTGTCATACACAGGGCATATAGCACTGGCATCTGTTCCCAAAATGTACATTGTATTGGACTAAAGAGGATCTACTGTTCTTGTCAGTTTCCTAAGCAGAGTTGAACTAGATATGGCCAGTGTGTGTCGGAAGCACAGTTTTTTTGTTCTGAACAAGCTCACTGTTCGGACCCCATAGGAAACACAGTAGAGTAGAAGAGTGTTCTTTTCTCAAAAGCAGAGTGTGTTTCTTGTAAGGTGAGCTAGCGTTTGTTTCCCAGTCCTAAATGGAGTTGAATCCCATGCAGTTTCTGGTCCTACGAGCAAGAGATGTTTTCTGGTAAGAAGAGTCACTATTGTGCTCCCTTTTCTATACACAGGGCAAATAGCACTTGCATCTGTTCCCAGCAAGTACAGTATATTGGACTGAAGAGGATCTACTGTTCTTGTCAGTTTCCTAAGCAGAGTTGAACTAGATATGGCCCGCGTGTGTAGGAAGCACAGTTCTTTTGTTCTGAGCAAGCTCACTGTTTTGGCCCTATAGGAAACAAAGTAGAGTAGAAGAGTGCTCTTTTCTCAAAAGCAGAGTGTGTTTCTTGTAAGGCAAGCTAGCTTTTGTTTCCCAGTCTTAAATGGAGTTGAATCACATGCAGTTTCTGGTCCTATGAGCAAGAGTTGTTTTCTAGTAAGAAGAGTCACTATTGCGCTCCCTTTGTCATACACAGGGCAAATAGCACTCGCTTCTGTTCCCAGGATATACAGTGTATTGGACTGAAGAGGATCTACTGTTCTTGTCAGTTTCCTAAGCAAAGTTGAACTAGATATGGCCCGTGTGTGCAGGAAGTACACTTCTTTTGTTCTGAGCAAGCTCACTCTTCTGGCCCTATAGGAAACACAGGAGAGTAGAAGAGTGCTCTTTTCTCAAAAGCAGAATGTGTTTCTTGTAAGGCTAGCAAGCGTTTGTTTCCCAGTCCTAAATTGAGTTCAATCACATGCAGTTTCTGGTCCTATGAGCTAGACTTGTTTTATGGTAAGAAGAGTCACTATTGCGCTCCCATTTTCATACACAGGACAAATAGCACTGGCGTCTGTTCCCAGCATGTAAAGTGTATTGGACTGAAGAGGATCTACTGTTCTTGTCAGTTTACTAAGCAGAGTTGAACTAGATATGGCCCGTGTGTGTAGGAAGCACAGTTCTTTTGTTCTGAGCTAGCTCACTCTTCTGGCCTATAGGAAACACAGTAGAGTAGAAGATTGGTCTTTTCTCAAAAGCAGAGTGTGTTTTTTGTAAGGCGAGCTTGCGTTAGTTTCCCAGTCCTAAATGGAGTTGAATGACATGCAGTTTCTAGTCCTACGAGCAAGAGTTGTTTTCTGGAAAGGAAAGTCACTATTGTGCTCCCTTTGCCATACACAGTGCAAATAGGACTCGCGTCTGTTCCCAGCAAGTACAGTGTATTGGACTGAAGAGGAGCTACTGTTCTTGTCAGTTTCCTAAGCAGAGTTGAACTAGATATGGCCCGTGTGTGTAGGAAGCACAGTTCTTTTGTTCTGAGCAAGCTCACTGTTCTGGCCCTATAGGAAACACAGTAGAGTAGAAGTGTGCTCTTTTCTCCAAAGCAGAGTGTGTTTCTTCTAAGGCGAACCAGCGTTTGTTTCCCAGTCCTAAATGGAGTTGAATCACATGCAGTTTCTGGTCCTACAAGAAAGAGTTGTCTTCTGGTAAGAAGAGTCACTATTGAACTCCCATTACCATACACAGGGTAAAAAGCACTCGAGTCTGTCCCAGCATGTACAGGGTATTGCACTGAAGAGGATCTACTGTTCTTGACAGTTACCTAAGCAGAGTTGAACTAGATATGGCCCGTGTGTAGGAAGCACAGTTCTTTTGATCTGAGCAAGCTCAATTTTCGGACCACATAGGAAACACAGTAGAATAGAAGAGTGCTCTTTTCTCAAAAGCAGAGTGTGTTTCTTGTAAGGCTAGCTAGTGTTTGTTTCCCAGTCAGAAACAGATTTGAATCTCATGAGTTTCTGGTCCTACGAGCAAGAGTTGTTTTCTGGTAAGAGGAGTCACTATTTCGCTCCCATTGCCATACACAGTGCAAATAGGACTCCCGTCTGCGACCTGCAAGTACAGTGTATTGGACTGAAGAGGAGCTACTGTTCTTGTCAGTTTCCTAAGCAGAGTTGAACTAGATATGGCCCGTGTGTGTAGGAAGCACAGTTCTTTTGCTCTGAGCAAGCTCACTGTTTTGGCCCTATAGGAATCAAAGTAGAGTAGAAGAGTGCTCTTTTCTCAAAAGCAGAGTGTGTTTCTTGTAAGGCCAGCTAGCTTTTGTTTCCCAGTCCTAAATCGAGTTGAATCACATGCAGTTTCTGGTCCTACGAGCAAGAGTTGTTTTCTGGTAAGAAGAGTCACTCTTGTCCTCCCTTTGTCATACACAGGGCAAATAGCACTCGCATCTGTTCCCAGGATATACAGTGTATTGGACTGAAAAGGATCTACTGTTCTTGTCAGTTTCTGAAGCAGAATTGAACTAGATATGGCCTTGTGTGTAGGAAGCACAGTTCTTTTGTTCTGAGCAAGCTCAATGTTTTGGCCCTATAAGAAACACAGTAGAGTAGAAGAGTGCTCTTTTCTCAAAAGCAGAGTGTGTTTCTTGTAAGGCGAGCGAGCGTTTGTTTCCCAGTCCTAAATGGAGTTGAATCACATGCAGTTTTTGGTCCTATGAGAAAGAGTTGTTTTCTGGTAAGGAAATTCACTATTGCGCTCCCATTCCCATACACCATGCAAATAGCACTCGCGTCTCTTCCCAGCCAGTACAGTGTATTGGACTGAAGAGGAGCTACTGTTCTTGTCAGTTTGCTAAGCAGAGTTGAACTAGATATGGCCCGTGTGTGTAGGAAGCACAGTTCTTTTGTTCTGAGCAAGCTCACTGTTCTGGCCCTATAGGAAACACATTAGAGTAGAAGTGTGCTCTTTTCTCAAAAGCAGAGTGTGTTTCTTGTAAGTCCAGCTAGTGTTTGTTTCCCAATCCGAAATGTAGTTGAATCCCATGCAGTTTTTTGTCCAATGAGCAAGAGTTGTTTTCTGGTAAGAAGAGTCACTATTGCGCTACCATTGCCATACACACTGCAAATAGCACTCGCGTCTGTTCCCAGCAAGTAATGTGTATGGGACTGAAGAGGAGCTACTGTTCTTGTCAGATATCTAAGCAGAGTTGAACTAGATATGGCCCATGTGTGTAGGAAGCACAGTTCGTTGTTCTGAGCAAGCTCACTTTTCAAAACCCCATAGGAAACACATTAGAGTAGAAGAGTGCTCTTTTCTAAAAAGCAGAGTGTGTTTCTTGTAAGGCCAGCAAGCGTTTGTTTCCCAGTCCGAAATGTAGTTGAATCCCATGCAGTTGTTTGTCCCACGAGTAAGAGTTGTTTTCTGGTAAGGAAAGGCACTATTGTGCTCCCGTTGCCATACACAGTGCAAATAGCACTCGCGTCTGTTCCCAGCAAGTACACTGTATTGGACTGAAGAGGAGCTACTGTTCTTGTCAGTTTCCAAAGCACAATTAAACTATATATGGCCCGTGTGTGTAGGAAGCACAGTTCTTTTGTTCTGAGCAAGCTCACTGTTCTGGCCATATAGGAAACACAGTAGAGTAGAAGAGTGCTCTTTTCTCAAAAACAGAGTGTGTTTCTTGTAAGGCGAGCTAGCATTTGTTTCCCAGTCCTAAATGGGAGTTGAATCACATGCATTTTCTGGTCCTACGAGCAAGAGTTGTTTTCTGGTAAAAAAGAGTCACTATTGTGCTCCCACTGTCATACACAGCGCAAATAACACTGGATTCTGTTCCCAGCTTGTACAGTGTATTGCACTGAACAGGAGCTACTGCTCTTGTCAGTTTCCTAAGCAGAGTTGAACTAGATATAGCCCGTGTGTGTAGGAAGCACAGTTCTTTTGTTCTGAGCTAGCTCACTGCTCGGAACCCATAGGCAACACAGTAGAGTAGAAGAGTGCTCTCTTCTCAAAAGCAGATTGTGTTTCTTGTAAGGTGAGCTAGTGTTTGTTTCCCAGTCCTAAATGGAGTTGAATCACATGCAGGTTCTGCTCCTATGAGCAGGAGTTGTTTTCTGTTAAGAAGAGACACTATTGTGCTCCCATTGTCATACACAGGGCAAATAGCACTGGCGTCTGTTCCCAGCAAGTACAGTGTATTGGACTGAAGAGGAGCTACTGTTCTTGTCAGTTTCCTAAGCAGAGTTGAACTAGATATGCCCCGTGTATGCAGGAAGCAAGTTCTTTTGTTCTGAGCAAGCTCACTGTCCTGGACCTTTAGGAAACACAGTAGAGTAGAAGAGTGCTCTTTTCTCAAAGCAGAGTGTGTTTCTTGTAAGGCAAGCTAGCGTTTGTTTCCCAGTCCTAAATGGAGTTGAATCACATGCAGTTTCTCTTCCTACGAGCAAGAGTTGTTTTCTGGTAAGAAGAGTCACTCTTGCGGTCCCATTGCCATACACAGTGCAAATAGCACTGGCGTCCATTCCCAGCATGTACAGTGTATTGCACTGAAGAGGATCTACTGTTCTTGTCAGTTTCCTCAGCAGAGTTGAACTAGATATAGCCCGTGTGTAGGAAGCACAGTTCTTTTGTTCTGAGCAAGCTCACTGTTCTGGCCATATAGGAAACACATTAGAGTAGAAGAGTGCTCTTTTATCAAAGCAGAGTGTGTTTTTTGTAAGACGAGCTAACGTTTGTTTCCCAGTCCTAAATGGAGTTGAATCCCATGCAGTTTCTGGTCCTATGAGCAAGAGTTGTTTTCTGGTATCAAGAGTCACTATTGTGCTCCCATTGTCATACACAGGGCAAATAGCACTGGCGTCTGTTCCCAGCATGTACAGTGTATTGGATGGAAGAGGATCTACTGTTCTTGTCAGTTTCCTAAGCAGAATTGAACTAGCTATGGCCGTGTGTGTAGGAAGCACAGTTCTTTTCTTCTGAGCAAGCTCACTGTTCGGACCCCAGAGGAAATGCAGTAGAGTAGAATAGTGCCCTTTTCTCAAAAGCAAAGTGTGTTTCTTGTAAGGCGAGCTAGCGTTTGTATCTCAGTCCTAAATGGAGTTGAATCACATGCAGTTTCTGGTCCTACGAGCAAGAGATGTTTTCTGGTAAGAAGAGTCACTAGTGCGCTCCCATTGTCATACACAGGGGAAATAGCACTGGCATACGTTCCCAGCATGTACAGTGTATTGGACTTAAGAGGATCTACTGTTCTTGTCAGTTTCCTAAGCAGAATTGATCTAGATATGGCCCGTGTGTGTAGGAAGCACAGTTCTTTTGTTCTGAGCAAGCTCACTGTTCTGGCCCTATAGGAAACACCGTAGAGTAGACGAGTGCTCTTTTCTCAAAAGCAGAGTGTGTTTCTTGTAAGGCGAGCTAGCATTTGTTTCCCAGTCCTAAATGTAGTTGAATCCCATGCAGTATTTCGTCCTGTGGGCAAGAGTTGTTTTCTGGTAAGAAGAGTCACTATTGTGTTCCCATTGCCATACACAGTGCAAATAGCACTCGCGTCTGTTCCCAGCAAGTACAGTGTATTGCACTGAAGAGGATCTACTGTTCTTGTCAGTTTCCCTAGCAGAGTTGAACTAGATATGGCTCGTGTGTGTAGGAAGCACAATTATTTTGTTCTGAGCAAGCTCACTGTTCGGAACCCATAGGAAACACATTAGAGTAGAAGTGTGCTCTTTTCTAAAAAGCAGAGTTTGTTTCTTGTAAGGCGAGCTAGCGTTTGTTTCCCAGTCATACATGGAGTTGAATCACATGCAGTTTCTGGTCCTACGAGCAAGAGTTGTTTTCTGGTAAGAAGAGTCACTATTGTGCTCCCATTGTCATACAAAGGGCCAATAGCACTGTCGTCTGTTCCCAGCATGTACAGTGTATTGGAATGAAGAGAATCTACTGTTCTTGTTAGTTTCCTAAGCAGAATTGAACTAGATATGGCCGTGTGTGTAGGAAGCACAGTTCTTTTGTTCTGAGCAAGCTCACTGTTCTGGCCCTATAGGAAACACAGTAGAGTAGTAGAGTGCTCTTTTCTCAAAAGCAGAGTGTGTTTTTGTAAGGCGAGCTAGCGTTTGTTTTCCAGTCCTAAATGGAGTTGAATCACATGCAGTTGTTGGTCCCACGAGCAAGAGTTGTTTTCTGGTAAGGAAAGTCACTATTGTGCTCCCATTGCCATGCACAGTGCCAAGAGCACTCGCGTCTTATCCCAGTAAGTACAGTGTATTGTACTGAAGAGGAGCTACTCTTCTTGTCAGTTTCCTAAGCAGAGTTGAACTAGATATGGCCCGTGTGTGTAGGAAGCACAGTTCTTTTATTCTGAGCAAGCTCAATGTTCGGACCCCATAGGAAACACAGTAGAGTAGAAGAGTGCTCTTTTCTCAAAAGCAGAGTGTGTTTCTTGTAAGGTGCGCTAGCGTTTGTTTCCCAGTCCTAAAAGTAGTTGAATCACATGCAGTTTTTCGTCCTATGAGCAAGAGTTGTTTTCTGGTAAGAAGTGTCACTTTTGTGCTCCCATTGTCATACACAGTGCAAATAGCACTGGCGTCTGTTCCCAGCATGTACAGTGTATTGGACTGAAGGGGATCAACTGTTCTTGTCAGTTTTCTAAGCAGAGTTGAACTAGATATGGCCATGTGTGTAGGAAGCACAGTTTTTTTGTTCTAAGCAAGCTCACTGTTTTGGCCCTATAGGAAACACAGCAGAGTAGAAGAGTGTTCTTTTCTCAAAAGTAGAGTGTGTTTCTTGTAAGGCGAGCTAGCGTTTGTTTTCCAGTCCTAAATGGAGTTGAATCACATGCAGTTGTTTGTCCCACGAGTAACAGTTGTTTTCTGGTAAGGAAAGGCACTATTGTGCTCCCATTGCCATACACAGTGCAAATAGCACTCGCGTCTGTTTCCAGCAAGTACAGTGTATTGGAGTGAAGAGGAGCTACTGTTCTTGTCAGTTTCCTAAGCAGAGTTAAACTATATATGTCCCGTGTGTAGAGGAAGCACAGTTCTTTTGTTCTGAGCAAGCTCACTGTTCTGGCCATATAGGAAACACAGTAGAGTAGAAGAGTGCTCTTTTCTCAAAAACAGAGTGTGTTTCTTGTAAGGCGAGCTAGCATTTGTTTCCCAGTCCTAAATGGGAGTTGAATCACATGCATTTTCTGGTCCTACGAGCAAGAGTTGTTTTCTGGTAAAAAAGAGTCACTATTGCGCTCCCACTGTCATACACAGCGCAAATAACACTGGATTCTGTTCCCAGCTTGTACAGTGTATTGCACTGAACAGGAGCTACTGCTCTTGTCAGTTTCCTAAGCAGAGTTGAACTAGATATAGCCCGTGTGTGTAGGAAGCACAGTTCTTTTGTTCTGAGCTAGCTCACTGTTCGGAACCCATAGGCAACACAGTAGAGTAGAAGAGTGCTCTCTTCTCAAAAGCAGATTGTGTTTCTTGTAAGGCGAGCTAGTGTTTGTTTCCCAGTCCTAAATGGAGTTGAATCACATGCAGGTTCTGCTCCTATGAGCAGGAGTTGTTTTCTGTTAAGAAGAGACACTATTGTGCTCCCATTGTCATACACAGGGCAAATAGCACTGGCGTCTGTTCCCAGCAAGTACAGTGTATTGGACTGAAGAGGAGCTACTGTTCTTGTCAGTTTCCTAAGCAGAGTTGAACTAGATATGCCCCGTGTATGCAGGAAGCAAGTTCTTTTGTTCTGAGCAAGCTCACTGTCCTGGACCTTTAGGAAACACAGTAGAGTAGAAGAGTGCTCTTTTCTCAAAGCAGAGTGTGTTTCTTGTAAGGCAAGCTAGCGTTTGTTTCCCAGTCCTAAATGGAGTTGAATCACATGCAGTTTCTCTTCTTACGAGCAAGAGTTGTTTTCTGGTAAGAAGAGTCACTCTTGCGGTCCCATTGCCATACACAGTGCAAATAGCACTGGCGTCCATTCCCAGCATGTACAGTGTATTGCACTGAAGAGGATCTACTGTTCTTGTCAGTTTCCTCAGCAGAGTTGAACTAGATATAGCCCGTGTGTAGGAAGCACAGTTCTTTTGTTCTGAGCAAGCTCACTGTTCTGGCCATATAGGAAACACATTAGAGTAGAAGAGTGCTCTTTTATCAAAGCAGAGTGTGTTTTTTGTAAGACGAGCTAACGTTTGTTTCCCAGTCCTAAATGGAGTTGAATCCCATGCAGTTTCTGGTCCTATGAGCAAGAGTTGTTTTCTGGTATCAAGAGTCACTATTGTGCTCCCATTGTCATACACAGGGCAAATAGCACTGGCGTCTGTTCCCAGCATGTACAGTGTATTGGATGGAAGAGGATCTACTGTTCTTGTCAGTTTCCTAAGCAGAATTGAACTAGCTATGGCCGTGTGTGTAGGAAGCACAGTTCTTTTCTTCTGAGCAAGCTCACTGTTCGGACCCCAGAGGAAATGCAGTAGAGTAGAATAGTGCCCTTTTCTCAAAAGCAAAGTGTGTTTCTTGTAAGGCGAGCTAGCGTTTGTATCTCAGTCCTAAATGGAGTTGAATCACATGCAGTTTCTGGTCCTACGAGCAAGAGATGTTTTCTGGTAAGAAGAGTCACTAGTGCGCTCCCATTGTCATACACAGGGGAAATAGCACTGGCATACGTTCCCAGCATGTACAGTGTATTGGACTTAAGAGGATCTACTGTTCTTGTCAGTTTCCTAAGCAGAATTGATCTAGATATGGCCCGTGTGTGTAGGAAGCACAGTTCTTTTGTTCTGAGCAAGCTCACTGTTCTGGCCCTATAGGAAACACCGTAGAGTAGACGAGTGCTCTTTTCTCAAAAGCAGAGTGTGTTTCTTGTAAGGCGAGCTAGCATTTGTTTCCCAGTCCTAAATGTAGTTGAATCCCATGCAGTATTTCGTCCTGTGGGCAAGAGTTGTTTTCTGGTAAGAAGAGTCACTATTGTGTTCCCATTGCCATACACAGTGCAAATAGCACTCGCGTCTGTTCCCAGCAAGTACAGTGTATTGCACTGAAGAGGATCTACTGTTCTTGTCAGTTTCCCTAGCAGAGTTGAACTAGATATGGCTCGTGTGTGTAGGAAGCACAATTATTTTGTTCTGAGCAAGCTCACTGTTCGGAACCCATAGGAAACACATTAGAGTAGAAGTGTGCTCTTTTCTAAAAAGCAGAGTTTGTTTCTTGTAAGGCGAGCTAGCGTTTGTTTCCCAGTCATACATGGAGTTGAATCACATGCAGTTTCTGGTCCTACGAGCAAGAGTTGTTTTCTGGTAAGAAGAGTCACTATTGTGCTCCCATTGTCATACAAAGGGCCAATAGCACTGTCGTCTGTTCCCAGCATGTACAGTGTATTGGAATGAAGAGAATCTACTGTTCTTGTTAGTTTCCTAAGCAGAATTGAACTAGATATGGCCGTGTGTGTAGGAAGCACAGTTCTTTTGTTCTGAGCAAGCTCACTGTTCTGGCCCTATAGGAAACACAGTAGAGTAGTAGAGTGCTCTTTTCTCAAAAGCAGAGTGTGTTTTTGTAAGGCGAGCTAGCGTTTGTTTTCCAGTCCTAAATGGAGTTGAATCACATGCAGTTGTTGGTCCCACGAGCAAGAGTTGTTTTCTGGTAAGGAAAGTCACTATTGTGCTCCCATTGCCATGCACAGTGCCAAGAGCACTCGCGTCTTATCCCAGTAAGTACAGTGTATTGTACTGAAGAGGAGCTACTCTTCTTGTCAGTTTCCTAAGCAGAGTTGAACTAGATATGGCCCGTGTGTGTAGGAAGCACAGTTCTTTTATTCTGAGCAAGCTCAATGTTCGGACCCCATAGGAAACACAGTAGAGTAGAAGAGTGCTCTTTTCTCAAAAGCAGAGTGTGTTGTGTGTTTCTTGTAAGGTGCGCTAGCGCTTGTTTCCCAGTCCTAAAAGTAGTTGAATCACATGCAGTTTTTCGTCCTATGAGCAAGAGTTGTTTAGTGTCACTTTTGTGCTCCCATTGTCATACACAGTGCAAATAGCACTGGCGTCTGTTCCCAGCATGTACAGTGTATTGGACTGAAGGGGATCAACTGTTCTTGTCAGTTTTCTAAGCAGAGTTGAACTAGATATGGCCATGTGTGTAGGAAGCACAGTTTTTTTGTTCTAAGCAAGCTCACTGTTTTGGCCCTATAGGAAACACAGCAGAGTAGAAGAGTGTTCTTTTCTCAAAAGTAGAGTGTGTTTCTTGTAAGGCGAGCTAGCGTTTGTTTTCCAGTCCTAAATGGAGTTGAATCACATGCAGTTGTTTGTCCCACGAGTAACAGTTGTTTTCTGGTAAGGAAAGGCACTATTGTGCTCCCATTGCCATACACAGTGCAAATAGCACTCGCGTCTGTTTCCAGCAAGTACAGTGTATTGGAGTGAAGAGGAGCTACTGTTCTTGTCAGTTTCCTAAGCAGAGTTAAACTATATATGTCCCGTGTGTAGAGGAAGCACAGTTCTTTTGTTCTGAGCAAGCTCACTGTTCTGGCCATATAGGAAACACAGTAGAGTAGAAGAGTGCTCTTTTCTCAAAAACAGAGTGTGTTTCTTGTAAGGCGAGCTAGCATTTGTTTCCCAGTCCTAAATGGGAGTTGAATCACATGCATTTTCTGGTCCTACGAGCAAGAGTTGTTTTCTGGTAAAAAAGAGTCACTATTGCGCTCCCACTGTCATACACAGCGCAAATAACACTGGATTCTGTTCCCAGCTTGTACAGTGTATTGCACTGAACAGGAGCTACTGCTCTTGTCAGTTTCCTAAGCAGAGTTGAACTAGATATAGCCCGTGTGTGTAGGAAGCACAGTTCTTTTGTTCTGAGCTAGCTCACTGTTCGGAACCCATAGGCAACACAGTAGAGTAGAAGAGTGCTCTCTTCTCAAAAGCAGATTGTGTTTCTTGTAAGGCGAGCTAGTGTTTGTTTCCCAGTCCTAAATGGAGTTGAATCACATGCAGGTTCTGCTCCTATGAGCAGGAGTTGTTTTCTGTTAAGAAGAGACACTATTGTGCTCCCATTGTCATACACAGGGCAAATAGCACTGGCGTCTGTTCCCAGCAAGTACAGTGTATTGGACTGAAGAGGAGCTACTGTTCTTGTCAGTTTCCTAAGCAGAGTTGAACTAGATATGCCCCGTGTATGCAGGAAGCAAGTTCTTTTGTTCTGAGCAAGCTCACTGTCCTGGACCTTTAGGAAACACAGTAGAGTAGAAGAGTGCTCTTTTCTCAAAGCAGAGTGTGTTTCTTGTAAGGCAAGCTAGCGTTTGTTTCCCAGTCCTAAATGGAGTTGAATCACATGCAGTTTCTCTTCCTACGAGCAAGAGTTGTTTTCTGGTAAGAAGAGTCACTCTTGCGGTCCCATTGCCATACACAGTGCAAATAGCACTGGCGTCCATTCCCAGCATGTACAGTGTATTGCACTGAAGAGGATCTACTGTTCTTGTCAGTTTCCTCAGCAGAGTTGAACTAGATATAGCCCGTGTGTAGGAAGCACAGTTCTTTTGTTCTGAGCAAGCTCACTGTTCTGGCCATATAGGAAACACATTAGAGTAGAAGAGTGCTCTTTTATCAAAGCAGAGTGTGTTTTTTGTAAGACGAGCTAACGTTTGTTTCCCAGTCCTAAATGGAGTTGAATCCCATGCAGTTTCTGGTCCTATGAGCAAGAGTTGTTTTCTGGTATCAAGAGTCACTATTGTGCTCCCATTGTCATACACAGGGCAAATAGCACTGGCGTCTGTTCCCAGCATGTACAGTGTATTGGATGGAAGAGGATCTACTGTTCTTGTCAGTTTCCTAAGCAGAATTGAACTAGCTATGGCCGTGTGTGTAGGAAGCACAGTTCTTTTCTTCTGAGCAAGCTCACTGTTCGGACCCCAGAGGAAATGCAGTAGAGTAGAATAGTGCCCTTTTCTCAAAAGCAAAGTGTGTTTCTTGTAAGGCGAGCTAGCGTTTGTATCTCAGTCCTAAATGGAGTTGAATCACATGCAGTTTCTGGTCCTACGAGCAAGAGATGTTTTCTGGTAAGAAGAGTCACTAGTGCGCTCCCATTGTCATACACAGGGGAAATAGCACTGGCATACGTTCCCAGCATGTACAGTGTATTGGACTTAAGAGGATCTACTGTTCTTGTCAGTTTCCTAAGCAGAATTGATCTAGATATGGCCCGTGTGTGTAGGAAGCACAGTTCTTTTGTTCTGAGCAAGCTCACTGTTCTGGCCCTATAGGAAACACCGTAGAGTAGACGAGTGCTCTTTTCTCAAAAGCAGAGTGTGTTTCTTGTAAGGCGAGCTAGCATTTGTTTCCCAGTCCTAAATGTAGTTGAATCCCATGCAGTATTTCGTCCTGTGGGCAAGAGTTGTTTTCTGGTAAGAGGAGTCACTATTGTGTTCCCATTGCCATACACAGTGCAAATAGCACTCGCGTCTGTTCCCAGCAAGTACAGTGTATTGCACTGAAGAGGATCTACTGTTCTTGTCAGTTTCCCTAGCAGAGTTGAACTAGATATGGCTCGTGTGTGTAGGAAGCACAATTATTTTGTTCTGAGCAAGCTCACTGTTCGGAACCCATAGGAAACACATTAGAGTAGAAGTGTGCTCTTTTCTAAAAAGCAGAGTTTGTTTCTTGTAAGGCGAGCTAGCGTTTGTTTCCCAGTCATACATGGAGTTGAATCACATGCAGTTTCTGGTCCTACGAGCAAGAGTTGTTTTCTGGTAAGAAGAGTCACTATTGTGCTCCCATTGTCATACAAAGGGCCAATAGCACTGTCGTCTGTTCCCAGCATGTACAGTGTATTGGAATGAAGAGAATCTACTGTTCTTGTTAGTTTCCTAAGCAGAATTGAACTAGATATGGCCGTGTGTGTAGGAAGCACAGTTCTTTTGTTCTGAGCAAGCTCACTGTTCTGGCCCTATAGGAAACACAGTAGAGTAGTAGAGTGCTCTTTTCTCAAAAGCAGAGTGTGTTTTTGTAAGGCGAGCTAGCGTTTGTTTTCCAGTCCTAAATGGAGTTGAATCACATGCAGTTGTTGGTCCCACGAGCAAGAGTTGTTTTCTGGTAAGGAAAGTCACTATTGTGCTCCCATTGCCATGCACAGTGCCAAGAGCACTCGCGTCTTATCCCAGTAAGTACAGTGTATTGTACTGAAGAGGAGCTACTCTTCTTGTCAGTTTCCTAAGCAGAGTTGAACTAGATATGGCCCGTGTGTGTAGGAAGCACAGTTCTTTTATTCTGAGCAAGCTCAATGTTCGGACCCCATAGGAAACACAGTAGAGTAGAAGAGTGCTCTTTTCTCAAAAGCAGAGTGTGTTTCTTGTAAGGTGCGCTAGCGTTTGTTTCCCAGTCCTAAAAGTAGTTGAATCACATGCAGTTTTTCGTCCTATGAGCAAGAGTTGTTTTCTGGTAAGAAGTGTCACTTTTGTGCTCCCATTGTCATACACAGTTCAAATAGCACTGGCGTCTGTTCCCAGCATGTACAGTGTATTGGACTGAAGGGGATCAACTGTTCTTGTCAGTTTTCTAAGCAGAGTTGAACTAGATATGGCCATGTGTGTAGGAAGCACAGTTTTTTTGTTCTAAGCAAGCTCACTGTTTTGGCCCTATAGGAAACACAGCAGAGTAGAAGAGTGTTCTTTTCTCAAAAGTAGAGTGTGTTTCTTGTAAGGCGAGCTAGCGTTTGTTTTCCAGTCCTAAATGGAGTTGAATCACATGCAGTTGTTTGTCCCACGAGTAACAGTTGTTTTCTGGTAAGGAAAGGCACTATTGTGCTCCCATTGCCATACACAGTGCAAATAGCACTCGCGTCTGTTTCCAGCAAGTACAGTGTATTGGAGTGAAGAGGAGCTACTGTTCTTGTCAGTTTCCTAAGCAGAGTTAAACTATATATGTCCCGTGTGTATAGGAAGCACAGTTCTTTTGTTCTGAGCAAGCTCACTGTTCTGGCCATATAGGAAACACAGTAGAGTAGAAGAGTGCTCTTTTTTCAAAAACAGAGTGTGTTTCTTGTAAGGCGAGGTAGCGTTTGTTTCCCAGTCCTAAATGGGAGTTGAATCACATGCATTTTGTGGTCCTACTAGCAAGAGTTGTTTTCTGGTAAAAAGAGTCACTATTGCGCTCCAACTGTCATACACAGGGCAAATAGCACTGGCGTCTGTTCCCAGCATGTACAGTGTATTGGACTGAAGAGGAGCTACTGTTCTTGTCAGTTTCCTAAGCAGAGTTGAACTAGATATGGCCGTGTGTGTAGGAAGCACAGTTCTTTTGTTCTGAGCAAGCTCACTGTTCGGAACCCATAGGAAACACAGTAGAGTAGAAGAGTGCTCTTTTCTCAAAAGCAGAGTGTGTTTCTTGTAATGCAAGCTAGCGTTTGTTTACCAACCTAAAAGGGAGTTTAATCACAGAAAACAACTCTGGTCCTATGAGCAAGAATTGTTTTCTGGTAAGAAGAGTCACTATTGCGCTCCCATTGTCATACACAGGGCAAATAGCACTGGCGTCTGTTCCCAGCATGTACAGTGTATTGGACTGAATTGGATCTACTGTTCTTGTCAGTTTCCTAAGCAGAGTTGAACTAGATATGGCCGTGTGTGTAGGAAGCACAGTTCTTTTGTTCTGAGCAAGCTCACTGTTGTGGCCCAATAGGAAAAACAGTATAGTAGAAGAGTGCTCTTTCTTCAAAAGCAGATTGTGTTTCTTGTAAGGCGAGCTATTGTTTGTTTCCCAGTCCTAAATGGAGTTGAATCACATGCAGTTTCTGGTCCTACGAGCAAGAGTTGTTTTCTAGTAAGAAGAGTCACTTTTGCGCTCCCATTGTCATACACAGGGCAAATAGCACTGGGGTCTGTTCCCAGCATGTACAGTGTATAGCACTGAAGAAGAGCTACTGTTCTTGTCAGTTTCCTAAGCAGAGTTGAACTAGATATAGCCCGTGTGTGTAGGAAGCACAGTTCTTTTATTCTGAGCTAGCTCATAGTTCGGACCCCATAGGCAACACAGTAGAGTAGAAGAGTGCTCTCTTCTCAAAAGCAGAGTGTGTTTCTTGTAAGGTGAGCTAGTGTTTGTTTCCCAGTCCTAAATGGAGTTGAATCACATGCAGGTTCTGCTCCTATGAGCAAGAGTTGTTTTCTGTTAATAAGAGTCACTATTGTGCTCCCATTGTCATACACAGGGCAAATAGCACTGGTGTCAGTTCCCAGCAAGTATAGTGTATTAGACTGAAGAGGAGCTACTGTTCTTGTCAGTTTCCTAAGCAGAGTTGAACTAGATATGCCTCGTGTATGCAGGAAGCACAGTTCTTTTGTTCTGAGCAAGCTCACTGTCCTGGCCCTTTAGGAAACACAGTAGAGAAGAAGAGTGCTCTTTTCGCAAAAGCAGAGTGTGTTTCTTGTAAGGCAAGCTAGCGTTTGTTTCCCAGTCCTAAATGGAGTTGAATCACATGCAGTTTCTCTTCCTATGAGAAAAAGTTGTTTTCTGGTAAGAAGAGTCACTCTTGCGCTCCCATTGCCATACACAGTGCAAATAGCACTGGCGTCTGTTCCCAGCATGTACAGTGTATTGCACTGAGGATGATCTACTGTTCTTGTCAGTTTCCTCAGCAGAGTTGAACTAGATTTGGCCCATCTGTGTAGGAAGCACAGTTCTTTTGTTCTGAGCAAGCTGACTGTTCGGACCCCATAGGAAACACAGTAGAGTAGACGAGTGCTCTTTTCTCAAAAGCAGAGTGTGTTTCTTGTAAGGCGAGCTAGCGTTTGTTTGCCAGTCCTAAATTGAGTTCAATCACATGCAGTTTCTGGTCCTACGAGCAAGAATTGTTTTCTGGTAAGAAGAGTCACTATTGTGCTCCCATTGTCATACACAGGGCAAATAGCACTGGCGTCTGTTCGCAGCATGTACACTGTATTGGACTGAAGAGGATGTACTGTTCTTGTCAGTTTCTTAAGCAGAGTTGAACTAGGTATGGCCGTGTGTGTAGGAAGCACAGTTCTTTTGTTCTTAGCAAGCTCACTGTTCTGTCCTTATAGGAAACACATTAGAGTACAAGAGTTCTCTTTTATCAAAGCAGAGTGTGTTTCTTGTAAGGCGAGCTAGCGTTTCTTTCCCAGTCCTAAATGGAGTTGAACCACATGAAGTTTCTGGTCCTACGAGGAAGAGTTGTTTTCTCATAAGAAGAGTCACTATTGCGCTTTCATTGTCATATACAGGGCAAATAGCACTGGCATCTGTTCCCAGCATGTACAGTGTATTGGACTGAAGAGGATCTACTGTTCTTGTCAGTTTCCTAAGAAGAAATTAACTAGATATGTCTGTGTGTGTAGGAAGCACAGTTTTTTTGTGCTGAGCAAGCTCACTGTTCGGGGACTATAAGAAACACAGTAGAGTAGAAGAGTGCTCTTTTCTCAAAAGCAGAGTGTGTTTCTTGTAAGGCGAGCTAGTGTTTGTTTCCCAGTCATAAATGGAGTTGAATCCCATGCAGTTTCTGGTCCTAGGAGCAAGAGTTGTTTCCTGGTAAGAAGAGTCACTATTGTGCTCCCATTTCCATACACAGTGCAAATAGCACACGTGTCTGTTCCCAGCAAGTACAGTGTATTGGACTGAAAAGAAGCTACTGTTCTTGTCAGTTTCCTAAGCAGCGTTGAACTAGATATTGCCCGAGTGTGTAGAAAGCACATTTCTTTTGTTCTGAGCAAGCTCACTGTTTGGACACCATAGGAAACACAGTAGAGTAGAAGAGTGCTCTTTTCGCAAAAGCAGAGTGTGATTCTTGTAAGGCGAGCTAGCATTTGTTTCCCAGTCCTAAATGGAGTTGAGTCACATGCAGTATTTGGTCCTACGAGAAAGAGTTGTTTTCTGGTAAGAAGAGTCACTAGTGTGCTCCCATTACCATACACAGTGCAAATAGCACTCGTGTCTGTTCCCAGCATGTACAGTGTATTGGACTGAAAAGGATCTACTGTTCTTGTCAGTTTCCTAAGCAGAGTTGAACTAGATATAGCCCGTGTGTGTAGGAAGCACTGTTCATTTGTTCTGAGCAAGCTCACTGTTCTTGCCATATAGGAAACACATTAGAGTAGAAGAGTGCTTTTTTCTCAAAAGCAGAGTGTGTTTCTTGTAAGGCCAGCTAGCATTTGTTTCCCAGTCCTAAATGTAGTTGAGTCACATGCAGTTTCTGGTCCTATGAGCAAGAGTTGTTTTCTGGTAAGAAGAGTCACTATTGCGCTCCCATTGTCATACCCAGGGCAAATAGCACTGGCGTCTGTTCCCAGCATGTACAGTGTATTGGACAGAAGAGGATCTACTGTTCTTGTCAGTTTTTGAAGCAGAATTGAACTAGATATGTCCGTGTGTGTAGGAAGCACAGTTCTTTTGTTCTGAGCAAGCTCACTGTTGTGACCCTATAGGAAACACAGTAGAGTAGAAGAGTGCTCTTCTCTCAAAAGCAGAGTGTGTTTCTTGTAAGGCGAGCTAGCGTTTGTTTTCCAGTCCCTAATGGAGTTGAATCACATGCAATTTCTGGTCCTACGAGCAAGAGTTGTTTTCTAGTAAGGAAAGTCACTATTGTGCTCCCATTCTTATACACCGTGCAAATAGCACACGAGTCAGTTCCCAGCAAGTACAGTGTATTGGACTGAATAGGAGCTACTGTTCTTGTCAGTTTCCTAAGCAGAGATGAACTAGATATGGCCCGTGTGTGTAGGAAGCACAGTTCTTTTGTTCTGAGCAAGCTCACTGTTCTGGCCCTGTAGGAAACACATTAGACTAGAATACTGCTCTTTTCTCAAAATCAGAGTGTGTTTCTTGTAAGGCAAGCTAGCGTTTGTTTCCCAGTCCTAAATGAAGTTGAATCCCATGCAGTTTCTGGTCCTACGAGCAAGAGTTGTTTTCTGGTATCAAGAGTCACTATTGTGCTCCCATTGTCATACACAGGGCAAATAGCAATGGCATCTGCTCCCAGCATGTACAGTGTATTGGACAGAAGAGGATCTACTGTTCTTGTCAGTTTCCTAAGCAGAATTGAACTAGCTATGGCCGTGTGTGTAGGAAGCACAGTTCTTTTCTTCTGAGCAAGCTCACTGTTCGGACCCCAGAGAAAATACAGTAGAGTAGAAGAGTGCCCTTTTCTCAAAAGCAGAGTGTGTTTCTTGTAAGGTGAGCTAGCATTTGTTTCTCAGTCCTAAATGGAGTTGAATCACATGGAGTTTCTGGTCCTACGAGCAAGAGTTGTTTTCTGGTAAGAAGAGTCACTAGTGAGCTCCCATTGTCATACACAGGGCATATAGCACTGGCATCTGTTCCCAGCATGTACAGTGTATTGGACTTAAGAGGATCTACTGTTCTTGTCAGTTTCCTAAGCAGACTTGATCTAGATATGGCCCGTGTGTGTAGGAAGCACAATTCTTTTGTTTTGAGCAAGCACACTGTTCTGGCCCTATAGGAAACACTGTAGAGTAGAAGAGTGCTCTTTTCTCAAAAGCAGAGTGTGTTTCTTGTAAGGCGAGCTAGCATTTGTTTCCAGGTCCTAAATGTAGTTGAATCCCATGCAGTATTTCGTCCTATGAGCAAGAGTTGTTTTCTGGTAAGAAGAGTCACTATTGAGCTCCCATTACCATACACAGGGTAAATAGCACTCGCGTCTCTCCCAGCATGTACAGGGTATTGCACTGAAGAGGATCTACTGTTCTTGACAGTTACCTAAGCAGAGTTGAACTAGATATGGCCCGTGTGTAGGAAGCACAGTTCTTTTGTTCTGAGCAAGCTCACTGTTCGGACCACATAGGAAACACAGTAGAATAGAAGAGTGCTCTTTTCTCAAAAGCAGAGTGTGTTTCTTGTAAGGCTAGCTAGTGTTTGTTTCCCAGTCAGAAACAGATTTGAATCTCATGAGTTTCTGGTCCTACGAGCAAGAGTTGTTTTCTGGTAAGAGGAGTCACTATTTCGCTCCCATTGCCATACACAGTGCAAATAGGACTCGCGTCTGTTCCCAGCATGTACAGTGTATTGCACTGAAGATGATCAACTGTTCTTGTCAGTTTCCTAAGCAGAGTTGAACTAGATATGGCCCGTGTGTGTAGGAAGCACAGTTCTTTTGTTCTGAGCAAGCTCACTGTTCGGAACCCATAGGAAACACAGTAGAATAGAAGAGTGCTCTTTTCTCAAAAGCAGAGTGTGTTTCTTGTAAGGCGAGCTAGCATTTGTTTCCCAGTCCAAAATGGAGTTGAATCACATGCAGTTTCAGGTCCGACGAGCAAGGGATGTTTTCTGGTAAGGAAAGTCACTATTGTGCTCCCTTTGCCATAAACAGTGCAAATAGCACTCACGTCTGTTCCCAGCAAGTACAGTATATTGGACTGAAGAGGAGATACTGTTCTTGTCAGTTTCCTAAGCAGAGTTGAACTAGATATGGCCCGTGTGTGTAGGAAGCACAGTTCTTTTGTTCTGAGCAAGCTCACTGTTCGGACCCCATAGGAAACACAGTAGAGTAGAAGAGTGCTATTTTCTCAAAAGCAGAGTGTGTTTCTTGTAAGGCTAGCTAGTGTTTGTTTCCCTGTCAGAAACAGATTTGAATCTCATGCCGTTTCTGGTCCTACGAGCAAGAGTTGTTTTCTGGTAAAAGGAGTCACTATTTCGCTCCCATTGCCATACACACTGCAAATAGGACTCGTGTCTGCGACCTGCAAGTACAGTGTATTGGACTGAAGAGGAGCTACTGTTCTTGTTAGTTTCCTAAGCAGAGTTGAACTAGATATGGCCCGTTTGTGTAGGAAGCACAGTACTTTTGTTCTGAGCAAGCTCATTGTTCTGGCCCTATAGGCAACACAGTAGAGTAGAAGAGTGCTCTTTTCTCCAAAGCAGAGTGTGTTTCGTGTAAGGCGAGCTAGCGTTTGTTTCCCAGTCCTAAATGGAGTTGAATCACATGCAGTTTCTGGTCCTACGAGACGGGATGTTTTCTGGTAAGGAAAGTCACTATTGTGCTCCCTTTGCCATAAACAGTGCAAATAGCACTCACGTCTGTTCCCAGCAAGTACAGTGTATTGGACTGAAGAGGAGCTACTGTTCTTGTCAGTTTCCTAAGCAGAGTTGAACTAGATATGGCCCGTGTGTGTAGGAAGCACAGTTCTTTTGTTCTGAGCAAGCTCACTGTTCTGGCCCTATAGGAAACACAGTAGAGTAGAAGAGTGCTCTTTTCTCAGAAGCAGAGTTTGTTTCTGGTTAGGCGAGCTAGCGTTTGTTTCCCAGTCCTAAATGGAGATGAATTACGTGCAGTTTCTGGTCCTACGAGCAAGAGTTGTTTTCTGGTAATAAGAGTCACGATTGTGCTACAATTGCCATACACAGTGCAAATAGCACTCGCGTCTGTTCCCAGCAAGTATAGTGTATTGGACAGAAGAGGAGCTACTGTTCTTGTCAGTTTCCTAAGCAGAGTTGAACTAGATATGGCCCCTGTGTGTGAAGCACAGTTCTTTTGTTCTTAGCAAGCTCACTGTTCTGGCCCTATAGGAAACATAGAAGAGTAGAAGAGTGCTCTTTTCTCAAAAGCAGAGTGTTTTTCTTGTAAGGAGAGCTAGCGTTTGTTTCCCAGGCCTAAATCGAGTTCAATCACATGCAGTTTCTGGTCCTACGAGCAAGAGTTGTTTTCTGGTAAGAAGCGTCACTATTGTGCTCCCATTGCCACACACAGTGCAAATAGCACTCGTGTCTGCTCCCAACAAGTACAGTGTATTGGACTGAAGAGGAGCTACTGTTCTTGTCAGTTTCCTAAGCAGAGTTGAACTAGATATAGCCCGTGTGTGTAGGAAGCACAGTTCTTTTGTTCTGAGCAAGCTCACTGTTCTGGGCCTATAGGAAACACAGTAGAGTAGAAGAGTGCTCGTTTCTCAAAAGCAGAGCGTGTTTCTTGTAAGGCGAGCTTGCGTTTGTTTCCCAGTCCTAAATGGAGTTGAATCACATGCAGTTTCTGGTCCTACGAGCAAGAATTGTTTTCTGGTAAGAAGAGTCACTATTGCGCTCCCATTGACATACACAGGGCAAATAGCCCTCGTGTCTGTTCCCAGCAAGTACAGTGTATTAGACAAAAGAGGAGCTACTGTTCTTGTCAGTTTCTTTTTTTTTTTTTTTTTTTTTTTGGTTTTTCGAGACAGGGTTTCTCTGTGTAGCTTTGCGCCTTTCCTGGAACTCGCTTTGGAGACCAGGCTGGCCTCGAACTCACAGAGATCCACCTGGCTCTGCCTCCCGAGTGCTGGGATTAAAGGCGTGCGCCACCACCGCCCGGCTCTTGTCAGTTTCTTAAGCAGAGTTGAAGTAGTTATGTCCCGTGTGTGTGAAGCACAGTTCTTTTGTTCTGAGCAAGCTCACTTTTCGGACCCCATAGTAAACACAGTAGAGTAGAAGAGTGCTATTTTCTCAAAAGCAGAGTGTGTTTCTTGTAAGGCGAGCTTGCGTTTGTTTCCCTGTCCTAAATGGAGTTGAATCACATGCAGTTTTTGGTCCTACGAGCAAGAGTTGTTTTCTGGAAAGGAAAGGCACTATTGTGCTCCTTTTGCCATACACAGTGCAAATGGCACTCGTGTCTGTTCCCAGCAAGTACAGTGTATTGGACTGAAGAGGAGCTACTGCTCTTGTCAGTTTCCTAAGCAGAGTTGCACTAGATATGGCCCGTGTGTGTAGTAAGCACAGTTCTTTGTTCTGAGCAAGCTCACTGTTCGGACCCCATAGGAAACACAGTAGAATAGAAGAGTGCTCTTTACTCAAAAGCAGAGTGTGTTTCTTACAAGCGAGCTAGTGTTTGTTTCCAAGTCCTAAATGGAGTTGAATCACATGCAGTTTCTGGTCCTACGAGCAATAGTTTTTTTTCTGGTAAGAAGAGTCACTATTGCCCTCCCATTGTCATACACAGGTCAAATAGCACTGGCGTCTCTTCCCAGCATGTACAGTGTATTGGACTGAAGAGGAGCTACTGTTCTTGTCAGTTTCCTAAGCAGAGTTGAAGTAGATATGGCCCGTTTGTATAGGAAGCACAGTTCTTTTGTTCTGAGCAAGCTCACTGTTCGGACACCAGAGGAAACACAGTAGAATAGAAGAGTGCTCTTTTCTCAAAAGCAGAGTGTGTTTCTTGTAAGGAGAGCTAGCGTTTGTTTCCCAGTCTTAAATGGAGTTGAATTACATGCAGTTTCTTGTCTTATGAGCAAGAGTTGTTTTCTGGTAAGTAGAGTCACTATTGCGCTCCTATTGCCATACACAGTGCAAACAACACTTGCTACAGTTCTTTGCAAGTACAGTGTATTGGACAGAAGAGGAGCTACTGTTCTTGTCAGTTTCCTAAGGAGAGTTGAACTAGATATGGCCTGTGTGTGTAGGAAGCACAGTTCTTTTGTTCTGAGCAAGCTCACTGTTCAGACACCATAGGAAACACAGTAGAATAGAAGAGTGCTCTTTTCTCAAAAGCAGAGTGTGTTTCTTGTAAGGTGATCTAGCGTTTGTTTGCCAGTCCAAAATGGAGTTGAATCAGATGCAGTTTATGGTCCTATGAACATGGGATGTTTTCTGGTAAGGAAAGTCACTATTGTGCTCCCTTTGCCATAAACAGTGCAAATAGCACTCACGTCTGTTCCCAGCAAGTACAGTGTATTGGACTGAAGAGGAGCTACTGTTCTTGTCAGTTTCCTAAACAGAGTTGAACTACATATGGCCTGTGTGTGTAGGAAGTACAGTTCTTTTGTTCTGAGCAAGCTTATTGTTCTGGCCCTATAGGAAACTCAGAAGAGTAGAAGAGTGCTCTTTTGTCAGAAGCAGAGTTTGTTTCTTGTAAGGCAAGCTAGCGTTTGTTTCCCAGTCCTAAATGGAGTTGAATTACATGCAGTTTCTGGTCCTATGAGCAAGAGTTGTTTTCTGGTAAGAAGAGTCACTATTGCAATCCTATTGCCATACACAGTGCAAACAAGACTGGCAAATGTTCTTTGCAAGTACAGAGTATTGGACAGAAGAAGAGCTACTGTTCTTGTCAGTTTCCTAAGCAGAGTTGAACTAGATATGGCCCATGTGTGCAGGAAGCACAGTTCTTTTGTTCTGAGCAAGCTCACTGTTCAGACCCCATAGGAAACACAGTAGAGTAGAAGAGTGCTCTTTTCTCAAAAGCAGAGTGTGTTTCTTGTAAGGCGAGCTAGCGTTTGTTTCCCAGTCCTAAATGGAGTTGAATCACATGCAGTTTCTGGTCCTATGAGCAAGAGTTGTTTTCTGGTAAGAAGAGTCACTATTGTGCTCCCTTTGCCATACACAGGGCAAATAGCACTCACGTCTGTTCCCAGCAAGTACAGTGTATTGGACTGAAGAGGATCTACTGTTCTTGTCAGTTTCCTAAGCAGAGTTGAACTAGATATGGCCCGTGTGTGTAGGAAGCACAGTTCTTTTGTTGTGAGCAAGCTCACTGTTCGGATCTCATTGGAAACACAGTAGAATAGAAGAGTGCTCTTTTCTCAAAAGCAGAGTGTGTTTCTTGTAATGCAAGCTAGCGTTTGTTTCCGAGTCCTAAATGGAGTTGAATCACATGCAGTTTCTGGTCCTACGAGCAAGAGTTGTTTTCTGATAAGAAGAGTCACTATTGCGCTCCCCGTTGTCATACACAGGGCAAATAGCACTGGCGTCTGTTCCCAGCATGTACAGTGTATTGGACTGAAGATGATCTACTGTTATTGTCAGTCTCCTAAGCAGAGTTGAACTACATATGGCCCGTGTGTGTAGGAAGCACAGTTCTTTTGTTCTGAGCAAGCTCACTGTTCGGACACCATAGGAAACACAGTAGAATAGAAGAGTGCTCTTTTCTCAAAAGCAGAGTATGTTTCTTATAAGGCGAGCTAGCTTTTGTTTCCCAGTCCACAATGGAGTTGAATCACATGCAGTTTCTGGTCCTACGAGTAAGAGTTGTTTTCTGGTAAGAAGAGTCACTATTGTGCTAACATTGCCATACACAGTGCAAATAGCACTGGCGTCTGTTCCCAGCAAGTACAGTGTATTGGACTGAAGAGGAGCTACTGTTCTTGTCAGTTTCGTAAGCAGAGTTGAACTAGATATGGCCCGTGCGTGTGAAGCACAGATCTTTTGTTCTGAGCAAGCTCAATTTTCGGACCCCATAGTAAACACAGTAGAGTAGAAGAGTGCTCTTTTCTCAAAAGCAAAGTGTGTTTCTTGTAAGGCTAGCTAGTGTTTATTTCCCAGTCAGAAACGGAGTTGAATCCCATGCAGTTTCTGGTCCTACGAGCAAGAGTTGTTTTCTGGTAAGAAGAGTCACTATTTCACTCCCTTTGCCATACACAGCGCAAAAGCACTCGCGTATGTTCTTTGCAAGTACAGAGTATTGGACAGAAGAAGAGCTACTGTTCTTGTCAGGTTCCTACGCAGAGTTGAACTAGATATGGCCCGTGTGTGCAGGAAGCACAGTTCTTTTGTTCTGAGCAAGCCTCACTGTTTTGGCCCTATAGGAAACACAGTAGAGTAGAAGAGTGCTCTTTTCTCAAAAGCAGAGTGTGTTTCTCGTAAGGCGAGCTAGCGTTTGTTTCCAGGTCCTAAATGTAGTTGAATCACATGCAGTTCTTGTCCTAAAAGCAAGAGTTGTTTTCTAGTAAGAAGAGTCACTATTGTGCTCCCATTGCCATACACAGGGCAAATAGGACTCGCGTCTGTTCCCAGGATGTACAGTGTATTGCACTGAAGAGGATCTACTGTTCTTGTCAGTTTCCTAAGCAAAGTTGAACTAGATATGGCCCGTGTGTGTAGGAAGTACACTTCTTTTGTTCTGAGCAACCTCACTCTTCTGGCCTATAGGAAACCACAGTAGAGTAAAGAGTGCTCTTTTCTCAAAAGCAGAATGGTTTCTTGTAAGCGAGCTAGCGTTTGTTTCCCAGTCCTAAATGGAGGTTCAATCACATGCAGTTCCTGTTCCTACGAGCAAGAGTTATTTTATGGTAAGAAGAGTCACTATTGTGCTCCTATTGCCATACACAGTGCAAACAACACTCGCTACAGTTCTTTGCAAGTACAGTGTATTGGACAGAAGAGGAGCTAC
Source organism: Peromyscus eremicus (assembly GCF_949786415.1). NCBI lineage: Eukaryota > Metazoa > Chordata > Mammalia > Rodentia > Cricetidae > Peromyscus > Peromyscus eremicus. The sequence continues at coordinate 98,451 of NW_026734548.1, read as the reverse complement.
TGTTCTTGTCCGTTCCCTAAGCAGAGTTGAACTAGATATGGCCCGTGTGTGTAGGAAGCACAGTTCTTTTGTTCTGAGCAAGCTCACTGTTCTAGCCCTGTAGGGAAACACAGTAGAGTAGAAGAGTGCTCTTTTCTCCAAAGCAGAGTGTGTTTCTTCTAAGGCGAACCAGCGTTTGTTTCCAATTCCTAAATGGAGTTTGAATCACATGCAGTTTCTGGTCCTACAAGCAAGAGTTGTTTTCTGGTAAGAAGAGTCACTATTGCGCTCCCTTTCCATACACAGGGAATATAGCACTCGCGTCTGTTCCAGCATGTACAGTGTATTGCACTAAAGAGGATCTACTGTTCTTGTCAGTTACCTAAGCAGAGTTGAACTAGATATGGCCCGTGTGTGTAGGAAGCACAGTTCTTTTGTTCTGAGCAGGCTCACAGTTCGGACCCCATAGGAAACACAGTAGAATAGAAGAGTGCTCTTTTCTCAAAAGCAGAGTGTGTTTCTTGTAAGGCTAGCTAGTGTTTGTTTCCAGTCAGAAACAGATTTGAATCTCATGAGTTTCTGGTCCTACGAGCAAGAGTTGTTTTCTGGTAAGAGGAGTCCCTATTTCGCTCCCATTGCCATACACAGTGCAAATAGGACTCCCGTCTGCGACCTGCAAGTACAGTTATTGGACTGAAGAGGAGCTATGTTTTGTCAGTTTCCTAAGCAGAGTTGAACTAGATATGGCCCGTGTGTGTAGGAAGCACAGTTCTTTTGTTCTGAGCAAGCTCACTGTTTTGGCCCTATAGGAAACACAGTAGAGTAGAAAAGTGCTCTTTTCTCAAAAGCAGAGTGTGTTTCTTGTAAGGCGAGCTAGCTTTTGGTTCCCAGTCCTAATGGAGTTGAATCACATGCAGTTTCTGGTCCTACGAGCAAGAGTTGTTTTCTGGTAAGAAGAGTCACTATTGTGCTCCCTTTGTCATACACAGGGCAAATAGCACTCGTGTCTGTTCCCAGGATGTACAGTGTGTTGGACTGAAGACGATCTACTGTTCTTGTCAGTTTCCTAAGCAATTTGAACTAGATATGGCCCGTGTGTGCAGGAAGTACACTTCTTTTGTTCTGAGCAAGCTCACTCTTCTGGCCCTATAGGAAACACAGGAGAGTAGAAGAGGTGCTCTTTTCTCAAAAGCAGAATGTGTTTCTTGTAAGGCGAGCAAGCGTTTGTTTCCCAGTCCTAAATTGAGTTCAATCATATGCTGTTTCTGTTCCTATGAGCTAGAGTTGTTTTATGGTAAGAGAGTCACTATTGTGCTCCCATTGTCATACACAGGGCAAATAGCACTGGCGTCTGTTCCCAGCATGTAAAGTGTATTGGACTGAAGAGGAGCTAATGTTCTTGTCAGTTTCCTAAGCAGAGTTGAGCTAGATATGGCCCGTGTGTGTAGGAAGCACAGTTCTTTTGTTCTGAGCGAGCTCACTCTTCTGGCCTATAGGAAACACACTAGAGTAGAAGAGTGCTCTTTTCTCAAAAGCAGAGTGTGTTTTTTGTAAGGCGAGCTTGCGTTTGTTCCCAGTCCTAAATGGAGTTGAATCACATGCAGTTTCTAGTCCTACGAGCAAGAGTTGTTTTCTGGAAAGGAAAGTCACTATGTGCTCCCTTTGCCAAACACAGTGCAAATAGCACTCGCGTCTGTTCCCAGCAAGTACAGTGTATTGGACCTGAAGAGGAGCTACTGCTCTTGTCAGTTTCCTAAGCAGAGTTGAACTAGATATGGCCCGTGTGTGTAGGAAGCACAGTTCTTTTGTTCTGAGCAAGCTCACTCTTCTGGCCTATAGGAAACACAGTAGAGTAGAAGAGTGCTCTTTTCTCAAAAGCAGAGTGTGTTTCTTGTGAGCGAGCTAGCGTTTGTTCCCAGTCCAAAATGGGGTTGAATTATATGCAGTTACTTGTCCTATGAGCAAGAGTTGTTTTCTGGTAAGAAGAGTAACTATTGCGCTCCTATTGACATACACAGTGCAAACAACACTCGCTACAGTTCTTTGCAAGTACAGTGTATTGGACAGAAGAGGAGCTACTGTTCTTGTCCGTTTCCTAAGCAGAGTTGAACTAGATATGGCCCGTGTGTGTAGGAAGCACAGTTCTTTTGTTCTGAGCAAGCTCACTGTTCTAGCCCTGTAGGAAACACAGTAGAGTAGAAGAGTGCTCTTTCTCCAAAGCAGAGTGTGTTTCTTGTAAGGCGAACTAGCGTTTGTTACCAAGTCAGAACAGATTTGAATCTCATGAGTTTCTGGTCCTACGAGCAAGAGTTGTTTTCTGGTAAGAGGAGTCACTATTTCGCTCCCATTGCCATACACAGTGCAAATAGGACTCCGTCTGCGACCTGCAAGTACAGTGTATTGGACTGAAGAGGAGCTACTGTTCTTGTCAGTTTCCTAAGCAGAGTTGAACTAGATATGGCCCTTGTGTGTAGGAAGCACAGTTCTTCTGTTCTGAGCAAGCTCACTCTTCTGGCCCTATAGGAAACACAGGAGAGTAGAAGAGTGCTCTTTTCTCCAAAAGCGGAATGTATTTCTTGTGAGGCGAGCAAGCTTTTGTTTTCCAGTCCTAAATTGAGTTCAATCATATGCTGTTTCTGTTCCTATGAGCTAGAGTTGTTTTATGGTAAGAAGAGTCACTATTGTGCTCCCATTGTCATACACAGGGCAAATAGCACTGGCGTCTGTTCCCAGCATGTAAAGTGTATTGGACTGAAGAGGATCTACTGTTCTTGTCAGTTTCCTAAGCAGAGTTGAACTAGATATGGCCCGTGTGTGTAGGAAGCACAGTTCTTTTGTTCTGAGCGAGCTCACTCTTCTGGCCTATAGGAAACACACTAGAGTAGAAGAGTGCCTTTTCTCAAAAGCAGAGTGTGTTTTTTGTAAGGCGAGCTTGCGTTTTGTTTCCCAGTCCTAAATGGAGTTGAATCACATGCAGTTTCCAGTCCTACGAGCAAGAGTTGTTTTCTGGAAAGCAGTGTCACTATTGTGCTCCCTTTGCCAAACACAGTGGCAAATAGCACTCGCGTCTGTTCCCAGCAAGTACAGTGTATTGGACTGAAGAGGAGCTACTGCTCTTGTCAGTTTCCTAAGCAGAGTTGAACTACATATGGCCAGTGTGTGTATGAAGCACAGTTCTTTTGTTCTGAGCAAGCTCACTCTTCTGGCCTATAGGAAACACAGTAGAGTAGAAGAGTGCCTCTTTTCTCAAAAGCAGAGTGTGTTTCTTGTGAGGCGAGCTAGCGTTTGTTTCCCAGTCCAAAATGGAGTTGAATTATATGCAGTTACTTGTCCTATGAGGAAGAGTTGTTTTCTGGTAGAAGAGTCACTATTGCGCTCCTATTGCCATACACAGTGCAAACAACACTCGCTACAGTTCTTTGCAAGTACAGTGTATTGGACAGAAGAGGAGCTACTGTTCTTGTCCGTTTCCTAAGCAGAGTTGAACTAGATATGGCCCGTGTGTGTAGGAAGCACAGTTCTTTTGTTCTGAGCAAGCTCACTGTTCTAGCCCTGTAGGAAACACAGTAGAGTAGAAGAGTGCTCTTTTCTCCAAAGCAGAGTGTGTTTCTTCTAAGGCGAACCAGCGTTTGTTTCCAATTCCTAAATGGAGTTGAATCACATGCAGTTTCTGGTCCTACAAGCAAGAGTTGTTTTCTGGTAAGAAGAGTCACTATTGCGCTCCCTTTGCCATACACAGGGAATATAGCACTCGCGTCTGTTCCCAGCATGTACAGTGTATTGCACTAAAGAGGATCTACTGTTCTTGTCAGTTATCTAAGCAGAGTTGAACTAGATATGGCCCGTGTGTGTAGGAAGCACAGTTCTTTTGTTCTGAGCAAGCTCACAGTTCGGACCCCATAGGAAACACAGTAGAATAGAAGAGTGCTCTTTTCTCAAAAGCAGAGTGTGTTTCTTGTAAGGCTAGCTAGTGTTTGTTTCCCAGTCAGAAACAGATTTGAATCTCATGAGTTTCTGGTCCTACGAGCAAGAGTTGTTTTCTGGTAAGAGGAGTCACTATTTCGCTCCCATTGCCATACACAGTGCAAATAGGACTCCCGTCTGCGACCTGCAAGTACAGTGTATTGGACTGAAGAGGAGCTACTGTTTTTGTCAGTTTCCTAAGCAGAGTTGAACTAGATATGGCCCGTGTGTGTAGGAAGCACAGTTCTTTTGTTCTGAGCAAGCTCACTGTTTTGGCCCTATAGGAAACACAGTAGAGTAGAAGAGTGCTCTTTTCTCAAAAGCAGAGTGTGTTTCTTGTAAGCGAGCTAGCTTTTGTTTCCCAGTCCTAAATGGAGTTGAATCACATGCAGTTTCTGGTCCTACGAGCAAGAGTTGTTTTCTGGTAAGAAGAGTCACTATTGTGCTCCCTTTGTCATACACAGGGCAAATAGCACTCGTGTCTGTTCCCAGGATGTACAGTGTGTTGGACTGAAGACGATCTACTGTTCTTGTCAGTTTCCTAAGCAAATTTGAATTAGATATGGCCCGTGTGTGCAGGAAGTACACTTCTTTTGTTCTGAGCAAGCTCACTCTTCTGGCCCTATAGGAAACACAGGAGAGTAGAAGAGTGCTCTTTTCTCAAAAGCAGAATGTGTTTCTTGTAAGGCGAGCAAGCGTTTGTTTCCCAGTCCTAAATTGAGTTCAATCATATGCTGTTTCTGTTCCTATGAGCTAGAGTTGTTTTATGGTAAGAAGAGTCACTATTGTGCTCCCCTTGTCATACACAGGGCAAATAGCACTGGCGTCTGTTCCCAGCATGTAAAGTGTATTGGACTGAAGAGGATCTACTGTTCTTGTCAGTTTCCTAAGCAGAGTTGAACTAGATATGGCCCGTGTGTGGAGGAAGCACACTTATTTTGTTCTGAGCAAGCTCACTGTTCGGACCCCATAGGAAACACAGTAGAGTAGAAGAGTGCTCTTTTCTCATAAGCAGAGTGTGTTTCTTGTAAGGCGAGCTAGCGTTTGTTTCCCAGTCCTAAATGGAGTTGAATCCCATGCAGTTTCTGGTCCTACGAGCAAGAGTTGTTTTCTGGTAAGAAGAGTCACTATTGTGCTCCCTTTGCTATACACAGGGCAAATAGCACTCGCATCTGTTCCCAGCAAGTACAGTGTATTGGACTGAAGAGGATCTACTGTTCATGTCAGTTTCCTAAGCAGAGTTGAAGTAGATATGGCCCGTTTGTATAGGAAGCACAGTTCTTTTGTTCTGAGCAAGCTCACTGTTTTGGCCCTATAGGAAACAAAGTAGAGTAGAAGAGTGCTCTTTTCTCAAAAGCAGAGTGTGTTTCTTGTAAGGCGAGCTAGCTTTTGTTTCCCAGTCCTAAATGGAGTTGAATCACATGCAGTTTCTGGCCCTACGAGCAAGAGTTGTTTTCTAGTAAGAAGAGTCTCTATTGCGCTCCCTTTGTCATACACAGGGCAAATAGCGCTCGCGTCTGTTCCCAGGATGTACAGTGTATTGGACTGAAGAGGATCTACTGTTCTTGTCAGTTTCCTAAGCAAAGTTGAACTAGATATGGCCCGTGTGTGCAGGAAGTACACTTCTTTTGTTCTGAGCAAGCTCACTCTTCTGGCCCTATAGGAAACACAGTAGAGTAGAAGAGTGCTCTTTTCTCAAAAGCAGAGTGTCTTTTTTGTAAGGTGAGCTTGTGTTTGTTTCCCAGTCCTAAATGGAGTTGAATCACATGCAGTTTCTAGTCCTATGAGCAAGAGTTGTTTTCTGGAAAGGAAAGTCACTATTGTGCTCCCTTTGCCATAAACAGTGCAAATAGCACTCACGTCTGTTCCCAGCAAGTACAGTGTATTGGACTGAAGATGATCTACTGCTCTTGTCAGTTTCCTAAGCAGAGTTGAACTAGATATGGCCCGTGTGTGTAGGAAGCACAGTTCTTTTGTTCTGAGCAAGCTCACTGTTCGGACCCCATAGGAAACACAGTAGAGTAGAAGAGTGCTATTTTCTCAAAAGCAGAGTGTGTTTCTTGTAAGGCTAGCTAGTGTTTGTTTCCCTGTCAGAAACAGATTTGAATCTCATGCCGTTTCTGGTCCTACGAGCAAGAGTTGTTTTCTGGTAAAAGGAGTCACTATTTCGCTCCCATTGCCATACACACTGCAAATAGGACTCGTGTCTGCGACCTGCAAGTACAGTGTATTGGACTAAAGAGGAGCTACTGTTCTTGTCAGTTTCCTAAGCAGAGTTGAACTAGATATGGCCCGTTTGTGTAGGAAGCACAGTACTTTTGTTCTGAGCAAGCTCATTGTTCTGGCCCCATAGGAAACACAGTAGAGTAGAAGAGTGCTCTTTTCTCCAAAGCAGAGTGTGTTTCGTGTAAGGCGAGCTAGCGTTTGTTTCCCAGTCCTAAATGGAGTTGAATCACATGCAGTTTCTGGTCCTACGAGACGGGATGTTTTCTGGTAAGGAAAGTCACTATTGTGCTCCCTTTGCCATAAACAGTGCAAATAGCACTCACGTCTGTTCCCAGCAAGTACAGTGTATTGGACTGAAGAGGAGCTACTGTTCTTGTCAGTTTCCTAAGCAGAGTTGAACTAGATATGGCCCGTGTGTGTAGGAAGCACAGTTCTTTTGTTCTGAGCAAGCTCACTGTTCTGGCCCTATAGGAAACACAGTAGAGTAGAAGAGTGCTCTTTTCTCAGAAGCAGAGTTTGTTTCTGGTTAGGCGAGCTAGCGTTTGTTTCCCAGTCCTAAATGGAGATGAATTACATGCAGTTTCTGGTCCTACGAGCAAGAGTTGTTTTCTGGTAATAAGAGTCACGATTGTGCTACAATTGCCATACACAGTGCAAATAGCACTCGCGTCTGTTCCCAGCAAGTATAGTGTATTGGACAGAAGAGGAGCTACTGTTCTTGTCAGTTTCCTAAGCAGAGTTGAACTAGATATGGCCCCTGTGTGTGAAGCACAGTTCTTTTGTTCTGAGCAAGCTCACTGTTCTGGCCCTATAGGAAACATAGAAGAGTAGAAGAGTGCTCTTTTCTCAAAAGCAGAGTGTTTTTCTTGTAAGGAGAGCTAGCGTTTGTTTCCCAGGCCTAAATCGAGTTCAATCACATGCAGTTTCTGGTCCTACGAGAAAGAGTTGTTTTCTGGTAAGAAGCGTCACTATTGTGCTCCCATTGCCACACACAGTGCAAATAGCACTCGTGTCTGCTCCCAACATGTACAGTGTATTGGACTGAAGAGGAGCTACTGTTCTTGTCAGTTTCCTAAGCAGAGTTGAACTAGATATAGCCCGTGTGTGTAGGAAGCACAGTTCTTTTGTTCTGAGCAAGCTCACTGTTCTGGGCCTATAGGAAACACAGTAGAGTAGAAGAGTGCTCGTTTCTCAAAAGCAGAGCGTGTTTCTTGTAAGGCGAGCTTGCGTTTGTTTCCCAGTCCTAAATGGAGTTGAATCACATGCAGTTTCTGGTCCTACGAGCAAGAATTGTTTTCTGGTAAGAAGAGTCACTATTGCGCTCCCATTGACATACACAGGGCAAATAGCCCTCGTGTCTGTTCCCAGCAAGTACAGTGTATTAGACAAAAGAGGAGCTACTGTTCTTGTCAGTTTCTTAAGCAGAGTTGAAGTAGTTATGTCCCGTGTGTGTGAAGCACAGTTCTTTTGTTCTGAGCAAGCTCACTTTTCGGACCCCATAGTAAACACAGTAGAGTAGAAGAGTGCTCTTTTCTCAAAAGCAGAGTGTGTTTCTTGTAAGGCGAGCTTGCGTTTGTTTCCCTGTCCTAAATGGAGTTGAATCACATGCAGTTTTTGGTCCTACGAGCAAGAGTTGTTTTCTGGAAAGGAAAGGCACTATTGTGCTCCTTTTGCCATACACAGTGCAAATGGCACTCATGTCTGTTCCCAGCAAGTACAGTGTATTGGACTGAAGAGGAGCTACTGCTCTTGTCAGTTTCCTAAGCAGAGTTGCACTAGATATGGCCCGTGTGTGTAGTAAGCACAGTTCTTTGTTCTGAGCAAGCTCACTGTTCGGACCCCATAGGAAACACAGTAGAATAGAAGAGTGCTCTTTACTCAAAAGCAGAGTGTGTTTCTTATAAGCGAGCTAGTGTTTGTTTCCAAGTCCTAAATGGAGTTGAATCACACGCAGTTTCTGGTCCTACGAGCAATAGTTTTTTTTCTGGTAAGAAGAGTCACTATTGCCCTCCCATTGTCATACACAGGGCAAATAGCACTGGCGTCTCTTCCCAGCATGTACAGTGTATTGGACTGAAGAGGAGCTACTGTTCTTGTCAGTTTCCTAAGCAGAGTTGAAGTAGATATGGCCCGTTTGTATAGGAAGCACAGTTCTTTTGTTCTGAGCAAGCTCACTGTTCGGACACCAGAGGAAACACAGTAGAATAGAAGAGTGCTCTTTTCTCAAAAGCAGAGTGTTTTTCTTGTAAGGAGAGCTAGCGTTTGTTTCCCAGTCTTAAATGGAGTTGAATTACATGCAGTTTCTTGTCTTATGAGCAAGAGTTGTTTTCTGGTAAGTAGAGTCACTATTGCGCTCCTATTGCCATACACAGTGCAAACAACACTTGCTACAGTTCTTTGCAAGTACAGTGTATTGGACAGAAGAGGAGCTACTGTTCTTGTCAGTTTCCTAAGGAGAGTTGAACTAGATATGGCCTGTGTGTGTAGGAAGCACAGTTCTTTTGTTCTGAGCAAGCTCACTGTTCAGACACCATAGGAAACACAGTAGAATAGAAGAGTGCTCTTTTCTCAAAAGCAGAGTGTGTTTCTTGTAAGGTGATCTAGCGTTTGTTTGCCAGTCCAAAATGGAGTTGAATCAGATGCAGTTTATGGTCCTACGAGCATGGGATGTTTTCTGGTAAGGAAAGTCACTATTGTGCTCCCTTTGCCATAAACAGTGCAAATAGCACTCACGTCTGTTCCCAGCAAGTACAGTGTATTGGACTGAAGAAGAGCTACTGTTCTTGTCAGTTTCCTAAACAGAGTTGAACTACATATGGCCTGTGTGTGTAGGAAGTACAGTTCTTTTGTTCTGAGCAAGCTTATTGTTCTGGCCCTATAGGAAACACAGAAGAGTAGAAGAGTGCTCTTTTGTCAGAAGCAGAGTTTGTTTCTTGTAAGGCAAGCTAGCGTTTGTTTCCCAGTCCTAAATGGAGTTGAATTACATGCAGTTTCTGGTCCTATGAGCAAGAGTTGTTTTCTGGTAAGAAGAGTCACTATTGCAATCCTATTGCCATACACAGTGCAAACAAGACTCGCAAATGTTCTTTGCAAGTACAGAGTATTGGACAGAAGAAGAGCTACTCTTCTTGTCAGTTTCCTAAGCAGAGTTGAACTAGATATGGCCCATGTGTGCAGGAAGCACAGTTCTTTTGTTCTGAGCAAGCTCACTGTTCAGACCCCATAGGAAACACAGTAGAGTAGAAGAGTGCTCTTTTCTCAAAAGCAGAGTGTGTTTCTTGTAAGGCGAGCTAGCGTTTGTTTCCCAGTCCTAAATGGAGTTGAATCACATGCAGTTTCTGGTCCTATGAGCAAGAGTTGTTTTCTGGTAAGAAGAGTCACTATTGTGCTCCCTTTGCCATACACAGGGCAAATAGCACTCACGTCTGTTCCCAGCAAGTACAGTGTATTGGACTGAAGAGGATCTACTGTTCTTGTCAGTTTCCTAAGCAGAGTTGAACTAGATATGGCCCGTGTGTGTAGGAAGCACAGTTCTTTTGTTGTGAGCAAGCTCACTGTTCGGACCCCATAGGAAACACAGTAGAATAGAAGAGTGCTCTTTACTCAAAAGCAGAGTGTGTTTCTTATAAGCGAGCTAGTGTTTGTTTCCAAGTCCTAAATGGAGTTGAATCACACGCAGTTTCTGGTCCTACGAGCAATAGTTTTTTTTCTGGTAAGAAGAGTCACTATTGCCCTCCCATTGTCATACACAGGGCAAATAGCACTGGCGTCTCTTCCCAGCATGTACAGTGTATTGGACTGAAGAGGAGCTACTGTTCTTGTCAGTTTCCTAAGCAGAGTTGAAGTAGATATGGCCCGTTTGTATAGGAAGCACAGTTCTTTTGTTCTGAGCAAGCTCACTGTTTGGACACCAGAGGAAACACAGTAGAATAGAAGAGTGCTCTTTTCTCAAAAGCAGAGTGTGTTTCTTGTAAGGAGAGCTAGCGTTTGTTTCCCAGTCTTAAATGGAGTTGAATTACATGCAGTTTCTTGTCTTATGAGCAAGAGTTGTTTTCTGGTAAGTAGAGTCACTATTGCGCTCCTATTGCCATACACAGTGCAAACAACACTTGCTACAGTTCTTTGCAAGTACAGTGTATTGGACAGAAGAGGAGCTACTGTTCTTGTCAGTTTCCTAAGGAGAGTTGAACTAGATATGGCCTGTGTGTGTAGGAAGCACAGTTCTTTTGTTCTGAGCAAGCTCACTGTTCAGACACCATAGGAAACACAGTAGAATAGAAGAGTGCTCTTTTCTCAAAAGCAGAGTGTGTTTCTTGTAAGGTGATCTAGCGTTTGTTTGCCAGTCCAAAATGGAGTTGAATCAGATGCAGTTTATGGTCCTACGAGCATGGGATGTTTTCTGGTAAGGAAAGTCACTATTGTGCTCCCTTTGCCATAAACAGTGCAAATAGCACTCACGTCTGTTCCCAGCAAGTACAGTGTATTGGACTGAAGAGGAGCTACTGTTCTTGTCAGTTTCCTAAACAGAGTTGAACTACATATGGCCTGTGTGTGTAGGAAGTACAGTTCTTTTGTTCTGAGCAAGCTTATTGTTCTGGCCCTATAGGAAACACAGAAGAGTAGAAGAGTGCTCTTTTGTCAGAAGCAGAGTTTGTTTCTTGTAAGGCAAGCTAGCGTTTGTTTCCCAGTCCTAAATGGAGTTGAATTACATGCAGTTTCTGGTCCTATGAGCAAGAGTTGTTTTCTGGTAAGAAGAGTCACTATTGCAATCCTATTGCCATACACAGTGCAAACAAGACTCGCAAATGTTCTTTGCAAGTACAGAGTATTGGACAGAAGAAGAGCTACTCTTCTTGTCAGTTTCCTAAGGAGAGTTGAACTAGATATGGCCCATGTGTGCAGGAAGCACAGTTCTTTTGTTCTGAGCAAGCTCACTGTTCAGACCCCATAGGAAACACAGTAGAGTAGAAGAGTGCTCTTTTCTCAAAAGCAGAGTGTGTTTCTTGTAAGGCGAGCTAGCGTTTGTTTCCCAGTCCTAAATGGAGTTGAATCACATGCAGTTTCTGGTCCTATGAGCAAGAGTTGTTTTCTGGTAAGAAGAGTCACTATTGTGCTCCCTTTGCCATACACAGGGCAAATAGCACTCACGTCTGTTCCCAGCAAGTACAGTGTATTGGACTGAAGAGGATCTACTGTTCTTGTCAGTTTCCTAAGCAGAGTTGAACGAGATATGGCCCGTGTGTGTAGGAAGCACAGTTCTTTTGTTCTGAGCAAGCTCACTGTTCTGGCCCTATAGGAAACACAGTAGAGTAGAAGAGTGCTCTTTTCTCAGAAGCAGAGTTTGTTTCTGGTTAGGCGAGCTAGCGTTTGTTTCCCAGTCCTAAATGGAGATGAATTACGTGCAGTTTCTGGTCCTACGAGCAAGAGTTGTTTTCTGGTAATAAGAGTCACGATTGTGCTACAATTGCCATACACAGTGCAAATAGCACTCGCGTCTGTTCCCAGCAAGTATAGTGTATTGGACAGAAGAGGAGCTACTGTTCTTGTCAGTTTCCTAAGCAGAGTTGAACTAGATATGGCCCCTGTGTGTGAAGCACAGTTCTTTTGTTCTGAGCAAGCTCACTGTTCTGGCCCTATAGGAAACATAGAAGAGTAGAAGAGTGCTCTTTTCTCAAAAGCAGAGTGTTTTTCTTGTAAGGAGAGTTAGTGTTTGTTTCCCAGGCCTAAATCGAGTTCAATCACATGCAGTTTCTGGTACTACGAGCAAGAGTTGTTTTCTGGTAAGAAGCGTCACTATTGTGCTCTCTTTGCCACACACAGTGCAAATAGCACTCGTGTCTGCTCCCAACAAGTACAGTGTATTGGACTGAAGAGGAGCTACTGTTCTTGTCAGTTTCCTAAGCAGAGTTGAACTAGATATAGCCCGTGTGTGTAGGAAGCACAGTTCTTTTGTTCTGAGCAAGCTCACTGTTCTGGGCCTATAGGAAACACAGTAGAGTAGAAGAGTGCTCGTTTCTCAAAAGCAGAGCGTGTTTCTTGTAAGGCGAGCTTGCGTTTGTTTCCCAGTCCTAAATGGAGTTGAATCACATGCAGTTTCTGGTCCTACGAGCAAGAATTGTTTTCTGGTAAGAAGAGTCACTATTGCGCTCCCATTGACATACACAGGGCAAATAGCCCTCGTGTCTGTTCCCAGCAAGTACAGTGTATTAGACAAAAGAGGAGCTACTGTTCTTGTCAGTTTCTTAAGCAGAGTTGAAGTAGTTATGTCCCGTGTGTGTGAAGCACAGTTCTTTTGTTCTGAGCAAGCTCACTTTTCGGACCCCATAGTAAACACAGTAGAGTAGAAGAGTGCTCTTTTCTCAAAAGCAGAGTGTGTTTCTTGTAAGGCGAGCTTGCGTTTGTTTCCCTGTCCTAAATGGAGTTGAATCACATGCAGTTTTTGGTCCTACGAGCAAGAGTTGTTTTCTGGAAAGGAAAGGCACTATTGTGCTCCTTTTGCCATACACAGTGCAAATGGCACTCATGTCTGTTCCCAGCAAGTACAGTGTATTGGACTGAAGAGGAGCTACTGCTCTTGTCAGTTTCCTAAGCAGAGTTGCACTAGATATGGCCCGTGTGTGTAGTAAGCACAGTTCTTTGTTCTGAGCAAGCTCACTGTTCGGACCCCATAGGAAACACAGTAGAATAGAAGAGTGCTCTTTACTCAAAAGCAGAGTGTGTTTCTTATAAGCGAGCTAGTGTTTGTTTCCAAGTCCTAAATGGAGTTGAATCACACGCAGTTTCTGGTCCTACGAGCAATAGTTTTTTTTCTGGTAAGAAGAGTCACTATTGCCCTCCCATTGTCATACACAGGGCAAATAGCACTGGCGTCTCTTCCCAGCATGTACAGTGTATTGGACTGAAGAGGAGCTACTGTTCTTGTCAGTTTCCTAAGCAGAGTTGAAGTAGATATGGCCCGTTTGTATAGGAAGCACAGTTCTTTTGTTCTGAGCAAGCTCACTGTTTGGACACCAGAGGAAACACAGTAGAATAGAAGAGTGCTCTTTTCTCAAAAGCAGAGTGTGTTTCTTGTAAGGAGAGCTAGCGTTTGTTTCCCAGTCTTAAATGGAGTTGAATTACATGCAGTTTCTTGTCTTATGAGCAAGAGTTGTTTTCTGGTAAGTAGAGTCACTATTGCGCTCCTATTGCCATACACAGTGCAAACAACACTTGCTACAGTTCTTTGCAAGTACAGTGTATTGGACAGAAGAGGAGCTACTGTTCTTGTCAGTTTCCTAAGGAGAGTTGAACTAGATATGGCCTGTGTGTGTAGGAAGCACAGTTCTTTTGTTCTGAGCAAGCTCACTGTTCAGACACCATAGGAAACACAGTAGAATAGAAGAGTGCTCTTTTCTCAAAAGCAGAGTGTGTTTCTTGTAAGGTGATCTAGCGTTTGTTTGCCAGTCCAAAATGGAGTTGAATCAGATGCAGTTTATGGTCCTACGAGCATGGGATGTTTTCTGGTAAGGAAAGTCACTATTGTGCTCCCTTTGCCATAAACAGTGCAAATAGCACTCACGTCTGTTCCCAGCAAGTACAGTGTATTGGACTGAAGAGGAGCTACTGTTCTTGTCAGTTTCCTCAACAGAGTTGAACTACATATGGCCTGTGTGTGTAGGAAGTACAGTTCTTTTGTTCTGAGCAAGCTTATTGTTCTGGCCCTATAGGAAACACAGAAGAGTAGAAGAGTGCTCTTTTGTCAGAAGCAGAGTTTGTTTCTTGTAAGGCAAGCTAGCGTTTGTTTCCCAGTCCTAAATGGAGTTGAATTACATGCAGTTTCTGGTCCTATGAGCAAGAGTTGTTTTCTGGTAAGAAGAGTCACTATTGCAATCCTATTGCCATACACAGTGCAAACAAGACTCGCAAATGTTCTTTGCAAGTACAGAGTATTGGACAGAAGAAGAGCTACTCTTCTTGTCAGTTTCCTAAGCAGAGTTGAACTAGATATGGCCCATGTGTGCAGGAAGCACAGTTCTTTTGTTCTGAGCAAGCTCACTGTTCAGACCCCATAGGAAACACAGTAGAGTAGAAGAGTGCTCTTTTCTCAAAAGCAGAGTGTGTTTCTTGTAAGGCGAGCTAGCGTTTGTTTCCCAGTCCTAAATGGAGTTGAATCACATGCAGTTTCTGGTCCTATGAGCAAGAGTTGTTTTCTGGTAAGAAGAGTCACTATTGTGCTCCCTTTGCCATACACAGGGCAAATAGCACTCACGTCTGTTCCCAGCAAGTACAGTGTATTGGACTGAAGAGGATCTACTGTTCTTGTCAGTTTCCTAAGCAGAGTTGAACTAGATATGGCCCGTGTGTGTAGGAAGCACAGTTCTTTTGTTGTGAGCAAGCTCACTGTTCGGACCCCATAGGAAACACAGTAGAATAGAAGAGTGCTCTTTACTCAAAAGCAGAGTGTGTTTCTTATAAGCGAGCTAGTGTTTGTTTCCAAGTCCTAAATGGAGTTGAATCACACGCAGTTTCTGGTCCTACGAGCAATAGTTTTTTTTCTGGTAAGAAGAGTCACTATTGCCCTCCCATTGTCATACACAGGGCAAATAGCACTGGCATCTCTTCCCAGCATGTACAGTGTATTGGACTGAAGAGGAGCTACTGTTCTTGTCAGTTTCCTAAGCAGAGTTGAAGTAGATATGGCCCGTTTGTATAGGAAGCACAGTTCTTTTGTTCTGAGCAAGCTCACTGTTCAGACACCATAGGAAACACAGTAGAATAGAAGAGTGCTCTTTTCTCAAAAGCAGAGTGTGTTTCTTGTAAGGAGAGCTAGCGTTTGTTTCCCAGTCCAAAATGGAGTTGAATCAGATGCAGTTTATGGTCCTACGAGCATGGGATGTTTTCTGGTAAGGAAAGTCACTATTGTGCTCCCTTTGCCATAAACAGTGCAAATAGCACTCACGTCTGTTCCCAGCAAGTACAGTGTATTGGACTGAAGGGGAGCTACTGTTCTTGTCAGTTTCCTAAACAGAGTTGAACTACATATGGCCTGTGTGTGTAGGAAGTACAGTTCTTTTGTTCTGAGCAAGCTTATTGTTCTGGCCCTATAGGAAACACAGAAGAGTAGAAGAGTGCTCTTTTGTCAGAAGCAGAGTTTGTTTCTTGTAAGGCAAGCTAGCGTTTGTTTCCCAGTCCTAAATGGAGTTGAATTACATGCAGTTTCTGGTCCTATGAGCAAGAGTTGTTTTCTGGTAAGAAGAGTCACTATTGCAATCCTATTGCCATACACAGTGCAAACAAGACTCGCAAATGTTCTTTGCAAGTACAGAGTATTGGACAGAAGAAGAGCTACTCTTCTTGTCAGTTTCCTAAGCAGAGTTGAACTACATATGGCCCATGTGTGCAGGAAGCACAGTTCTTTTGTTCTGAGCAAGCTCACTGTTCAGACCCCATAGGAAACACAGTAGAGTAGAAGAGTGCTCTTTTCTCAAAAGCAGAGTGTGTTTCTTGTAAGGCGAGCTAGCGTTTGTTTCCCAGTCCTAAATGGAGTTGAATCACATGCAGTTTCTGGTCCTATGAGCAAGAGTTGTTTTCTGGTAAGAAGAGTCACTATTGTGCTCCCTTTGCCATACACAGGGCAAATAGCACTCACGTCTGTTCCCAGCAAGTACAGTGTATTGGACTGAAGAGGATCTACTGTTCTTGTCAGTTTCCTAAGCAGAGTTGAACTAGATATGTCCCGTGTGTGTAGGAAGCACAGGTCTTTTGTTGTGAGCAAGCTCACTGTTCGGATCTCATTGGAAACACAGTAGAATAGAAGAGTGCTCTTTTCTCAAAAGCAGAGTATGTTTCTTATAAGGCGAGCTAGCTTTTGTTTCCCAGTCCACAATGGAGTTGAATCACATGCAGTTTCTGGTCCTACGAGTAAGAGTTGTTTTCTGGTAAGAAGAGTCACTATTGTGCTAACATTGCCATACACAGTGCAAATAGCACTGGCGTCTGTTCCCAGCAAGTACAGTGTATTGGACTGAAGAGGAGCTACTGTTCTTGTCAGTTTCGTAAGCAGAGTTGAACTAGATATGGCCCGTGCGTGTGAAGCACAGATCTTTTGTTCTGAGCAAGCTCAATTTTCGGACCCCATAGTAAACACAGTAGAGTAGAAGAGTGCTCTTTTCTCAAAAGCAAAGTGTGTTTCTTGTAAGGCTAGCTAGTGTTTATTTCCCAGTCAGAAACGGAGTTGAATCCCATGCAGTTTCTGGTCCTACGAGCAAGAGTTGTTTTCTGGTAAGAAGAGTCACTATTTCACTCCCTTTGCCATACACAGCGCAAATAGCACTCGCGTCTGTTCTTTGCAAGTACAGAGTATTGGACAGAAGAAGAGCTACTGTTCTTGTCAGGTTCCTACGCAGAGTTGAACTAGATATGGCCCGTGTGTGCAGGAAGCACAGTTCTTTTGTTCTGAGCAAGCTCACTGTTTTGGCCCTATAGGAAACACAGTAGAGTAGAAGAGTACTCATTTCTCAAAAGCAGAGTGTGTTTCTCGTAAGGCGAGCTAGCGTTTGTTTCCAGGTCCTAAATGTAGTTGAATCACATGCAGTTTCTTGTCCTAAAAGCAAGAGTTGTTTTCTAGTAAGAAGAGTCACTATTGTGCTCCCATTGCCATACACAGGGCAAATAGGACTCGCGTCTGTTCCCAGGATGTACAGTGTATTGCACTGAAGAGGATCTACTGTTCTTGTCAGTTTCCTAAGCAAAGTTGAACTAGATATGGCCCGTGTGTGTAGGAAGTACACTTCTTTTGTTCTGAGCAACCTCACTCTTCTGGCCATATAGGAAACACAGTAGAGTAAAGAGTGCTCTTTTCTCAAAAGCAGAATGTGTTTCTTGTAAGGCGAGCTAGCGTTTGTTTCCCAGTCCTAAATGGAGTTCAATCACATGCAGTTCCTGTTCCTACGAGCAAGAGTTGTTTTATGGTAAGAAGAGTCACTATTGTGCTCCTATTGCCATACACAGTGCAAACAACACTCGCTACAGTTCTTTGCAAGTACAGTGTATTGGACAGAAGAGGAGCTACTGTTCTTGTCCGTTTCCTAAGCAGAGTTGAACTAGATATGGCCCGTGTGTGTAGGAAGCACAGTTCTTTTGTTCTGAGCAAGCTCACTGTTCTAGCCCTGTAGGAAACACAGTAGAGTAGAAGAGTGCTCTTTTCTCCAAAGCAGAGTGTGTTTCTTCTAAGGCGAACTAGCGTTTGTTTCCAAGTCCTAAATGGAGTTGAATCACATGCAGTTTCTGGTCCTACAAGCAAGAGTTGTTTTCTGGTAAGAAGAGTCACTATTGCGCTCCCTTTGCCATACACAGGGAATATAGCACTCGCGTCTGTTCCCAGCATGTACAGTGTATTGCACTAAAGAGGATCTACTGTTCTTGTCAGTTACCTAAGCAGAGTTGAACTAGATATGGCCCGTGTGTGTAGGAAGCACAGTTCTTTTGTTCTGAGCAAGCTCACACTCAGACCCCATAGGAAACACAGTAGAATAGAAGAGTGCTCTTTTCTCAAAAGCAGAGTGTGTTTCTTGTAAGGCTAGCTAGTGTTTGTTTCCCAGTCAGAAACAGATTTGAATCTCATGAGTTTCTGGTCCTACGAGCAAGAGTTGTTTTCTGGTAAGAGGAGTCACTATTTCGCTCCCATTGCCATACACAGTGCAAATAGGACTCCCGTCTGCGACCTGCAAGTACAGTTATTGGAGTGAAGAGGAGCTACTGTTTTTGTCAGTTTCCTAAGCAGAGTTGAACTAGATATGGCCCGTGTGTGTAGGAAGCACAGTTCTTTTGTTCTGAGCAAGCTCACTGTTTTGGCCCTATAGGAAACACAGTAGAGTAGAAGAGTGCTCTTTTCTCAAAAGCAGAGTGTGTTTCTTGTAATGCAAGCTAGCGTTTGTTTCCGAGTCCTAAATGGAGTTGAATCACATGCAGTTTCTGGTCCTACGAGCAAGAGTTGTTTTCTGATAAGAAGAGTCACTATTGCGCTCCCGTTGTCATACACAGTGCAAACAACACTCGCTACAGTTCTTTGCAAGTACAGTGTATTGGACAGAAGAGGAGCTACTGTTCTTGTCCGTTCCCTAAGCAGAGTTGAACTAGATATTTCCCGTGTGTGTAGGAAGCACAGTTCTTTTGTTCTGAGCAAGCTCACTGTTCTAGCCCTGTAGGAAACACAGTAGAGTAGAAGAGTGCTCTTTTCTCCAAAGCAGAGTGTGTTTCTTCTAAGGCGAACCAGCGTTTGTTTCCAATTCCTAAATGGAGTTGAATCACATGCAGTTTCTGGTCCTACAAGCAAGAGTTGTTTTCTGGTAAGAAGAGTCACTATTGCGCTCCCTTTCCATACACAGGGAATATAGCACTCGCGTCTGTTCCCAGCATGTACAGTGTATTGCACTAAAGAGGATCTACTGTTCTTGTCAGTTACCTAAGCAGAGTTGAACTAGATATGGCCCGTGTGTGTAGGAAGCACAGTTCTTTTGTTCTGAGCAGGCTCACAGTTCGGACCCCATAGGAAACACAGTAGAATAGAAGAGTGCTCTTTTCTCAAAAGCAGAGTGTGTTTCTTGTAAGGCTAGCTAGTGTTTGTTTCCCAGTCAGAAACAGATTTGAATCTCATGAGTTTCTGGTCCTACGAGCAAGAGTTGTTTTCTGGTAAGAGGAGTCACTATTTCGCTCCCATTGCCATACACAGTGCAAATAGGACTCCCGTCTGCGACCTGCAAGTACAGTTATTGGACTGAAGAGGAGCTATGTTTTTGTCAGTTTCCTAAGCAGAGTTGAACTAGATATGGCCCGTGTGTGTAGGAAGCACAGTTCTTTTGTTCTGAGCAAGCTCACTGTTTTGGCCCTATAGGAAACACAGTAGAGTAGAAGAGTGCTCTTTTCTCAAAAGCAGAGTGTGTTTCTTGTAAGGCGAGCTAGCTTTTGTTTCCCAGTCCTAAATGGAGTTGAATCACATGCAGTTTCTGGTCCTACGAGCAAGAGTTGTTTTCTGGTAAGAAGAGTCACTATTGTGCTCCCTTTGTCATACACAGGGCAAATAGCACTCGTGTCTGTTCCCAGGATGTACAGTGTGTTGGACTGAAGACGATCTACTGTTCTTGTCAGTTTCCTAAGCAAATTTGAACTAGATATGGCCCGTGTGTGCAGGAAGTACACTTCTTTTGTTCTGAGCAAGCTCACTCTTCTGGCCCTATAGGAAACACAGGAGAGTAGAAGAGTGCTCTTTTCTCAAAAGCAGAATGTGTTTCTTGTAAGGCGAGCAAGCGTTTGTTTCCCAGTCCTAAATTGAGTTCAATCATATGCTGTTTCTGTTCCTATGAGCTAGAGTTGTTTTATGGTAAGAAGAGTCACTATTGTGCTCCCATTGTCATACACAGGGCAAATAGCACTGGCGTCTGTTCCCAGCATGTAAAGTGTATTGGACTGAAGAGGAGCTAATGTTCTTGTCAGTTTCCTAAGCAGAGTTGAGCTAGATATGGCCCGTGTGTGTAGGAAGCACAGTTCTTTTGTTCTGAGCGAGCTCACTCTTCTGGCCTATAGGAAACACACTAGAGTAGAAATGTGCTCTTTTCTCAAAAGCAGAGTGTGTTTTTTGTAAGGCGAGCTTGCGTTTGTTTCCCAGTCCTAAATGGAGTTGAATCACATGCAGTTTCTAGTCCTACGAGCAAGAGTTGTTTTCTGGAAAGGAAAGTCACTATTGTGCTCCCTTTGCCAAACACAGTGCAAATAGCACTCGCGTCTGTTCCCAGCAAGTACAGTGTATTGGACTGAAGAGGAGCTACTGCTCTTGTCAGTTTCCTAAGCAGAGTTGAACTAGATATGGCCCGTGTGTGTAGGAAGCACAGTTCTTTTGTTCTGAGCAAGCTCACTCTTCTGGCCTATAGGAAACACAGTAGAGTAGAAGAGTGCTCTTTTCTCAAAAGCAGAGTGTGTTTCTTGTGAGCGAGCTCGCGTTTGTTTCCCAGTCCAAAATGGGGTTGAATTATATGCAGTTACTTGTCCTATGAGCAAGAGTTGTTTTCTGGTAAGAAGAGTAACTATTGCGCTCCTATTGACATACACAGTGCAAACAACACTCGCTACAGTTCTTTGCAAGTACAGTGTATTGGACAGAAGAGGAGCTACTGTTCTTGTCCGTTTCCTAAGCAGAGTTGAACTAGATATGGCCCGTGTGTGTAGGAAGCACAGTTCTTTTGTTCTGAGCAAGCTCACTGTTCTAGCCCTGTAGGAAACACAGTAGAGTAGAAGAGTGCTCTTTTCTCCAAAGCAGAGTGTGTTTCTTGTAAGGCGAACTAGCGTTTGTTACCAAGTCAGAAACAGATTTGAATCTCATGAGTTTCTGGTCCTACGAGCAAGAGTTGTTTTCTGGTAAGAGGAGTCACTATTTCGCTCCCATTGCCATACACAGTGCAAATAGGACTCCCGTCTGCGACCTGCAAGTACAGTGTATTGGACTGAAGAGGAGCTACTGTTCTTGTCAGTTTCCTAAGCAGAGTTGAACTAGATATGGCCCTTGTGTGTAGGAAGCACAGTTCTTCTGTTCTGAGCAAGCTCACTCTTCTGGCCCTATAGGAAACACAGGAGAGTAGAAGAGTGCTCTTTTCTCAAAAGCGGAATGTATTTCTTGTGAGGCGAGCAAGCTTTTGTTTTCCAGTCCTAAATTGAGTTCAATCATATGCTGTTTCTGTTCCTATGAGCTAGAGTTGTTTTATGGTAAGAAGAGTCACTATTGTGCTCCCATTGTCATACACAGGGCAAATAGCACTGGCGTCTGTTCCCAGCATGTAAAGTGTATTGGACTGAAGAGGATCTACTGTTCTTGTCAGTTTCCTAAGCAGAGTTGAACTAGATATGGCCCGTGTGTGTAGGAAGCACAGTTCTTTTGTTCTGAGCGAGCTCACTCTTCTGGCCTATAGGAAACACACTAGAGTAGAAGAGTGCTCTTTTCTCAAAAGCAGAGTGTGTTTTTTGTAAGGCGAGCTTGCGTTTGTTTCCCAGTCCTAAATGGAGTTGAATCACATGCAGTTTCTAGTCCTACGAGCAAGAGTTGTTTTCTGGAAAGCAGTGTCACTATTGTGCTCCCTTTGCCAAACACAGTGCAAATAGCACTCGCGTCTGTTCCCAGCAAGTACAGTGTATTGGACTGAAGAGGAGCTACTGCTCTTGTCAGTTTCCTAAGCAGAGTTGAACTACATATGGCCCGTGTGTGTATGAAGCACAGTTCTTTTGTTCTGAGCAAGCTCACTCTTCTGGCCTATAGGAAACACAGTAGAGTAGAAGAGTGCTCTTTTCTCAAAAGCAGAGTGTGTTTCTTGTGAGGCGAGCTAGCGTTTGTTTCCCAGTCCAAAATGGAGTTGAATTATATGCAGTTACTTGTCCTATGAGGAAGAGTTGTTTTCTGGTAAGAAGAGTCACTATTGCGCTCCTATTGCCATACACAGTGCAAACAACACTCGCTACAGTTCTTTGCAAGTACAGTGTATTGGACAGAAGAGGAGCTACTGTTCTTGTCCGTTTCCTAAGCAGAGTTGAACTAGATATGGCCCGTGTGTGTAGGAAGCACAGTTCTTTTGTTCTGAGCAAGCTCACTGTTCTAGCCCTGTAGGAAACACAGTAGAGTAGAAGAGTGCTCTTTTCTCCAAAGCAGAGTGTGTTTCTTCTAAGGCGAACCAGCGTTTGTTTCCAATTCCTAAATGGAGTTGAATCACATGCAGTTTCTGGTCCTACAAGCAAGAGTTGTTTTCTGGTAAGAAGAGTCACTATTGCGCTCCCTTTGCCATACACAGGGAATATAGCACTCGCGTCTGTTCCCAGCATGTACAGTGTATTGCACTAAAGAGGATCTACTGTTCTTGTCAGTTATCTAAGCAGAGTTGAACTAGATATGGCCCGTGTGTGTAGGAAGCACAGTTCTTTTGTTCTGAGCAAGCTCACAGTTCGGACCCCATAGGAAACACAGTAGAATAGAAGAGTGCTCTTTTCTCAAAAGCAGAGTGTGTTTCTTGTAAGGCTAGCTAGTGTTTGTTTCCCAGTCAGAAACAGATTTGAATCTCATGAGTTTCTGGTCCTACGAGCAAGAGTTGTTTTCTGGTAAGAGGAGTCACTATTTCGCTCCCATTGCCATACACAGTGCAAATAGGACTCCCGTCTGCGACCTGCAAGTACAGTGTATTGGACTGAAGAGGAGCTACTGTTTTTGTCAGTTTCCTAAGCAGAGTTGAACTAGATATGGCCCGTGTGTGTAGGAAGCACAGTTCTTTTGTTCTGAGCAAGCTCACTGTTTTGGCCCTATAGGAAACACAGTAGAGTAGAAGAGTGCTCTTTTCTCAAAAGCAGAGTGTGTTTCTTGTAAGCGAGCTAGCTTTTGTTTCCCAGTCCTAAATGGAGTTGAATCACATGCAGTTTCTGGTCCTACGAGCAAGAGTTGGTTTCTGGTAAGAAGAGTCACTATTGTGCTCCCTTTGTCATACACAGGGCAAATAGCACTCGTGTCTGTTCCCAGGATGTACAGTGTGTTGGACTGAAGACGATCTACTGTTCTTGTCAGTTTCCTAAGCAAATTTGAATTAGATATGGCCCGTGTGTGCAGGAAGTACACTTCTTTTGTTCTGAGCAAGCTCACTCTTCTGGCCCTATAGGAAACACAGGAGAGTAGAAGAGTGCTCTTTTCTCAAAAGCAGAATGTGTTTCTTGTAAGGCGAGCAAGCGTTTGTTTCCCAGTCCTAAATTGAGTTCAATCATATGCTGTTTCTGTTCCTATGAGCTAGAGTTGTTTTATGGTAAGAAGAGTCACTATTGTGCTCCCCTTGTCATACACAGGGCAAATAGCACTGGCGTCTGTTCCCAGCATGTAAAGTGTATTGGACTGAAGAGGATCTACTGTTCTTGTCAGTTTCCTAAGCAGAGTTGAACTAGATATGGCCCGTGTGTGGAGGAAGCACACTTATTTTGTTCTGAGCAAGCTCACTGTTCGGACCCCATAGGAAACACAGTAGAGTAGAAGAGTGCTCTTTTCTCAAAAGCAGAGTGTGTTTCTTGTAAGGCGAGCTAGCGTTTGTTTCCCAGTCCTAAATGGAGTTGAATCCCATGCAGTTTCTGGTCCTACGAGCAAGAGTTGTTTTCTGGTAAGAAGAGTCACTATTGTGCTCCCTTTGCTATACACAGGGCAAATAGCACTCGCATCTGTTCCCAGCAAGTACAGTGTATTGGACTGAAGAGGATCTACTGTTCATGTCAGTTTCCTAAGCAGAGTTGAAGTAGATATGGCCCGTTTGTATAGGAAGCACAGTTCTTTTGTTCTGAGCAAGCTCACTGTTTTGGCCCTATAGGAAACAAAGTAGAGTAGAAGAGTGCTCTTTTCTCAAAAGCAGAGTGTGTTTCTTGTAAGGCGAGCTAGCTTTTGTTTCCCAGTCCTAAATGGAGTTGAATCACATGCAGTTTCTGGCCCTACGAGCAAGAGTTGTTTTCTAGTAAGAAGAGTCACTATTGCGCTCCCTTTGTCATACACAGGGCAAATAGCGCTCGCGTCTGTTCCCAGCAAGTACAGTGTATTGGACTGAAGAGGATCTACTGTTCTTGTCAGTTTCCTAAGCAAAGTTGAACTAGATATGGCCCGTGTGTGCAGGAAGTACACTTCTTTTGTTCTGAGCAAGCTCACTCTTCTGGCCCTATAGGAAACACAGTAGAGTAGAAGAGTGCTCTTTTCTCAAAAGCAGAGTGTCTTTTTTGTAAGGTGAGCTTGTGTTTGTTTCCCAGTCCTAAATGGAGTTGAATCACATGCAGTTTCTAGTCCTATGAGCAAGAGTTGTTTTCTGGAAAGGAAAGTCACTATTGTGCTCCCTTTGCCATAAACAGTGCAAATAGCACTCACGTCTGTTCCCAGCAAGTACAGTGTATTGGACTGAAGAGGAGCTACTGTTCTTGTCAGTTTCCTAAACAGAGTTGAACTACATATGGCCTGTGTGTGTAGGAAGTACAGTTCTTTTGTTCTGAGCAAGCTTATTGTTCTGGCCCTATAGGAAACACAGAAGAGTAGAAGAGTGCTCTTTTGTCAGAAGCAGAGTTTGTTTCTTGTAAGGCAAGCTAGCGTTTGTTTCCCAGTCCTAAATGGAGTTGAATTACATGCAGTTTCTGGTCCTATGAGCAAGAGTTGTTTTCTGGTAAGAAGAGTCACTATTGCAATCCTATTGCCATACACAGTGCAAACAAGACTCGCAAATGTTCTTTGCAAGTACAGAGTATTGGACAGAAGAAGAGCTACTCTTCTTGTCAGTTTCCTAAGCAGAGTTGAACTAGATATGGCCCATGTGTGCAGGAAGCACAGTTCTTTTGTTCTGAGCAAGCTCACTGTTCAGACCCCATAGGAAACACAGTAGAGTAGAAGAGTGCTCTTTTCTCAAAAGCAGAGTGTGTTTCTTGTAAGGCGAGCTAGCGTTTGTTTCCCAGTCCTAAATGGAGTTGAATCACATGCAGTTTCTGGTCCTATGAGCAAGAGTTGTTTTCTGGTAAGAAGAGTCACTATTGTGCTCCCTTTGCCATACACAGGGCAAATAGCACTCACGTCTGTTCCCAGCAAGTACAGTGTATTGGACTGAAGAGGATCTACTGTTCTTGTCAGTTTCCTAAGCAGAGTTGAACTAGATATGGCCCGTGTGTGTAGGAAGCACAGTTCTTTTGTTGTGAGCAAGCTCACTGTTCGGACCCCATAGGAAACACAGTAGAATAGAAGAGTGCTCTTTACTCAAAAGCAGAGTGTGTTTCTTATAAGCGAGCTAGTGTTTGTTTCCAAGTCCTAAATGGAGTTGAATCACACGCAGTTTCTGGTCCTACGAGCAATAGTTTTTTTTCTGGTAAGAAGAGTCACTATTGCCCTCCCATTGTCATACACAGGGCAAATAGCACTGGCGTCTCTTCCCAGCATGTACAGTGTATTGGACTGAAGAGGAGCTACTGTTCTTGTCAGTTTCCTAAGCAGAGTTGAAGTAGATATGGCCCGTTTGTATAGGAAGCACAGTTCTTTTGTTCTGAGCAAGCTCACTGTTCAGACACCAGAGGAAACACAGTAGAATAGAAGAGTGCTCTTTTCTCAAAAGCAGAGTGTGTTTCTTGTAAGGAGAGCTAGCGTTTGTTTCCCAGTCTTAAATGGAGTTGAATTACATGCAGTTTCTTGTCTTATGAGCAAGAGTTGTTTTCTGGTAAGTAGAGTCACTATTGCGCTCCTATTGCCATACACAGTGCAAACAACACTTGCTACAGTTCTTTGCAAGTACAGTGTATTGGACAGAAGAGGAGCTACTGTTCTTGTCAGTTTCCTAAGGAGAGTTGAACTAGATATGGCCTGTGTGTGTAGGAAGCACAGTTCTTTTGTTCTGAGCAAGCTCACTGTTCAGACACCATAGGAAACACAGTAGAATAGAAGAGTGCTCTTTTCTCAAAAGCAGAGTGTGTTTCTTGTAAGGTGATCTAGCGTTTGTTTGCCAGTCCAAAATGGAGTTGAATCAGATGCAGTTTATGGTCCTACGAGCATGGGATGTTTTCTGGTAAGGAAAGTCACTATTGTGCTCCCTTTGCCATAAACAGTGCAAATAGCACTCACGTCTGTTCCCAGCAAGTACAGTGTATTGGACTGAAGAGGAGCTACTGTTCTTGTCAGTTTCCTAAACAGAGTTGAACTACATATGGCCTGTGTGTGTAGGAAGTACAGTTCTTTTGTTCTGAGCAAGCTTATTGTTCTGGCCCTATAGGAAACACAGAAGAGTAGAAGAGTGCTCTTTTGTCAGAAGCAGAGTTTGTTTCTTGTAAGGCAAGCTAGCGTTTGTTTCCCAGTCCTAAATGGAGTTGAATTACATGCAGTTTCTGGTCCTATGAGCAAGAGTTGTTTTCTGGTAAGAAGAGTCACTATTGCAATCCTATTGCCATACACAGTGCAAACAAGACTCGCAAATGTTCTTTGCAAGTACAGAGTATTGGACAGAAGAAGAGCTACTCTTCTTGTCAGTTTCCTAAGGAGAGTTGAACTAGATATGGCCCATGTGTGCAGGAAGCACAGTTCTTTTGTTCTGAGCAAGCTCACTGTTCAGACCCCATAGGAAACACAGTAGAGTAGAAGAGTGCTCTTTTCTCAAAAGCAGAGTGTGTTTCTTGTAAGGCGAGCTAGCGTTTGTTTCCCAGTCCTAAATGGAGTTGAATCACATGCAGTTTCTGGTCCTATGAGCAAGAGTTGTTTTCTGGTAAGAAGAGTCACTATTGTGCTCCCTTTGCCATACACAGGGCAAATAGCACTCACGTCTGTTCCCAGCAAGTACAGTGTATTGGACTGAAGAGGATCTACTGTTCTTGTCAGTTTCCTAAGCAGAGTTGAACGAGATATGGCCCGTGTGTGTAGGAAGCACAGTTCTTTTGTTCTGAGCAAGCTCACTGTTCTGGCCCTATAGGAAACACAGTAGAGTAGAAGAGTGCTCTTTTCTCAGAAGCAGAGTTTGTTTCTGGTTAGGCGAGCTAGCGTTTGTTTCCCAGTCCTAAATGGAGATGAATTACGTGCAGTTTCTGGTCCTACGAGCAAGAGTTGTTTTCTGGTAATAAGAGTCACGATTGTGCTACAATTGCCATACACAGTGCAAATAGCACTCGCGTCTGTTCCCAGCAAGTATAGTGTATTGGACAGAAGAGGAGCTACTGTTCTTGTCAGTTTCCTAAGCAGAGTTGAACTAGATATGGCCCCTGTGTGTGAAGCACAGTTCTTTTGTTCTGAGCAAGCTCACTGTTCTGGCCCTATAGGAAACATAGAAGAGTAGAAGAGTGCTCTTTTCTCAAAAGCAGAGTGTTTTTCTTGTAAGGAGAGTTAGCGTTTGTTTCCCAGGCCTAAATCGAGTTCAATCACATGCAGTTTCTGGTACTACGAGCAAGAGTTGTTTTCTGGTAAGAAGCGTCACTATTGTGCTCTCTTTGCCACACACAGTGCAAATAGCACTCGTGTCTGCTCCCAACAAGTACAGTGTATTGGACTGAAGAGGAGCTACTGTTCTTGTCAGTTTCCTAAGCAGAGTTGAACTAGATATAGCCCGTGTGTGTAGGAAGCACAGTTCTTTTGTTCTGAGCAAGCTCACTGTTCTGGGCCTATAGGAAACACAGTAGAGTAGAAGAGTGCTCGTTTCTCAAAAGCAGAGCGTGTTTCTTGTAAGGCGAGCTTGCGTTTGTTTCCCAGTCCTAAATGGAGTTGAATCACATGCAGTTTCTGGTCCTACGAGCAAGAATTGTTTTCTGGTAAGAAGAGTCACTATTGCGCTCCCATTGACATACACAGGGCAAATAGCCCTCGTGTCTGTTCCCAGCAAGTACAGTGTATTAGACAAAAGAGGAGCTACTGTTCTTGTCAGTTTCTTAAGCAGAGTTGAAGTAGTTATGTCCCGTGTGTGTGAAGCACAGTTCTTTTGTTCTGAGCAAGCTCACTTTTCGGACCCCATAGTAAACACAGTAGAGTAGAAGAGTGCTCTTTTCTCAAAAGCAGAGTGTGTTTCTTGTAAGGCGAGCTTGCGTTTGTTTCCCTGTCCTAAATGGAGTTGAATCACATGCAGTTTTTGGTCCTACGAGCAAGAGTTGTTTTCTGGAAAGGAAAGGCACTATTGTGCTCCTTTTGCCATACACAGTGCAAATGGCACTCATGTCTGTTCCCAGCAAGTACAGTGTATTGGACTGAAGAGGAGCTACTGCTCTTGTCAGTTTCCTAAGCAGAGTTGCACTAGATATGGCCCGTGTGTGTAGTAAGCACAGTTCTTTGTTCTGAGCAAGCTCACTGTTCGGACCCCATAGGAAACACAGTAGAATAGAAGAGTGCTCTTTACTCAAAAGCAGAGTGTGTTTCTTATAAGCGAGCTAGTGTTTGTTTCCAAGTCCTAAATGGAGTTGAATCACACGCAGTTTCTGGTCCTACGAGCAATAGTTTTTTTTCTGGTAAGAAGAGTCACTATTGCCCTCCCATTGTCATACACAGGGCAAATAGCACTGGCGTCTCTTCCCAGCATGTACAGTGTATTGGACTGAAGAGGAGCTACTGTTCTTGTCAGTTTCCTAAGCAGAGTTGAAGTAGATATGGCCCGTTTGTATAGGAAGCACAGTTCTTTTGTTCTGAGCAAGCTCACTGTTCGGACACCAGAGGAAACACAGTAGAATAGAAGAGTGCTCTTTTCTCAAAAGCAGAGTGTGTTTCTTGTAAGGAGAGCTAGCGTTTGTTTCCCAGTCTTAAATGGAGTTGAATTACATGCAGTTTCTTGTCTTATGAGCAAGAGTTGTTTTCTGGTAAGTAGAGTCACTATTGCGCTCCTATTGCCATACACAGTGCAAACAACACTTGCTACAGTTCTTTGCAAGTACAGTGTATTGGACAGAAGAGGAGCTACTGTTCTTGTCAGTTTCCTAAGGAGAGTTGAACTAGATATGGCCTGTGTGTGTAGGAAGCACAGTTCTTTTGTTCTGAGCAAGCTCACTGTTCAGACACCATAGGAAACACAGTAGAATAGAAGAGTGCTCTTTTCTCAAAAGCAGAGTGTGTTTCTTGTAAGGTGATCTAGCGTTTGTTTGCCAGTCCAAAATGGAGTTGAATCAGATGCAGTTTATGGTCCTACGAGCATGGGATGTTTTCTGGTAAGGAAAGTCACTATTGTGCTCCCTTTGCCATAAACAGTGCAAATAGCACTCACGTCTATTCCCAGCAAGTACAGTGTATTGGACTGAAGAGGAGCTACTGTTCTTGTCAGTTTCCTCAACAGAGTTGAACTACATATGGCCTGTGTGTGTAGGAAGTACAGTTCTTTTGTTCTGAGCAAGCTTATTGTTCTGGCCCTATAGGAAACACAGAAGAGTAGAAGAGTGCTCTTTTGTCAGAAGCAGAGTTTGTTTCTTGTAAGGCAAGCTAGCGTTTGTTTCCCAGTCCTAAATGGAGTTGAATTACATGCAGTTTCTGGTCCTATGAGCAAGAGTTGTTTTCTGGTAAGAAGAGTCACTATTGCAATCCTATTGCCATACACAGTGCAAACAAGACTCGCAAATGTTCTTTGCAAGTACAGAGTATTGGACAGAAGAAGAGCTACTCTTCTTGTCAGTTTCCTAAGCAGAGTTGAACTAGATATGGCCCATGTGTGCAGGAAGCACAGTTCTTTTGTTCTGAGCAAGCTCACTGTTCAGACCCCATAGGAAACACAGTAGAGTAGAAGAGTGCTCTTTTCTCAAAAGCAGAGTGTGTTTCTTGTAAGGCGAGCTAGCGTTTGTTTCCCAGTCCTAAATGGAGTTGAATCACATGCAGTTTCTGGTCCTATGAGCAAGAGTTGTTTTCTGGTAAGAAGAGTCACTATTGTGCTCCCTTTGCCATACACAGGGCAAATAGCACTCACGTCTGTTCCCAGCAAGTACAGTGTATTGGACTGAAGAGGATCTACTGTTCTTGTCAGTTTCCTAAGCAGAGTTGAACTAGATATGGCCCGTGTGTGTAGGAAGCACAGTTCTTTTGTTGTGAGCAAGCTCACTGTTCGGACCCCATAGGAAACACAGTAGAATAGAAGAGTGCTCTTTACTCAAAAGCAGAGTGTGTTTCTTATAAGCGAGCTAGTGTTTGTTTCCAAGTCCTAAATGGAGTTGAATCACACGCAGTTTCTGGTCCTACGAGCAATAGTTTTTTTTCTGGTAAGAAGAGTCACTATTGCCCTCCCATTGTCATACACAGGGCAAATAGCACTGGCGTCTCTTCCCAGCATGTACAGTGTATTGGACTGAAGAGGAGCTACTGTTCTTGTCAGTTTCCTAAGCAGAGTTGAAGTAGATATGGCCCGTTTGTATAGGAAGCACAGTTCTTTTGTTCTGAGCAAGCTCACTGTTCGGACACCAGAGGAAACACAGTAGAATAGAAGAGTGCTCTTTTCTCAAAAGCAGAGTGTGTTTCTTGTAAGGAGAGCTAGCGTTTGTTTCCCAGTCCAAAATGGAGTTGAATCAGATGCAGTTTATGGTCCTACGAGACGGGATGTTTTCTGGTAAGGAAAGTCACTATTGGGCTCCCTTTGCCATAAACAGTGCAAATAGCACTCACGTCTGTTCCCAGCAAGTACAGTGTATTGGACTGAAGAGGAGCTACTGTTCTTGTCAGTTTCCTAAACAGAGTTGAACTACATATGGCCTGTGTGTGTAGGAAGTACAGTTCTTTTGTTCTGAGCAAGCTTATTGTTCTGGCCCTATAGGAAACACAGAAGAGTAGAAGAGTGCTCTTTTGTCAGAAGCAGAGTTTGTTTCTTGTAAGGCAAGCTAGCGTTTGTTTCCCAGTCCTAAATGGAGTTGAATTACATGCAGTTTCTGGTCCTATGAGCAAGAGTTGTTTTCTGGTAAGAAGAGTCACTATTGCAATCCTATTGCCATACACAGTGCAAACAAGACTCGCAAATGTTCTTTGCAAGTACAGAGTATTGGACAGAAGAAGAGCTACTCTTCTTGTCAGTTTCCTAAGCAGAGTTGAACTACATATGGCCCATGTGTGCAGGAAGCACAGTTCTTTTGTTCTGAGCAAGCTCACTGTTCAGACACCATAGGAAACACAGTAGAGTAGAAGAGTGCTCTTTTCTCAAAAGCAGAGTGTGTTTCTTGTAAGGCGAGCTAGCGTTTGTTTCCCAGTCCTAAATGGAGTTGAATCACATGCAGTTTCTGGTCCTATGAGCAAGAGTTGTTTTCTGGTAAGAAGAGTCACTATTGTGCTCCCTTTGCCATACACAGGGCAAATAGCACTCACGTCTGTTCCCAGCAAGTACAGTGTATTGGACTGAAGAGGATCTACTGTTCTTGTCAGTTTCCTAAGCAGAGTTGAACTAGATATGTCCCGTGTGTGTAGGAAGCACAGTTCTTTTGTTGTGAGCAAGCTCACTGTTCGGATCTCATTGGAAACACAGTAGAATAGAAGAGTGCTCTTTTCTCAAAAGCAGAGTATGTTTCTTATAAGGCGAGCTAGCTTTTGTTTCCCAGTCCACAATGGAGTTGAATCACATGCAGTTTCTGGTCCTACGAGTAAGAGTTGTTTTCTGGTAAGAAGAGTCACTATTGTGCTAACATTGCCATACACAGTGCAAATAGCACTGGCGTCTGTTCCCAGCAAGTACAGTGTATTGGACTGAAGAGGAGCTACTGTTCTTGTCAGTTTCGTAAGCAGAGTTGAACTAGATATGGCCCGTGCGTGTGAAGCACAGATCTTTTGTTCTGAGCAAGCTCAATTTTCGTACCCCATAGTAAACACAGTAGAGTAGAAGAGTGCTCTTTTCTCAAAAGCAAAGTGT
This sequence comes from Peromyscus eremicus, assembly GCF_949786415.1. Classification (NCBI taxonomy): domain Eukaryota; kingdom Metazoa; phylum Chordata; class Mammalia; order Rodentia; family Cricetidae; genus Peromyscus; species Peromyscus eremicus. The sequence goes on along the minus strand of NW_026734548.1, from coordinate 66,961 downwards.
GTTTCTTGTAAGGCTAGCTAGTGTTTATTTCCCAGTCAGAAACGGAGTTGAATCCCATGCAGTTTCTGGTCCTACGAGCAAGAGTTGTTTTCTGGTAAGAAGAGTCACTATTTCACTCCCTTTGCCATACACAGCGCAAATAGCACTCGCGTCTGTTCTTTGCAAGTACAGAGTATTGGACAGAAGAAGAGCTACTGTTCCTGTCAGGTTCCTACGCAGAGTTGAACTAGATATGGCCCGTGTGTGCAGGAAGCACAGTTCTTTTGTTCTGAGCAAGCTCACTGTTTTGGCCCTATAGGAAACACAGTAGAGTAGAAGAGTGCTCTTTTCTCAAAAGCAGAGTGTGTTTCTCGTAAGGCGAGCTAGCGTTTGTTTCCAGGTCCTAAATGTAGTTGAATCACATGCAGTTTCTTGTCCTAAAAGCAAGAGTTGTTTTCTAGTAAGAAGAGTCACTATTGTGCTCCCATTGCCATACACAGGGCAAATAGGACTCGCGTCTGTTCCCAGGATGTACAGTGTATTGCACTGAAGAGGATCTACTGTTCTTGTCAGTTTCCTAAGCAAAGTTGAACTAGATATGGCCCGTGTGTGTAGGAAGTACACTTCTTTTGTTCTGAGCAACCTCACTCTTCTGGCCATATAGGAAACACAGTAGAGTAAAGAGTGCTCTTTTCTCAAAAGCAGAATGTGTTTCTTGTAAGGCGAGCTAGCGTTTGTTTCCCAGTCCTAAATGGAGTTCAATCACATGCAGTTCCTGTTCCTACGAGCAAGAGTTGTTTTCTGGAAAGGAAAGTCACTATTGTGCTCCCTTTGCCAAACACAGTGCAAATAGCACTCGCGTCTGTTCCCAGCAAGTACAGTGTATTGGACTGAAGAGGAGCTACTGCTCTTGTCAGTTTCCTAAGCAAAGTTGAACTAGATATGGCCCGTGTGTGTAGGAAGTACACTTCTTTTGTTCTGAGCAACCTCACTCTTCTGGCCATATAGGAAACACAGTAGAGTAAAGAGTGCTCTTTTCTCAAAAGCAGAATGTGTTTCTTGTAAGGCGAGCTAGCGTTTGTTTCCCAGTCCTAAATGGAGTTCAATCACATGCAGTTCCTGTTCCTACGAGCAAGAGTTGTTTTATGGTAAGAAGAGTCACTATTGTGCTCCTATTGGCATACACAGTGCAAACAACACTCGCTACAGTTCTTTGCAAGTACAGTGTATTGGACAGAAGAGGAGCTACTGTTCTTGTCCGTTTCCTAAGCAGAGTTGAACTAGATATGGCCCGTGTGTGTAGGAAGCACAGTTCTTTTGTTCTGAGCAAGCTCACTGTTCTAGCCCTGTAGGAAACACAGTAGAGTAGAAGAGTGCTCTTTTCTCCAAAGCAGAGTGTGTTTCTTCTAAGGCGAACTAGCGTTTGTTTCCAAGTCCTAAATGGAGTTGAATCACATGCAGTTTCTGGTCCTACAAGCAAGAGTTGTTTTCTGGTAAGAAGAGTCACTATTGCGCTCCCTTTGCCATACACAGGGAATATAGCACTCGCGTCTGTTCCCAGCATGTACAGTGTATTGCACTAAAGAGGATCTACTGTTCTTGTCAGTTACCTAAGCAGAGTTGAACTAGATATGGCCCGTGTGTGTAGGAAGCACAGTTCTTTTGTTCTGAGCAAGCTCACACTCAGACCCCATAGGAAACACAGTAGAATAGAAGAGTGCTCTTTTCTCAAAAGCAGAGTGTGTTTCTTGTAAGGCTAGCTAGTGTTTGTTTCCCAGTCAGAAACAGATTTGAATCTCATGAGTTTCTGGTCCTACGAGCAAGAGTTGTTTTCTGGTAAGAGGAGTCACTATTTCGCTCCCATTGCCATACACAGTGCAAATAGGACTCCCGTCTGCGACCTGCAAGTACAGTTATTGGAGTGAAGAGGAGCTACTGTTTTTGTCAGTTTCCTAAGCAGAGTTGAACTAGATATGGCCCGTGTGTATAGGAAGCACAGTTCTTTTGTTCTGAGCAAGCTCACTGTTTTGGCCCTATAGGAAACACAGTAGAGTAGAAGAGTGCTCTTTTCTCAAAAGCAGAGTGTGTTTCTTGTAATGCAAGCTAGCGTTTGTTTCCGAGTCCTAAATGGAGTTGAATCACATGCAGTTTCTGGTCCTACGAGCAAGAGTTGTTTTCTGATAAGAAGAGTCACTATTGCGCTCCCGTTGTCATACACAGGGCAAATAGCACTGGCGTCTCTTCCCAGCATGTACAGTGTATTGGACTGAAGATGATCTACTGTTATTGTCAGTTTCCTAAGCAGAGTTGAACTAGATATGGCCCGTGTGTGTAGGAAGCACAGTTCTTTTGTTCTGAGCAAGCTCACTGTTCGGACACCATAGGAAACACAGTAGAATAGAAGAGTGCTCTTTTCTCAAAAGCAGAGTATGTTTCTTATAAGGCGAGCTAGCTTTTGTTTCCCAGTCCACTATGGAGTTGAATCACATGCAGTTTCTGGTCCTACGAGTAAGAGTTGTTTTCTGGTAAGAAGAGTCACTATTGTGCTAACATTGCCATACACAGTGCAAATAGCACTGGCGTCTGTTCCCAGCAAGTACAGTGTATTGGACTGAAGAGGAGCTACTGTTCTTGTCAGTTTCGTAAGCAGAGTTGAACTAGATATGGCCCCTGCGTGTGAAGCACAGATATTTTGTTCTGAGCAAGCTCAATTTTCGGACCCCATAGTAAACACAGTAGAGTAGAAGAGTGCTCTTTTCTCAAAAGCAAAGTGTGTTTCTTGTACGGCTAGCTAGTGTTTATTTCCCAGTCAGAAACGGAGTTGAATCCCATGCAGTTTCTGGTCCTACGAGCAAGAGTTGTTTTCTGGTAAGAAGAGTCACTATTTCACTCCCTTTGCCATACACAGCGCAAATAGCACTCGCGTCTGTTCTTTGCAAGTACAGAGTATTGGACAGAAGAAGAGCTACTGTTCTTGTCAGGTTCCTACGCAGAGTTGAACTAGATATGGCCCGTGTGTGCAGGAAGCACAGTTCTTTTGTTCTGAGCAAGCTCACTGTTTTGGCCCTATAGGAAACACAGTAGAGTAGAAGAGTGCTCTTTTCTCAAAAGCAGAGTGTGTTTCTCGTAAGGCGAGCTAGCGTTTGTTTCCAGGTCCTAAATGTAGTTGAATCACATGCAGTTTCTTGTCCTAAAAGCAAGAGTTGTTTTCTAGTAAGAAGAGTCACTATTGTGCTCCCATTGCCATACACAGGGCAAATAGGACTCGCGTCTGTTCCCAGGATGTACAGTGTATTGCACTGAAGAGGATCTACTGTTCTTGTCAGTTTCCTAAGCAAAGTTGAACTAGATATGGCCCGTGTGTGTAGGAAGTACACTTCTTTTGTTCTGAGCAACCTCACTCTTCTGGCCTATAGGAAACACAGTAGAGTAAAGAGTGCTCTTTTCTCAAAAGCAGAATGGGTTTCTTGTAAGGCGAGCTAGCGTTTGTTTCCCAGTCCTAAATGGAGTTCAATCACATGCAGTTCCTGTTCCTACGAGCAAGAGTTATTTTATGGTAAGAAGAGTCACTATTGTGCTCCTATTGCCATACACAGTGCAAACAACACTCGCTACAGTTCTTTGCAAGTACAGTGTATTGGACAGAAGAGGAGCTACTGTTCTTGTCCGTTCCCTAAGCAGAGTTGAACTAGATATTTCCCGTGTGTGTAGGAAGCACAGTTCTTTTGTTCTGAGCAAGCTCACTGTTCTAGCCCTGTAGGAAACACAGTAGAGTAGAAGAGTGCTCTTTTCTCCAAAGCAGAGTGTGTTTCTTCTAAGGCGAACCAGCGTTTGTTTCCAATTCCTAAATGGAGTTGAATCACATGCAGTTTCTGGTCCTACAAGCAAGAGTTGTTTTCTGGTAAGAAGAGTCACTATTGCGCTCCCTTTCCATACACAGGGAATATAGCACTCGCGTCTGTTCCCAGCATGTACAGTGTATTGCACTAAAGAGGATCTACTGTTCTTGTCAGTTACCTAAGCAGAGTTGAACTAGATATGGCCCGTGTGTGTAGGAAGCACAGTTCTTTTGTTCTGAGCAGGCTCACAGTTCGGACCCCATAGGAAACACAGTAGAATAGAAGAGTGCTCTTTTCTCAAAAGCAGAGTGTGTTTCTTGTAAGGCTAGCTAGTGTTTGTTTCCCAGTCAGAAACAGATTTGAATCTCATGAGTTTCTGGTCCTACGAGCAAGAGTTGTTTTCTGGTAAGAGGAGTCACTATTTCGCTCCCATTGCCATACACAGTGCAAATAGGACTCCCGTCTGCGACCTGCAAGTACAGTTATTGGACTGAAGAGGAGCTATGTTTTTGTCAGTTTCCTAAGCAGAGTTGAACTAGATATGGCCCGTGTGTGTAGGAAGCACAGTTCTTTTGTTCTGAGCAAGCTCACTGTTTTGGCCCTATAGGAAACACAGTAGAGTAGAAGAGTGCTCTTTTCTCAAAAGCAGAGTGTGTTTCTTGTAAGGCGAGCTAGCTTTTGTTTCCCAGTCCTAAATGGAGTTGAATCACATGCAGTTTCTGGTCCTACGAGCAAGAGTTGTTTTCTGGTAAGAAGAGTCACTATTGTGCTCCCTTTGTCATACACAGGGCAAATAGCACTCGTGTCTGTTCCCAGGATGTACAGTGTGTTTGACTGAAGACGATCTACTGTTCTTGTCAGTTTCCTAAGCAAATTTGAACTAGATATGGCCCGTGTGTGCAGGAAGTACACTTCTTTTGTTCTGAGCAAGCTCACTCTTCTGGCCCTATAGGAAACACAGGAGAGTAGAAGAGTGCTCTTTTCTCAAAAGCAGAATGTGTTTCTTGTAAGGCGAGCAAGCGTTTGTTTCCCAGTCCTAAATTGAGTTCAATCATATGCTGTTTCTGTTCCTATGAGCTAGAGTTGTTTTATGGTAAGAAGAGTCACTATTGTGCTCCCATTGTCATACACAGGGCAAATAGCACTGGCGTCTGTTCCCAGCATGTAAAGTGTATTGGACTGAAGAGGAGCTAATGTTCTTGTCAGTTTCCTAAGCAGAGTTGAGCTAGATATGGCCCGTGTGTGTAGGAAGCACAGTTCTTTTGTTCTGAGCGAGCTCACTCTTCTGGCCTATAGGAAACACACTAGAGTAGAAGAGTGCTCTTTTCTCAAAAGCAGAGTGTGTTTTTTGTAAGGCGAGCTTGCGTTTGTTTCCCAGTCCTAAATGGAGTTGAATCACATGCAGTTTCTAGTCCTACGAGCAAGAGTTGTTTTCTGGAAAGGAAAGTCACTATTGTGCTCCCTTTGCCAAACACAGTGCAAATAGCACTCGCGTCTGTTCCCAGCAAGTACAGTGTATTGGACTGAAGAGGAGCTACTGCTCTTGTCAGTTTCCTAAGCAGAGTTGAACTAGATATGGCCCGTGTGTGTAGGAAGCACAGTTCTTTTGTTCTGAGCAAGCTCACTCTTCTGGCCTATAGGAAACACAGTAGAGTAGAAGAGTGCTCTTTTCTCAAAAGCAGAGTGTGTTTCTTGTGAGCGAGCTAGCGTTTGTTTCCCAGTCCAAAATGGGGTTGAATTATATGCAGTTACTTGTCCTATGAGCAAGAGTTGTTTTCTGGTAAGAAGAGTAACTATTGCGCTCCTATTGACATACACAGTGCAAACAACACTCGCTACAGTTCTTTGCAAGTACAGTGTATTGGACAGAAGAGGAGCTACTGTTCTTGTCCGTTTCCTAAGCAGAGTTGAACTAGATATGGCCCGTGTGTGTAGGAAGCACAGTTCTTTTGTTCTGAGCAAGCTCACTGTTCTAGCCCTGTAGGAAACACAGTAGAGTAGAAGAGTGCTCTTTTCTCCAAAGCAGAGTGTGTTTCTTGTAAGGCGAACTAGCGTTTGTTACCAAGTCAGAAACAGATTTGAATCTCATGAGTTTCTGGTCCTACGAGCAAGAGTTGTTTTCTGGTAAGAGGAGTCACTATTTCGCTCCCATTGCCATACACAGTGCAAATAGGACTCCCGTCTGCGACCTGCAAGTACAGTGTATTGGACTGAAGAGGAGCTACTGTTCTTGTCAGTTTCCTAAGCAGAGTTGAACTAGATATGGCCCTTGTGTGTAGGAAGCACAGTTCTTCTGTTCTGAGCAAGCTCACTCTTCTGGCCCTATAGGAAACACAGGAGAGTAGAAGAGTGCTCTTTTCTCAAAAGCGGAATGTATTTCTTGTGAGGCGAGCAAGCTTTTGTTTTCCAGTCCTAAATTGAGTTCAATCATATGCTGTTTCTGTTCCTATGAGCTAGAGTTGTTTTATGGTAAGAAGAGTCACTATTGTGCTCCCATTGTCATACACAGGGCAAATAGCACTGGCGTCTGTTCCCAGCATGTAAAGTGTATTGGACTGAAGAGGATCTACTGTTCTTGTCAGTTTCCTAAGCAGAGTTGAACTAGATATGGCCCGTGTGTGTAGGAAGCACAGTTCTTTTGTTCTGAGCGAGCTCACTCTTCTGGCCTATAGGAAACACACTAGAGTAGAAGAGTGCTCTTTTCTCAAAAGCAGAGTGTGTTTTTTGTAAGGCGAGCTTGCGTTTGTTTCCCAGTCCTAAATGGAGTTGAATCACATGCAGTTTCTAGTCCTACGAGCAAGAGTTGTTTTCTGGAAAGCAGTGTCACTATTGTGCTCCCTTTGCCAAACACAGTGCAAATAGCACTCGCGTCTGTTCCCAGCAAGTACAGTGTATTGGACTGAAGAGGAGCTACTGCTCTTGTCAGTTTCCTAAGCAGAGTTGAACTACATATGGCCCGTGTGTGTATGAAGCACAGTTCTTTTGTTCTGAGCAAGCTCACTCTTCTGGCCTATAGGAAACACAGTAGAGTAGAAGAGTGCTCTTTTCTCAAAAGCAGAGTGTGTTTCTTGTGAGGCGAGCTAGCGTTTGTTTCCCAGTCCAAAATGGAGTTGAATTATATGCAGTTACTTGTCCTATGAGGAAGAGTTGTTTTCTGGTAAGAAGAGTCACTATTGCGCTCCTATTGCCATACACAGTGCAAACAACACTCGCTACAGTTCTTTGCAAGTACAGTGTATTGGACAGAAGAGGAGCTACTGTTCTTGTCCGTTTCCTAAGCAGAGTTGAACTAGATATGGCCCGTGTGTGTAGGAAGCACAGTTCTTTTGTTCTGAGGAAGCTCACTGTTCTAGCCCTGTAGGAAACACAGTAGAGTAGAAGAGTGCTCTTTTCTCCAAAGCAGAGTGTGTTTCTTCTAAGGCGAACCAGCGTTTGTTTCCAATTCCTAAATGGAGTTGAATCACATGCAGTTTCTGGTCCTACAAGCAAGAGTTGTTTTCTGGTAAGAAGAGTCACTATTGCGCTCCCTTTGCCATACACAGGGAATATAGCACTCGCGTCTGTTCCCAGCATGTACAGAGTATTGCACTAAAGAGGATCTACTGTTCTTGTCAGTTATCTAAGCAGAGTTGAACTAGATATGGCCCGTGTGTGTAGGAAGCACAGTTCTTTTGTTCTGAGCAAGCTCACAGTTCGGACACCATAGGAAACACAGTAGAATAGAAGAGTGCTCTTTTCTCAAAAGCAGAGTGTGTTTCTTGTAAGGCTAGCTAGTGTTTGTTTCCCAGTCAGAAACAGATTTGAATCTCATGAGTTTCTGGTCCTACGAGCAAGAGTTGTTTTCTGGTAAGAGGAGTCACTATTTCGCTCCCATTGCCATACACAGTGCAAATAGGACTCCCGTCTGCGACCTGCAAGTACAGTGTATTGGACTGAAGAGGAGCTACTGTTTTTGTCAGTTTCCTAAGCAGAGTTGAACTAGATATGGCCCGTGTGTGTAGGAAGCACAGTTCTTTTGTTCTGAGCAAGCTCACTGTTTTGGCCCTATAGGAAACACAGTAGAGTAGAAGAGTGCTCTTTTCTCAAAAGCAGAGTGTGTTTCTCGTAAGGCGAGCTAGCGTTTGTTTCCAGGTCCTAAATGTAGTTGAATCACATGCAGTTTCTTGTCCTAAAAGCAAGAGTTGTTTTCTAGTAAGAAGAGTCACTATTGTGCTCCCATTGCCATACACAGGGCAAATAGGACTCGCGTCTGTTCCCAGGATGTACAGTGTATTGCACTGAAGAGGATCTACTGTTCTTGTCAGTTTCCTAAGCAAAGTTGAACTAGATATGGCCCGTGTGTGTAGGAAGTACACTTCTTTTGTTCTGAGCAACCTCACTCTTCTGGCCCTATAGGAAACACAGTAGAGTAAAGAGTGCTCTTTTCTCAAAAGCAGAATGGGTTTCTTGTAAGGCGAGCTAGCGTTTGTTTCCCAGTCCTAAATGGAGTTCAATCACATGCAGTTCCTGTTCCTACGAGCAAGAGTTATTTTATGGTAAGAAGAGTCACTATTGTGCTCCTATTGCCATACACAGTGCAAACAACACTCGCTACAGTTCTTTGCAAGTACAGTGTATTGGACAGAAGAGGAGCTACTGTTCTTGTCCGTTCCCTAAGCAGAGTTGAACTAGATATTTCCCGTGTGTGTAGGAAGCACAGTTCTTTTGTTATGAGCAAGCTCACTGTTCTAGCCCTGTAGGAAACACAGTAGAGTAGAAGAGTGCTCTTTTCTCCAAAGCAGAGTGTGTTTCTTCTAAGGCGAACCAGCGTTTGTTTCCAATTCCTAAATGGAGTTGAATCACATGCAGTTTCTGGTCCTACAAGCAAGAGTTGTTTTCTGGTAAGAAGAGTCACTATTGCGCTCCCTTTCCATACACAGGGAATATAGCACTCGCGTCTGTTCCCAGCATGTACAGTGTATTGCACTAAAGAGGATCTACTGTTCTTGTCAGTTACCTAAGCAGAGTTGAACTAGATATGGCCCGTGTGTGTAGGAAGCACAGTTCTTTTGTTCTGAGCAGGCTCACAGTTCGGACCCCATAGGAAACACAGTAGAATAGAAGAGTGCTCTTTTCTCAAAAGCAGAGTGTGTTTCTTGTAAGGCTAGCTAGTGTTTGTTTCCCAGTCAGAAACAGATTTGAATCTCATGAGTTTCTGGTCCTACGAGCAAGAGTTGTTTTCTGGTAAGAGGAGTCACTATTTCGCTCCCATTGCCATACACAGTGCAAATAGGACTCCCGTCTGCGACCTGCAAGTACAGTTATTGGACTGAAGAGGAGCTATGTTTTTGTCAGTTTCCTAAGCAGAGTTGAACTAGATATGGCCCGTGTGTGTAGGAAGCACAGTTCTTTTGTTCTGAGCAAGCTCACTGTTTTGGCCCTATAGGAAACACAGTAGAGTAGAAGAGTGCTCTTTTCTCAAAAGCAGAGTGTGTTTCTTGTAAGGCGAGCTAGCTTTTGTTTCCCAGTCCTAAATGGAGTTGAATCACATGCAGTGTCTGGTCCTACGAGCAAGAGTTGTTTTCTGGTAAGAAGAGTCACTATTGTGCTCCCTTTGTCATACACAGGGCAAATAGCACTCGTGTCTGTTCCCAGGATGTACAGTGTGTTGGACTGAAGACGATCTACTGTTCTTGTCAGTTTCCTAAGCAAATTTGAACTAGATATGGCCCGTGTGTGCAGGAAGTACACTTCTTTTGTTCTGAGCAAGCTCACTCTTCTGGCCCTATAGGAAACACAGGAGAGTAGAAGAGTGCTCTTTTCTCAAAAGCAGAATGTGTTTCTTGTAAGGCGAGCAAGCGTTTGTTTCCCAGTCCTAAATTGAGTTCAATCATATGCTGTTTCTGTTCCTATGAGCTAGAGTTGTTTTATGGTAAGAAGAGTCACTATTGTGCTCCCATTGTCATACACAGGGCAAATAGCACTGGCGTCTGTTCCCAGCATGTAAAGTGTATTGGACTGAAGAGGAGCTAATGTTCTTGTCAGTTTCCTAAGCAGAGTTGAGCTAGATATGGCCCGTGTGTGTAGGAAGCACAGTTCTTTTGTTCTGAGCGAGCTCACTCTTCTGGCCTATAGGAAACACACTAGAGTAGAAGAGTGCTCTTTTCTCAAAAGCAGAGTGTGTTTTTTGTAAGGCGAGCTTGCGTTTGTTTCCCAGTCCTAAATGGAGTTGAATCACATGCAGTTTCTAGTCCTACGAGCAAGAGTTGTTTTCTGGAAAGGAAAGTCACTATTGTGCTCCCTTTGCCAAACACAGTGCAAATAGCACTCGCGTCTGTTCCCAGCAAGTACAGTGTATTGGACTGAAGAGGAGCTACTGCTCTTGTCAGTTTCCTAAGCAGAGTTGAACTAGATATGGCCCGTGTGTGTAGGAAGCACAGTTCTTTTGTTCTGAGCAAGCTCACTCTTCTGGCCTATAGGAAACACAGTAGAGTAGAAGAGTGCTCTTTTCTCAAAAGCAGAGTGTGTTTCTTGTGAGCGAGCTAGCGTTTGTTTCCCAGTCCAAAATGGGGTTGAATTATATGCAGTTACTTGTCCTATGAGCAAGAGTTGTTTTCTGGTAAGAAGAGTAACTATTGCGCTCCTATTGACATACACAGTGCAAACAACACTCGCTACAGTTCTTTGCAAGTACAGTGTATTGGACAGAAGAGGAGCTACTGTTCTTGTCCGTTTCCTAAGCAGAGTTGAACTAGATATGGCCCGTGTGTGTAGGAAGCACAGTTCTTTTGTTCTGAGCAAGCTCACTGTTCTAGCCCTGTAGGAAACACAGTAGAGTAGAAGAGTGCTCTTTTCTCCAAAGCAGAGTGTGTTTCTTGTAAGGCGAACTAGCGTTTGTTACCAAGTCAGAAACAGATTTGAATCTCATGAGTTTCTGGTCCTACGAGCAAGAGTTGTTTTCTGGTAAGAGGAGTCACTATTTCGCTCCCATTGCCATACACAGTGCAAATAGGACTCCCGTCTGCGACCTGCAAGTACAGTGTATTGGACTGAAGAGGAGCTACTGTTCTTGTCAGTTTCCTAAGCAGAGTTGAACTAGATATGGCCCTTGTGTGTAGGAAGCACAGTTCTTCTGTTCTGAGCAAGCTCACTCTTCTGGCCCTATAGGAAACACAGGAGAGTAGAAGAGTGCTCTTTTCTCAAAAGCGGAATGTATTTCTTGTGAGGCGAGCAAGCTTTTGTTTTCCAGTCCTAAATTGAGTTCAATCATATGCTGTTTCTGTTCCTATGAGCTAGAGTTGTTTTATGGTAAGAAGAGTCACTATTGTGCTCCCATTGTCATACACAGGGCAAATAGCACTGGCGTCTGTTCCCAGCATGTAAAGTGTATTGGACTGAAGAGGATCTACTGTTCTTGTCAGTTTCCTAAGCAGAGTTGAACTAGATATGGCCCGTGTGTGTAGGAAGCACAGTTCTTTTGTTCTGAGCGAGCTCACTCTTCTGGCCTATAGGAAACACACTAGAGTAGAAGAGTGCTCTTTTCTCAAAAGCAGAGTGTGTTTTTTGTAAGGCGAGCTTGCGTTTGTTTCCCAGTCCTAAATGGAGTTGAATCACATGCAGTTTCTAGTCCTACGAGCAAGAGTTGTTTTCTGGAAAGCAGTGTCACTATTGTGCTCCCTTTGCCAAACACAGTGCAAATAGCACTCGCGTCTGTTCCCAGCAAGTACAGTGTATTGGACTGAAGAGGAGCTACTGCTCTTGTCAGTTTCCTAAGCAGAGTTGAACTACATATGGCCCGTGTGTGTATGAAGCACAGTTCTTTTGTTCTGAGCAAGCTCACTCTTCTGGCCTATAGGAAACACAGTAGAGTAGAAGAGTGCTCTTTTCTCAAAAGCAGAGTGTGTTTCTTGTGAGGCGAGCTAGCGTTTGTTTCCCAGTCCAAAATGGAGTTGAATTATATGCAGTTACTTGTCCTATGAGGAAGAGTTGTTTTCTGGTAAGAAGAGTCACTATTGCGCTCCTATTGCCATACACAGTGCAAACAACACTCGCTACAGTTCTTTGCAAGTACAGTGTATTGGACAGAAGAGGAGCTACTGTTCTTGTCCGTTTCCTAAGCAGAGTTGAACTAGATATGGCCCGTGTGTGTAGGAAGCACAGTTCTTTTGTTCTGAGCAAGCTCACTGTTCTAGCCCTGTAGGAAACACAGTAGAGTAGAAGAGTGCTCTTTTCTCCAAAGCAGAGTGTGTTTCTTCTAAGGCGAACCAGCGTTTGTTTCCAATTCCTAAATGGAGTTGAATCACATGCAGTTTCTGGTCCTACAAGCAAGAGTTGTTTTCTGGTAAGAAGAGTCACTATTGCGCTCCCTTTGCCATACACAGGGAATATAGCACTCGCGTCTGTTCCCAGCATGTACAGTGTATTGCACTAAAGAGGATCTACTGTTCTTGTCAGTTATCTAAGCAGAGTTGAACTAGATATGGCCCGTGTGTGTAGGAAGCACAGTTCTTTTGTTCTGAGCAAGCTCACAGTTCGGACCCCATAGGAAACACAGTAGAATAGAAGAGTGCTCTTTTCTCAAAAGCAGAGTGTGTTTCTTGTAAGGCTAGCTAGTGTTTGTTTCCCAGTCAGAAACAGATTTGAATCTCATGAGTTTCTGGTCCTACGAGCAAGAGTTGTTTTCTGGTAAGAGGAGTCACTATTTCGCTCCCATTGCCATACACAGTGCAAATAGGACTCCCGTCTGCGACCTGCAAGTACAGTGTATTGGACTGAAGAGGAGCTACTGTTTTTGTCAGTTTCCTAAGCAGAGTTGAACTAGATATGGCCCGTGTGTGTAGGAAGCACAGTTCTTTTGTTCTGAGCAAGCTCACTGTTTTGGCCCTATAGGAAACACAGTAGAGTAGAAGAGTGCTCTTTTCTCAAAAGCAGAGTGTGTTTCTTGTAAGCGAGCTAGCTTTTGTTTCCCAGTCCTAAATGGAGTTGAATCACATGCAGTTTCTGGTCCTACGAGCAAGAGTTGGTTTCTGGTAAGAAGAGTCACTATTGTGCTCCCTTTGTCATACACAGGGCAAATAGCACTCGTGTCTGTTCCCAGGATGTACAGTGTGTTGGACTGAAGACGATCTACTGTTCTTGTCAGTTTCCTAAGCAAATTTGAATTAGATATGGCCCGTGTGTGCAGGAAGTACACTTCTTTTGTTCTGAGCAAGCTCACTCTTCTGGCCCTATAGGAAACACAGGAGAGTAGAAGAGTGCTCTTTTCTCAAAAGCAGAATGTGTTTCTTGTAAGGCGAGCAAGCGTTTGTTTCCCAGTCCTAAATTGAGTTCAATCATATGCTGTTTCTGTTCCTATGAGCTAGAGTTGTTTTATGGTAAGAAGAGTCACTATTGTGCTCCCCTTGTCATACACAGGGCAAATAGCACTGGCGTCTGTTCCCAGCATGTAAAGTGTATTGGACTGAAGAGGATCTACTGTTCTTGTCAGTTTCCTAAGCAGAGTTGAACTAGATATGGCCCGTGTGTGGAGGAAGCACACTTATTTTGTTCTGAGCAAGCTCACTGTTCGGACCCCATAGGAAACACAGTAGAGTAGAAGAGTGCTCTTTTCTCAAAAGCAGAGTGTGTTTCTTGTAAGGCGAGCTAGCGTTTGTTTCCCAGTCCTAAATGGAGTTGAATCCCATGCAGTTTCTGGTCCTACGAGCAAGAGTTGTTTTCTGGTAAGAAGAGTCACTATTGTGCTCCCTTTGCTATACACAGGGCAAATAGCACTCGCATCTGTTCCCAGCAAGTACAGTGTATTGGACTGAAGAGGATCTACTGTTCATGTCAGTTTCCTAAGCAGAGTTGAAGTAGATATGGCCCGTTTGTATAGGAAGCACAGTTCTTTTGTTCTGAGCAAGCTCACTGTTTTGGCCCTATAGGAAACAAAGTAGAGTAGAAGAGTGCTCTTTTCTCAAAAGCAGAGTGTGTTTCTTGTAAGGCCAGCTAGCTTTTGTTTCCCAGTCCTAAATGGAGTTGAATCACATGCAGTTTCTGGCCCTACGAGCAAGAGTTGTTTTCTAGTAAGAAGAGTCACTATTGCGCTCCCTTTGTCATACACAGGGCAAATAGCGCTCGCGTCTGTTCCCAGCAAGTACAGTGTATTGGACTGAAGAGGATCTACTGTTCTTGTCAGTTTCCTAAGCAAAGTTGAACTAGATATGGCCCGTGTGTGCAGGAAGTACACTTCTTTTGTTCTGAGCAAGCTCACTCTTCTGGCCCTATAGGAAACACAGTAGAGTAGAAGAGTGCTCTTTTCTCAAAAGCAGAGTGTCTTTTTTGTAAGGTGAGCTTGTGTTTGTTTCCCAGTCCTAAATGGAGTTGAATCACATGCAGTTTCTAGTCCTATGAGCAAGAGTTGTTTTCTGGAAAGGAAAGTCACTATTGTGCTCCCTTTGCCATAAACAGTGCAAATAGCACTCACGTCTGTTCCCAGCAAGTACAGTGTATTGGACTGAACAAGAGCTACTGTTCTTGTCAGTTTCCTAAGCAGAGTTGAACTAGATATGGCCCGTGTGTGTAGGAAGCACAATTAATTTGTTCTGAGCAAGCTCACTGTTCTGGCCCTATAGGAAACACAGTAGAGTAGAAGAGTGCTCTTTTCTCAAAAGCAGAGTGTGTTTCTTGTAAGGCGAGCTAGCGTTTGTTTCCCAGTCCTAAATGGAGTTGAATCACATGCAGGATCTGGTCCTACGAGCAAGAGTTGCTTTCTGGTAAGAAGAGTCACTATTTTACTCCCACTGCCATACACTGTGCAAACAGCACTCGCTTCTGCTTCCAGCAAGTACAGGGTATTGGACTGAAGAGAGGCTACTGTTCTTGTCAGTTTCCTAAGCAGAGTTGAACTAGATATGGCCCGTGTGTGTAGGAAGCACAGTTCTTTTGTTCTGAGCAAGCTCACTTTTCGAACCCCATAGGAAACCCTGTAGAGTAGATGAGTGCTCTTTTCTCAAAAGCAGAGTATGTTTCTTGTAAGGCGAGCTAGCGATTGTTTCCCAGTCCTAAATGGAATTGAATCACATACAGTTTTTGGTCCTACGAGCACGAGATTTTTTCTGGTAAGGAAAGTCACTATTGCGCTCCCATTGCCATACACAGTGAAAATAGCACTCACGTCTGTTCCCAGCAAGTACAGCGTATTGGACTGAAGAGGAGCTACTGTTCTTGTCAGTTTCCTAAGCAGAGTTGAACTAGATATAGCCCGTGTGTGTCGGAAGCACAGTTCTTTTGTTCTAAGCAGGCTCACTTTTCCGGCCCCATAGGAAACACAGTAGAGTAGAAGCGTACTCTTTTCTAAAAAGCAGAGTGTCTCTCTTGTAAGGCGAGCTAGCGTTTGTTTCCCAGTCCTAAATGGAGTTGAATCCCATGCAGTTTCTGGTCCTACCAGCAAGAGTTGTTTTCTGGTAAGAAGAGTCACTATTGCGCTCCCTTTGAGATACACAGTGCAAATAGCACTCGCCTCTGTTCCCATCAAGTACAGTGTATTGGACTGAAGAGGAGCTACTGTTCTTGTCAGTTTTCTAAGCAGTGTTGAACTAGATATGGCCGGGTGTGTAGGAAGCACAGTTCTTTTGTTGTGAGCAAGTTAACTGTTCTGGCCCTATAGGAAACTCAGTAGAGTAGAAGGGTGCCCTTTTCTCAAAAGCAGAGTGTGTTTCTTGTAAGGCGAGCTAGCGTTTGTTTCCCAGTTCTAAATGGAGTTGAATGACATACAGTTTTTGGTCCTACGAGCAAGAGTTGTTTTCTGGTAAGGAAAGTCACTATTGTGCTCCCATTGCCATACACAGTGCAAATAGCACTCGCGTCTGTTCCCAGCAATTACAGTGAATTGGACTGAAGAGGAGCTACTGTTCTTGTCAGTTTCCTAAGCAGAGTTGAACTAGATATGGCCCGTGTTTGGAGGAAGCACAATTCTTTTGTTCTGAGCAAGCTCACTGTTCGGAACCCATAGGAAACACAGTGGAGTAGAAGAGTGCCCTTTTCTCAAAAGCAGCGTGTGTTTCTTGTAAGGCGAGCTAGTGTTTGTTTCCCAGTCCTAAATGGAGTTGAATCACATTTAGTTTCTGGTACTAGGAGCAAGAGTTGTTTTCTGGTAAGAAGAGTCACTATTGTGCTCCCATTGAGATACACAGTGAAAATAGCACTCGCCTCTGTTCCCAGCAATTCCAGTGTATTGGACTGAAGAGGAGCTACTGTTCTTGTCAGTTTCCTAAGCAGAGTTTAACTAGATATGGCCCGTGTGTGGAGGAAAAACAGTTCTTTTATTCTGAGCAAGCTCACTGTTCTGGCCCTACAGGAAACTCAGTAGAGTAGATAAGTGTTCTTTTCTCAAAAGCAGAGTGTGTTTCTTGTTAGGCGAGCTAGCGTTTGTTTCCCAGTCCTAACTGCAGTTGAATCACATGCAGTTTTTGGTCCTATGAGCAAGAGTTGTTTTCTGGTAAGAAGAGTCACTATTGCGCTCCCATTGCCATACACAGTGCAAATAGCACTCGCATCTGTTCCCAGCCAATACATTGTATTGGATTGAAGAGGAGTTTCTGTTCTTGTCAGTTTCCTAAGCAGAGTTGAACTAGATATGGCCCGTGTGTGTAGGAAGCACCGATCTTTTATTCTGAGCAAGCTCACTGTTCGGACCCCATAATAAACCCAGGAAAGAGAAGAAGAGTGCTCTTTTCTCAAAAGCAGAGTGTGTTTCTTGTCAGGCGAGCTAGTGTTTATTTCCCAGTCCTAAATGGAGTTGAATCACATGCAGTTTCTGGTACTAGAAGCAAGAATTCTTTTCTGGGAAGGAAAGTCACTATTGCGCTCCCATTGCCATACACAGTGCAAATAGCACTCACGTCTGTTCCCAGCAAGTATAGTGTATTGGACTGAAGAGGAGCTTCTGTTCTTGTCAGTTTCCTAAGCAGAGTTGAACTAGATATGGCCGGTTTGCGTAGGAAGCACAGTTCTTCTGTTCTGAGCAAGCTCACTGATCTGGCCCTATACAAACACAGTAGATTAGAAGAGAGCTCTTTTCTCAAAAGCAGAGTGTGTTTCTTGTAAGGTAATCTAGGGTTTGTTTCCCAGTCCTAAATGGAGTTGAGTCACTTGCAGTTTCTGTTCCTACGAGCAAGAGTTGTTTTCTTGTAAGAAGAGTCACTATTGCGCTCCCATTGTGATACACAGCGCAAGTAGCACAGGCGTCTGTTCGCAGCATGTACAGTGTATTGGACTGAAGAGCATCTACTGTTCTTGTCAGTTTCCTAAGCAGAGTTGAACTAGATATAGCCCGTGTGTGTAGGAAGCATAGTTCTTTTGTTCTGAGCAAGCTACTGTTCGGACCCCATAGTTGACCAGTAGAGTAGAAGAGTGCACTTTTCTCAAAAGCAGAGTGTATTTCTTGTAAGGCGAGCTAGCGTTTGTTTCCCATTCCTAAATGTAGTTGAATCACATGCAGTTTCTGGTCCTACGAGCAAGAGTTGCTTTCTGGTAAGAAGAGTCACTATTGTGCTCCCATTGAGATACACAGTGCAAATAGCACTCGCCTCTGTTCCCAGCAAGTACAGTGTATTGGACTGAAGAGGAGCTACTGTTCTTGTCAGTTTCCTAAGCAGAGCTGAACTAGATATGGCCCGTGTGTGTAGGAAGCACAATTCTTTTTTCTGAGCAAGCTCACTGTTCTGGCTCTATAGGAAACACAGTAGAGTAGAAGAGTGCTCTTTTCTCAAAAGCAGAGTGTGTTTCTTGTAAGGCGAGCTAGCGTTTGTTTCCCAGTCCTAAATGGAGTTGAATCACATGCTGAATCTGGTCCACGAGCAAGAGTTGTTTTCTGGTAAGGAAAGTCACTATTGTGCTCCCATTGCCATACACAGGGCAATTAGCACTCACGTCTGT
The DNA here is from genome assembly GCF_949786415.1 of Peromyscus eremicus. Classification (NCBI taxonomy): domain Eukaryota; kingdom Metazoa; phylum Chordata; class Mammalia; order Rodentia; family Cricetidae; genus Peromyscus; species Peromyscus eremicus. Next base: position 49,247 of record NW_026734548.1, on the reverse strand, counting down.
TCCAGCACTTACACTGTATTGGATTGAAGAGGAGCTACTGTTCTTGTCAGGTTCCTAAGCAGAGTTGAACTAGATATGGCCCGTGTGTGGAGGAAGCACAGTTCTTCTGTTGTGAGCCAGTTCACTGTTCTGGCCCTACAGGAAACACAGTAGAGTAGAAGAGTGCTGTTTCTCAAAAGCAGAGTGTGTTTCTTGTAAGGCGAGCTAGTGTTTGTTTCCCAGTCCTAAATAAAGTTGAATCACATGCAGTTTTTGGTCCTACCAGCAAGAGTTGTTTTCTGTTAAGGAAAGTCACTATTGCGCTCCTATTCCCATACACAGTGCAAATAGCACTCGCTTCTGCTTCCAGCAAGTACAGGGTATTGGACTGAAGAGGAGCTACTGTCTTGTCAGTTTCATAAGCAGAGTTGAACTAGATATGGCCCGTGTTTGTAGGAAGCACAGTTCTTTTGTTCTGAGCAAGCTCACTTTTCGAACCCCATAGGAAACCCAGTAGAGTAGAAGAGTGCTCTTTTTCAAAAGCAGAGTATGTTTCTTGTAAGGCAAACTAGCGTTTGTTTCCCAGTCCTAAATGGAGTTGAATCACATGCAGTTTCTGGTCCTAGGAGCAAGAGTTGTTTTCTGGTAAGAAGAGTCACTATTGCGCTCCCATTGAGATACACAGTGCAAATAGCACTCTCCTCTGTTCCCAGCAAGTCCAGTGTATTGGACTGAAGAGGAGCTACTGTTCTTGTCAGTTTCCTAAGCAGAGTTGAACTAGATATGGCCCGTGTGTGGAGGAAGCACAGTTCTTTTATTCTGAGCAAGCTCACTGTTCTGGCCCAACAGGAAACACAGTAGAGTAGATAAGTGTTCTTTTCTCAAAAGCAGAGTGTGTTTCTTGTAAGGCGAGCTATCGTTTGTTTCCCAGTCCTAATTGGAGTTGAATCACATGCAGTTTTTGGTCCTATGAGCAAGAGATGTTTTCTGGTAAGAAAAGTCACTATTGCACTCCCATTGCCATACACAGTGCAAATAGCACTCGCATCTGTTCCCAGCCAATACACTGTATTGGATTGAAGAGGAGTTTCTGTTCTTGTCAGTTTCCTAAGCAGAGTTGAATTAGATACGGCCCGTGTGTGGAAAAAGCACAGTTCTTTTATTCTGAGCAAGCTCACTCTTCTGGCCCTACAGGAAACACAGTGGAGTAGAAGAGTGTTCTTTTCTCAAAAGCAGAGTGTGTTTCTTGTAAGGCGAGCTAGGGTTTGTTTCCCAGTCCTAAATGGAGTTGAATCCCATGCAGTTTCTGGTCCTATGAGCAAGAGTTGTTTTCTGGTAAGAAGAGTCACTATTGCGCTCCCATTGAGATGCACAGTGCAAATAGCACTCGCCTCTGTTCCCATCAAGTACAGTGTATTGGACTGAAGAGGAGCTACTGTCCTTGTCAGTTTCCTAAGCAGAGTTGAACTAGATATGGCCCGTGTGTGGAGGAAGCACAGTTTTTTTATTCTGAGCAAGCTCACTGTTCTGGCACTACAGGAAACACAGTTGAGTAGAAGAGTGTTCTTTTCTCAAAAGCAGAGTTTTTTTTTTGTTAGGCGAGCTAGCGTTTGTTTCCCAGTCCTAAAAGGAGTTGAATCACATGCATTTTCTGGTACAAAGATCAAGAGTTGTTTTCTGTTAAGAAGAGTCACTGTTGTGCTCCCATTGTCATACACAGGGCAAATAGCACTGGCGTCTGTTCCCAGCATGTACAGTGTATTGGACTGAAGAGGAGCTACTGTTCTTGTCAGTTTCCTAATGAGAGTTGAACTAGGCATGGCCGGGTGTGTAGGAAGCACAGTTCTTTTGTTGTGAGAAAGCTAACTGTTCTGGCCCTATAGGAAACTCAGTAGAGTAGAAGAGTGCCCTTTCCTGAAAAGCAGAGTGTGTTTCTTGTAAGGCTAGCTAGGATTTATTTCCCAGTCCTAAATGGAGTTGAATCACATGCAGTTTTTGGTCTTACGAGCAAGAGTTGTTTTCTGGTAAGGAAAGTCACTATTGTGCTCCCATTGCCATACACAGTGCAAATAGCACTCGCGTCTGTTCCCAGGAAGTATCTTGTATTGGACTAAAGAGGAGCTTCTGTTCTTGTGAGTTTCCTAAGCAGAGTTGAACTAGAAATGGCCCGTGTGTGTAGGAAGCACAATTCTTTTGTTCTTAGCAAACTCACTGTTCGGACCCCATAGGAAACACAGTAGAGTAGAAGAGTGCTCTTTTCTCAAAAGCAGAGTGTGTTTCTTGTAAGGCGAGCTAGTGTTTGTTTCCCAGTCCTAAATGGAGTTGAATCACATGCAGGATCTGGTCCTACGAGCAAGAGTTGCTTTCTGGTAAGAAGAGTCACTATTTTACTCCCACTGCCTTACACAGTGCAAATAGCACTCGCTTCTGCTTCCAGCAAGTACAGGGTATTGGACTGAAGAGGAGCTACTGTTCTTGTCAGTTTCATAAGCAGAGTTGAACTAGATATGGCCCGTGTGTAGGAAGCACAGTTCTTTTTTTCTGAGCAAGCTCACTTTTCGAACCCCATAGGAAACCCTGTAGAGTAGATGAGTGCTCTTTTCTCAAAAGCAGAGTATGTTTCTTGTAAGGCGAGCTAGCGATTGTTTCCCAGTCCTAGATGGAGTTGAATCACATACAGTTTTTGGTCCTACGAGCAAGAGTTTTTTTCTGGTAAGGAAAGTCACTATTGTGCTCGCATTGCCATACACAGTGAAAATAGCACTCACGTCTGTTCCCAGCAAGTACAGTGTATTGGACTGAAGAGGAGCTACTGTTCTTGTCAGTTTCCTAAGCAGAGTTGAACTAGATATAGCCCGTTTGTGTAGGAAGCACAGTTCTTTTGTTCTAAGCAAGCTCACTTTTCGGATCCCATAGGAAACATAGTAGAGTAGAAGAGTACTCTTTTCTAAAAAGCAGAGTGTCTTTCTTGTAAGGCGAGCTAGCGTTTGTTTCCCAGTCCTAAAAGGAGTTGAATCCCATGCAGTTTCTGGTCCTACGAGCAAGAGTTGTTTTCTGTTAAGAAGAGTCACTGTTGTGCTCCCATTGTCATACACAGGGCAAAGAGCACTGGCGTCTGTTCCCAGCATGTACAGTGTATTGGACTGAAGAGGAGTTGCTGTTCTTGTCAGTTTCCTAAGCAGAGTTGAACTAGATATGGCCGGGTGTGTAGGAAGCACAGTTCTTTTGTTGTGAGCAAGCTAACTGTTCTGGCCCTATAGGAAACTCAGTAGAGTAGAAGAGTGCCCTTTTCTCAAAAGCAGAGTGTGTTTCTTGTAAGGCGAGCTAGCGTTTGTTTCCCCATCCTAAGTGGAGTTGAATCACTTGCAGTTTTTGGTCCTACGAGCAAGAGTTGTTTTCTGGTAAGGAAAGTCACTATTGTGCTCCCATTGCCATACACAGTGCAAATAGCACTCGCGTCTGTTCCCAGCAAGTACAGTGTATTGGACTGAAGAGGAGCTACTGTTCTTGTCAGTTTCCTAAGCAGAGTTGAACTATATATGGCCCGTGTTTGGAGGAAGCACAATTCTTTTGTTCTGAGCAAGCTCACTGTTCGGAACCCATAGGAAACACAGTAGAGTAGAAGAGTGCCCTTTTCTCAAAAGCAGCGTGTGTTTCTTGTAAGGCGAGCTAGTGTTTGTTTCCCAGTCAGAAAGGGAGTTGAATCCCATGCAGTTTCTGGTCCTACGAGCAAGAGTTGTTTTCTGGTAAAAAGAGTCACTATTGCGCTCCCATTGCCATACACAGGGCAATTAGCACTCACGTCTTTTCCAGCAAGTACACTGTATTGGATTGAAGAGGAGCTACTGTTCTTGTCAGGTTCCTAAGCAGAGTTGAACTAGATATGGCCCGTGGGTGGAGGAAGCACAGTTCTTCTGTTGTGAGCCAGCTCACTGTTCTGGCCCTACAGGAAACAAAGTAGAGTAGAAGAGTGCTCTTTTCTCAAAAGCAGAGTGTGTTTCTTGTAAGGCGAGCTAGTGTTTGTTTCCCAGTCCTAAATAAAGTTGAATCACATGCAGTTTTTGGTCCTAAAAGCAAGAGTTGTTTTCTGTTAAGGAAAGTCACTATTGTGCTCCCATTCGCATACATAGTGCAAATAGCACTCGCGTCTGTTCCCAGCAAGTATTGTGTATTGGACTGAAGAGGAGCTTCTGTTATTGTCAGTTTCCTAAGCAGAGTTGAACTAGATATGGCCCGTGTGTGTAGGAAGCACAGTTCTTTTGTTCTGAGCAAACTCACTGTTCGGACCCCTTAGGAAACCCAGGAGAGTAGAAGAGTGCTCTTTTCTCAAAAGCAGAGCATGTTTCTTGTAAGGCGGGCTAGTGTTTGTTTCTCAGTCCTAAATGGAGTTGAATCACATGCATTTTCTGGTCCTACCAGCAAGAGTTGTTTTCTGTTAAGGAAAGTCACTATTGTGCTCCCATTGCCATACACAGTGCAAATAGCACGCGCTTCTGCTTCCAGCAAGTACAGGGTATTGGACTGAAGAGGAGCTACTGTCTTGTCAGTTTCATAAGCAGAGTTGAACTAGATATGGCCCGTGTTTGTAGGAAGCACAGTTCTTTTGTTCTGAGCAAGCTCACTTTTCGAACCCCATAGGAAACCCAGTAGAGTAGAAGAGTGCTCTTTTTCAAAAGCAGAGTATGTTTCTTGTAAGGCGAACTAGCGTTTGTTTCCCAGTCCTAAATGGAGTTGAATCACATGCAGTTTCTTGTCCTAGGAGCAAGAGTTGTTTTCTGGTAAGAAGAGTCACTATTGTGCTCCCATTGAGATACACAGTGCAAATAGCACTCTCCTCTGTTCCCAGCAAGTCCAGTGTATTGGACTGAAGAGGAGCTACTGTTCTTGTCAGTTTCCTAAGCAGAGTTGAACTAGATATGGCCCGTGTGTGTAGGAAGCACAGTTCTTTTATTCTGAGCAAGCTCACTGTTCTGGCCCTACAGGAAACACAGTAGAGTAGATAAGTGTTCTTTTCTCAAAAGCAGAGTGTGTTTCTTGTAAGGCGAGCTATCGTTTGTTTCCCAGTCCTAATTGGAGTTGAATCACATGCAGTTTTTGGTCCTATGAGCAAGAGATGTTTTCTGGTAAGAAAAGTCACTATTGCACTCCCATTGCCATACACAGTGCAAATAGCACTCGCATCTGTTCCCAGCCAATACACTGTATTGGATTGAAGAGGAGTTTCTGTTCTTGTCAGTTTCCTAAGCAGAGTTGAATTAGATATGGCCCGTGTGTGTAGGAAGCACAGTTCTTTTGTGCTGAGCAAGCTCACTGTTCGTACCCCATAAGAAACCCAGGAGAGAAGAAGAGTGCTCTTTTCTCAAAAGCAGAGTGTGTTTCTTGTCAGGCGAGCTAGTGTTTGTTTCCCAGTCCTAAATGGAGTTGAATCACATGCAGTTTCTGGTACTAGGAGCAAGAATTGTTTTCTGGGAAGGAAAGTCACTATTGCTCTCCCATTGCCATACACAGTGCAAATAGCACTCGCGTCTGTTCCCAGCAAGTATAGTGTATTGGACTGAAGAGGAGCTTCTGTTCTTGTCAGTTTCCTAAGCAGAGTTGAACTAGATATGGCCGGTGTGTGTAGGAAGCGCAGTTCTTTTGTTTTGAGCAAGCTCACTGTTCTGGCCCTACAGGAAACACAGTAAATTAGAAGAGAGCTCTTTTCTCAAAAGCAGAGTGTGTTTCTTGTAAGGCGAGCTAGCGTTTGTTTCCCAGTCCTAAATGGAGTTGAATTACATGCAGGATCTGGTCCTACGAGCAAGAGTTGCTTTCTGGTAAGAAGAGTCACTATTTTACTCCCACTGCCATACACAGTGCAAACAGCACTCGCTTCTGCTTCCAGCAAGTACAGGGTATTGGACTGAAGAGGATCTACTGTTCTTGTCAGTTTCCTAAGTAGAGTTGAACTAGATATGGCCCGTGTGTGTAGGAAGCACAGTTCTTTTGTTCTGAGCAAGCTCACTTTTCGAACCCCATAGGAAACCCTGTAGAGTAGATGAGTGCTCTTTTCTCAAAAGCAGAGTATGTTTCTTGTAAGGCGAGCTAGCGATTGCTTCCCAGTCCTAAATGGAGTTGAATCACAAACAGTTTTTGGTCCTACGAGCAAGAGTTTTTTTCTGGTAAGGAAAGTCACTATTGTGCTCCCATTGCCATACACAGTGAAAATAGCACTCGCGTCTGTTCCCAGCAAGTACAGTGAATTGGACTGAAGAGGAGCTACTGTTCTTGTCAGTTTCCTAAGCAGAGTTGAACTATATATGGCCCGTGTTTGGAGGAAGCACAATTCTTTTGTTCTGAGCAAGCTCACTGTTCGGAACCCATAGGAAACACAGTAGAGTAGAAGAGTGCCCTTTCCTCAAAAGCAGCGTGTGTTTCTTGTAAGGCGAGCTAGTGTTTGTTTCCCAGTCAGAAATGGAGTTGAATCCCATGCAGTTTCTGGTCCTACGAGCAAGAGTTGTTTTCTTGTAAAAAGATTCACTATTGCGCTCCCATTGCCATACACAGGGCAATTAGCACTCACGTCTTTTCCAGCAAGTACACTGTATTGGATTGAAGAGGAGCTACTGTTCTTGTCAGGTTCCTAAGCAGAGTTGAACTAGATATGGCCCGTGTGTGGAGGAAGCACAGTTCTTCTGTTGTGAGCCAGCTCACTGTTCTGGCCCTACAGGAAACAAAGTAGAGTAGAAGAGTGCTCTTTTCTCAAAAGCAGAGTGTGTTTCTTGTAAGGCGAGCTAGTGTTTGTTTCCCAGTCCTAAATAAAGTTGAATCACATGCAGTTTTTGGTCCTAAAAGCAAGAGTTGTTTTCTGTTAAGGAAAGTCACTATTGTGCTCCCATTCCCATACATAGTGCAAATAGCACTCGCGTCTGTTCCCAGCAAGTATTGTGTATTGGACTGAAGAGGAGCTTCTGTTATTGTCAGTTTCCTAAGCAGAGTTGAACTAGATATGGCCCGTGTGTGTAGGAAGCACAGTTCTTTTGTTCTGAGCAAACTCACTGTTCGGACCCCTTAGGAAACCCAGGAGAGTAGAAGAGTGCTCTTTTCTCAAAAGCAGAGCATGTTTCTTGTAAGGCGGGCTAGTGTTTGTTTCTCAGTCCTAAATGGAGTTGAATCACATGCATTTTCTGGTCCTACCAGCAAGAGTTGTTTTCTGTTAAGGAAAGTCACTATTGTGCTCCCATTGCCATACACAGTGCAAATAGCACGCGCTTCTGCTTCCAGCAAGTACAGGGTATTGGACTGAAGAGGAGCTACTGTCTTGTCAGTTTCATAAGCAGAGTTGAACTAGATATGGCCCGTGTTTGTAGGAAGCACAGTTCTTTTGTTCTGAGCAAGCTCACTTTTCGAACCCCATAGGAAACCCAGTAGAGTAGAAGAGTGCTCTTTTTCAAAAGCAGAGTATGTTTCTTGTAAGGCGAACTAGCGTTTGTTTCCCAGTCCTAAATGGAGTTGAATCACATAGAGTTTTTGGTCCTACGTGCAAGAGTTGTTTTCTGGAAAGGAAAGTCACTATTGCGCCCCCATTACCATACACAGTGAAAATAGCACTCACGTCTGTTCCCAGCAAGTACAGTGTATTGGACTGAAGAGGAGCTACTGTTCTTGTCAGTTTCCTGAGCAGATTTGAACTAGATATAGCCCGTGTGTAGGAAGCACATTTCTTTTGTTCTGAGCAAGCTCACTTTTCGGACCTCATAGGAAACACAGTAGAGTAGAAGTGTACTCTTTTCTAAAAAGCAGAGTGTGTTTCTTGTAAGGCGAGCTAGCGTTTGTTTCCCAGTCCTAAATGGAGGTGAATCCCATGCAGTATCTGGTCCTATGAGCAAGAGTTGTTTTCTGGAAAGAAGAGTCACTATTGCGCTCCCATTGAGATACACAGTACAAATAGCACTCGCGTCTGTTCCCAGCATGTACAGTGTATTGGACTGAAGAGGAGCTACTGTTCTTTTCAGTTTCCTAATCAGAGTTGAACTAGATATGGCACGTGTGTGTAGGAAGCACAGTTCTTTTGTTCTGAGCAAGCACACTGTTCTGGCCCTATAGGAAATACAGTGGAGTAGAAGAGTGCTCTTTTCTCAAAAGCAGAGTGTGTTTCTTGTAAGGCGAGCTAGCATTTGTTTCCCAGTCCTAAATGGAGTTGAATCACATGCAGTTTCTATTCCTATGAGCAAGAGTTGTTTTCTGGTAAGAAGAGTCACTGTTGTGCTCAAATTGAGATACATAGTGCAAATAGCACTCGCGTCTGTTCCCAGCAAGTACAGTGTATTGGACTGAAGAGGAGCTACTGTTCTTGTCAGTTTCCTAAGCAGAGTTGAACTAGATATGGCCCATGTGAGTAGGAAGCACAGTTCATTTGTTCTGAGCAAGCTCACTGTTCAGACCCCATAGTAAACACATTACAGTAGAAGAGTGCTCTTTTCTCAAAAGGAGATTGTGTTTCTTGTAAGTCGACTTTCGTTTGTTTCTCAGTCCTAAATGGAATTGAATCCCATGCAGTTTATGTTCCTACGAGCAAGAGTTGTTTTCTGGTAAGAAGAGTCACTATTGCGCTCCCATTGTGATACACAGGGCAAATAGCACTGGCTTCTGTTCCCAGCATATACAGTGTATTGGACTGAAGAGGATCTATTGTTCTTGTCAGTTTCCTAAGCAGAGTTGAACTAGATATAGCCCGTGTGTAGGAAGCACAGTTCTTTTGTTCTAAGCAAGCTCACTTTTCGGATCCCATAGGAAACATAGTAGAGTAGAAGAGTACTCTTTTCTAAAAAGCAGAGTGTCTTTCTTGTAAGGCGAGCTAGCGTTTGTTTCCCAGTCCTAAAAGGAGTTGAATCCCATGCAATTTCTGGTCCTACGAGCAAGAGTTGTTTTCTGTTAAGAAGAGTCACTGTTATGCTCCCATTGTCATACACAGGGCAAAGAGCACTGGCGTCTGTTCCCAGCATGTACAGTGTATTGGACTGAAGAGGAGTTGCTGTTCTTGTCAGTTTCCTAAGCAGAGTTGAACTAGATATGGCCGGGTGTGTAGGAAGCACAGTTCTTTTGTTGTGAGCAAGCTAACTGTTCTGGCCCTATAGGAAACTCAGTAGAGTAGAAGAGTGCACTTTTCTCAAAAGCAGAGTGTGTTTCTTGTAAGGCGAGCTAGCGTTTGTTTCCCCATCCTAAATGGAGTTGAATCACTTGCAGTTTTTGGTCCTACGAGCAAGAGTTGTTTTCTGGTAAGGAAAGTCACTATTGTGCTCCCATTGCCATACACAGTGCAAATAGCACTCGCGTCTGTTCCCAGCAAGTACAGTGTATTGGACTGAAGAGGAGCTACTGTTCTTGTCAGTTTCCTAAGCAGAGTTGAACTATATATGGCCCGTGTTTGGAGGAAGCACAATTCTTTTGTTCTGAGCAAGCTCACTGTTCGGAACCCATAGGAAACACAGTAGAGTAGAAGAGTGCCCTTTTCTCAAAAGCAGCGTGTGTTTCTTGTAAGGCGAGCTAGTGTTTGTTTCCCAGTCAGAAATGGAGTTGAATCCCATGCAGTTTCTGGTCCTACGAGCAAGAGTTGTTTTCTGGTAAAAAGAGTCACTATTGCGCTCCCATTGCCATACACAGGGCAATTAGCACTCACGTCTTTTCCAGCAAGTACACTGTATTGGATTGAAGAGGAGCTACTGTTCTTGTCAGGTTCCTAAGCAGAGTTGAACTAGATATGGCCCGTGTGTGGAGGAAGCACAGTTCTTCTGTTGTGAGCCAGCTCACTGTTCTGGCCCTACAGGAAACAAAGTAGAGTAGAAGAGTGCTCTTTTCTCAAAAGCAGAGTGTGTTTCTTGTAAGGCGAGCTAGTGTTTGTTTCCCAGTCCTAAATAAAGTTGAATCACATGCAGTTTTTGGTCATAAAAGCAAGAGTTGTTTTCTGTTAAGGAAAGTCACTATTGTGCTCCCATTCCCATACATAGTGCAAATAGCACTCGCGTCTGTTCCCAGCAAGTATTGTGTATTGGACTGAAGAGGAGCTTCTGTTATTGTCAGTTTCCTAAGCAGAGTTGAACTAGATATGGCCCGTGTGTGTAGGAAGCACAGTTCTTTTGTTCTGAGCAAACTCACTGTTCGGAACCCTTAGAAACCCAGGAGAGTAGAAGAGTGCTCTTTTCTCAAAAGCAGAGCATGTTTCTTGTAAGGCGGGCTAGTGTTTGTTTCTCAGTCCTAAATGGAGTTGAATCACATGCATTTTCTGGTCCTACCAGCAAGAGTTGTTTTCTGTTAAGGAAAGTCACTATTGTGCTCCCATTGCCATACACAGTGCAAATAGCACTCGCATCTCTTCCCAGCCAATACACTGTATTGGATTGAAGAGGAGTTTCTGTTCTTGTCAGTTTCCTAAGCAGAGTTGAATTAGATATGGCCCGTGTGTGTAGGAAGCACAGTTCTTTTGTGCTGAGCAAGCTCACTGTTCGTACCCCATAAGAAAACCAGGAGAGAAGAAGAGTGCTCTTTTCTCAAAAGCAGAGTGTGTTTCTTGTCAGGCGAGCTAGTGTTTGTTTCCCAGTCCTAAATGGAGTTGAATCACATGCAGTTTCTGGTACTAGGAGCAAGAATTGTTTTCTGGGAAGGAAAGTCACTATTGCTCTCCCATTGCCATACACAGTGCAAATAGCACTCGCGTCTGTTCCCAGCAAGTATAGTGTATTGGACTGAAGAGGAGCTTCTGTTCTTGTCAGTTTCCTAAGCAGAGTTGAACTAGATATGGCCGGTGTGTGTAGGAAGCGCAGTTCTTTTGTTTTGAGCAAGCTCACTGTTCTGGCCCTACAGGAAACACAGTAAATTAGAAGAGAGCTCTTTTCTCAAAAGCAGAGTGTGTTTCTTGTAAGGCGAGCTAGCGTTTGTTTCCCAGTCCTAAATGGAGTTGAATTACATGCAGGATCTGGTCCTACGAGCAAGAGTTGCTTTCTGGTAAGAAGAGTCACTATTTTACTCCCACTGCCATACACAGTGCAAAAAGCTCTCGCTTCTGCTTCCAGCAAGTACAGGGTATTGGACTGAAGAGGATCTACTGTTCTTGTCAGTTTCCTAAGTAGAGTTGAACTAGATATGGCCCGTGTGTGTTGGAAGCACAGTTCTTTTGTTCTGGGCAAGCTCACTTTTCGAACCCCATAGGAAACCCAGTAGAGTAGAAGAGTGCTCTTTCGTCAAAAGCAGGGTGTGTTTCTTGTAAGGCGAGCTAGTGTTTGTTTCCCAGTCCTAAATGGAGTTGAATCACATAGAGTTTTTGGTCCTACGTGCAAGAGTTGTTTTCTGGTAAGGAAAGTCACTATTGCGCCCCCATTACCATACACAGTGAAAATAGCACTCACGTCTGTTCCCAGCAAGTACAGTGTATTGGACTGAAGAGGAGCTACTGTTCTTGTCAGTTTCCTGAGCAGATTTGAACTAGATATAGCCCGTGTGTAGGAAGCACATTTCTTTTGTTCTGAGCAAGCTCACTTTTCGGACCTCATAGGAAACACAGTAGAGTAGAAGAGTACTCTTTTCTAAAAAGCAGAGTGTGTTTCTTGTAAGGCGAGCTAGCGTTTGTTTCCCAGTCCTAAATGGAGGTGAATCCCATGCAGTATCTGGTCCTATGAGCAAGAGTTGTTTTCTGGAAAGAAGAGTCACTATTGCGCTCCCATTGAGATACACAGTACAAATAGCACTCGCGTCTGTTCCCAGCATGTACAGTGTATTGGACTGAAGAGGAGCTACTGTTCTTTTCAGTTTCCTAATCAGAGTTGAACTAGATATGGCACGTGTGTGTAGGAAGCACAGTTCTTTTGTTCTGAGCAAGCACACTGTTCTGGCCCTATAGGAAATACAGTGGAGTAGAAGAGTGCTCTTTTCTCAAAAGCAGAGTGTGTTTCTTGTAAGGCGAGCTAGCATTTGTTTCCCAGTCCTAAATGGAGTTGAATCACATGCAGTTTCTATTCCTATGAGCAAGAGTTGTTTTCTGGTAAGAAGAGTCACTGTTGTGCTCAAATTGAGATACATAGTGCAAATAGCACTCGCGTCTGTTCCCAGCAAGTACAGTGTATTGGACTGAAGAGGAGCTACTGTTCTTGTCAGTTTCCTAAGCAGAGTTGAACTAGATATGGCCCATGTGAGTAGGAAGCACAGTTCATTTGTTCTGAGCAAGCTCACTGTTCAGACCCCATAGTAAACACATTACAGTAGAAGAGTGCTCTTTTCTCAAAAGGAGATTGTGTTTCTTGTAAGTCGACTTTCGTTTGTTTCTCAGTCCTAAATGGAATTGAATCCCATGCAGTTTATGTTCCTACGAGCAAGAGTTGTTTTCTGGTAAGAAGAGTCACTATTGCGCTCCCATTGTGATACACAGGGCAAATAGCACTGGCTTCTGTTCCCAGCATATACAGTGTATTGGACTGAAGAGGATCTATTGTTCTTGTCAGTTTCCTAAGCAGAGTTGAACTAGATATAGCCCGTGTGTAGGAAGCACAGTTCTTTTGTTCTAAGCAAGCTCACTTTTCGGATCCCATAGGAAACATAGTAGAGTAGAAGAGTACTCCTTTCTAAAAAGCAGAGTGTCTTTCTTGTAAGGCGAGCTAGCGTTTGTTTCCCAGTCCTAAAAGGAGTTGAATCCCATGCAGTTTCTGGTCCTACGAGCAAGAGTTGTTTTCTGTTAAGAAGAGTCACTGTTGTGCTCCCATTGCCATACACAGGGCAAAGAGCACTGGCGTCTGTTCCCAGCATGTACAGTGTATTGGACTGAAGAGGAGTTGCTGTTCTTGTCAGTTTCCTAAGCAGAGTTGAACTAGATATGGCCGGGTGTGTAGGAAGCACAGTTCTTTTGTTGTGAGCAATCTAACTGTTCTGGCCCTATAGGAAACTCAGTAGAGTAGAAGAGTGCCCTTTTCTCAAAAGCAGAGTGTGTTTCTTGTAAGGCGAGCTAGCGTTTGTTTCCCCATCCTAAATGGAGTTGAATCAATTGCAGTTTTTGGTCCTACGAGCAAGAGTTGTTTTCTGGTAAGGAAAGTCACTATTGTGCTCCCATTGCCATACACAGTGCAAATAGCACTCGCGTCTGTTCCCAGCAAGTACAGTGTATTGGACTGAAGAGGAGCTACTGTTCTTGTCAGTTTCCTAAGCAGAGTTGAACTATATATGGCCCGTGTTTGGAGGAAGCAAAATTCTTTTGTTCTGAGCAAGCTCACTGTTCGGAACCCATAGGAAACACAGTAGAGTAGAAGAGTGCCCTTTTCTCAAAAGCAGCGTGTGTTTCTTGTAAGGCGAGCTAGTGTTTGTTTCCCAGTCAGAAATGGAGTTGAATCCCATGCAGTTTCTGGTCCTACGAGCAAGAGTTGTTTTCTGGTAAAAAGAGTCACTATTGCGCTCCCATTGCCATACACAGGGCAATTAGCACTCACGTCTTTTCCAGCAAGTACACTGTATTGGATTGAAGAGGAGCTACTGTTCTTGTCAGGTTCCTAAGCAGAGTTGAACTAGATATGGCCCGTGTGTGGAGGAAGCACAGTTCTTCTGTTGTGAGCCAGCTCACTGTTCTGGCCCTACAGGAAACAAAGTAGAGTAGAAGAGTGCTCTTTTCTCAAAAGCAGAGTGTGTTTCTTGTAAGGCGAGCTAGTGTTTGTTTCCCAGTCCTAAATAAAGTTGAATCACATGCAGTTTTTGGTCCTAAAAGCAAGAGTTGTTTTCTGTTAAGGAAAGTCACTATTGTGCTCCCATTCCCATACATAGTGCAAATAGCACTCGCGTCTGTTCCCAGCAATTATTGTGTATTGGACTGAAGAGGAGCTTCTGTTATTGTCAGTTTCCTAAGCAGAGTTGAACTAGATATGGCCCGTGTGTGTAGGAAGCACAGTTCTTTTGTTCTGAGCAAACTCACTGTTCGGAACCCTTAGAAACCCAGGAGAGTAGAAGAGTGCTCTTTTCTCAAAAGCAGAGCATGTTTCTTGTAAGGCGGGCTAGTGTTTGTTTCTCAGTCCTAAATGGAGTTGAATCACATGCATTTTCTGGTCCTACCAGCAAGAGTTGTTTTCTGTTAAGGAAAGTCACTATTGTGCTCCCATTGCCATACACAGTGCAAATAGCACGCGCTTCTGCTTCCAGCAAGTACAGGGTATTGGACTGAAGAGGAGCTACTGTCTTGTCAGTTTCATAAGCAGAGTTGAACTAGATATGGCCCGTGTTTGTAGGAAGCACAGTTCTTTTGTTCTGAGCAAGCTCACTTTTCGAACCCCATAGGAAACCCAGTAGAGTAGAAGAGTGCTCTTTTTCAAAAGCAGAGTATGTTTCTTGTAAGGCGAACTAGCGTTTGTTTCCCAGTCCTAAATGGAGTTCAATCACATGCAGTTTCTTGTCCTAGGAGCAAGAGTTGTTTTCTGGTAAGAAGAGTCACTATTGCGCTCCCATTGAGATACACAGTGCAAATAGCACTCTCCTCTGTTCCCAGCAAGTCCAGTGTATTGGACTGAAGAGGAGCTACTGTTCTTGTCAGTTTCCTAAGCAGAGTTGAACTAGATATGGCCCGTGTGTGTAGGAAGCACAGTTTTTTTATTCTGAGCAAGCTCACTGTTCTGGCCCTACAGGAAACACAGTAGAGTAGATAAGTGTTCTTTTCTCAAAAGCAGAGTGTGTTTCTTGTAAGGCGAGCTATCGTTTGTTTCCCAGTCCTAATTGGAGTTGAATCACATGCAGTTTTTGGTCCTATGAGCAAGAGATGTTTTCTGGTAAGAAAAGTCACTATTGCACTCCCATTGCCATACACAGTGCAAATAGCACTCGCATCTCTTCCCAGCCAATACACTGTATTGGATTGAAGAGGAGTTTCTGTTCTTGTCAGTTTCCTAAGCAGAGTTGAATTAGATATGGCCCGTGTGTGTAGGAAGCACAGTTCTTTTGTGCTGAGCAAGCTCACTGTTCGTACCCCATAAGAAACCCAGGAGAGAAGAAGAGTGCTCTTTTCTCAAAAGCAGAGTGTGTTTCTTGTCAGGCGAGCTAGTGTTTGTTTCCCAGTCCTAAATGGAGTTGAATCACATGCAGTTTCTGGTACTAGGAGCAAGAATTGTTTTCTGGGAAGGAAAGTCACTATTGCTCTCCCATTGCCATACACAGTGCAAATAGCACTCGCGTCTGTTCCCAGCAAGTATAGTGTATTGGACTGAAGAGGAGCTTCTGTTCTTGTCAGTTTCCTAAGCAGAGTTGAACTAGATATGGCCGGTGTGTGTAGGAAGCACAGTTCTTTTGTTTTGAGCAAGCTCACTGTTCTGGCCCTACAGGAAACACAGTAAATTAGAAGAGAGCTCTTTTCTCAAAAGCAGAGTGTGTTTCTTGTAAGGCGAGCTAGCGTTTGTTTCCCAGTCCTAAATGGAGTTGAATTACATGCAGGATCTGGTCCTACGAGCAAGAGTTGCTTTCTGGTAAGAAGAGTCACTATTTTACTCCCACTGCCATACACAGTGCAAAAAGCTCTCGCTTCTGCTTCCAGCAAGTACAGGGTATTGGACTGAAGAGGATCTACTGTTCTTGTCAGTTTCCTAAGTAGAGTTGAACTAGATATGGCCCGTGTGTGTTGGAAGCACAGTTCTTTTGTTCTGGGCAAGCTCACTTTTCGAACCCCATAGGACACCCAGTAGAGTAGAAGAGTGCTCTTTCGTCAAAAGCAGGGTGTGTTTCTTGTAAGGCGAGCTAGTGTTTGTTTCCCAGTCCTAAATGGAGTTGAATCACATAGAGTTTTTGGTCCTACGTGCAAGAGTTGTTTTCTGGTAAGGAAAGTCACTATTGCGCCCCCATTACCATACACAGTGAAAATAGCACTCACGTCTGTTATCAGCAAGTACAGTGTATTGGACTGAAGAGGAGCTACTGTTCTTGTCAGTTTCCTGAGCAGATTTGAACTAGATATAGCCCGTGTGTAGGAAGCACATTTCTTTTGTTCTGAGCAAGCTCACTTTTCGGACCTCATAGGAAACACAGTAGAGTAGAAGAGTACTCTTTTCTAAAAAGCAGAGTGTGTTTCTTGTAAGGCGAGCTAGCGTTTGTTTCCCAGTCCTAAATGGAGGTGAATCCCATGCAGTATCTGGTCCTATGAGCAAGAGTTGTTTTCTGGAAAGAAGAGTCACTATTGCGCTCCCATTGAGATACACAGTACAAATAGCACTCGCGTCTGTTCCCAGCATGTACAGTGTATTGGACTGAAGAGGAGCTACTGTTCTTTTCAGTTTCCTAATCAGAGTTGAACTAGATATGGCACGTGTGTGTAGGAAGCACAGTTCTTTTGTTCTGAGCAAGCACACTGTTCTGGCCCTATAGGAAATACAGTGGAGTAGAAGAGTGCTCTTTTCTCAAAAGCAGAGTGTGTTTCTTGTAAGGCGAGCTAGCATTTGTTTCCCAGTCCTAAATGGAGTTGAATCACATGCAGTTTCTATTCCTATGAGCAAGAGTTGTTTTCTGGTAAGAAGAGTCACTGTTGTGCTCAAATTGAGATACATAGTGCAAATAGCACTCGCGTCTGTTCCCAGCAAGTACAGTGTATTGGACTGAAGAGGAGCTACTGTTCTTGTCAGTTTCCTAAGCAGAGTTGAACTAGATATGGCCCATGTGAGTAGGAAGCACAGTTCATTTGTTCTGAGCAAGCTCACTGTTCAGACCCCATAGTAAACACATTACAGTAGAAGAGTGCTCTTTTCTCAAAAGGAGATTGTGTTTCTTGTAAGTCGACTTTCGTTTGTTTCTCAGGCCTAAATGGAATTGAATCCCATGCAGTTTATGTTCCTACGAGCAAGAGTTGTTTTCTGGTAAGAAGAGTCACTATTGCGCTCCCATTGTGATACACAGGGCAAATAGCACTGGCTTCTGTTCCCAGCATATACAGTGTATTGGACTGAAGAGGATCTATTGTTCTTGCCAGTTTCCTAAGCAGAGTTGAACTAGATATAGCCCGTGTGTAGGAAGCACAGTTCTTTTGTTCTGAACAAGCTCACTGTTCGGACCCCATAGGAAACACAGTAGAGTAGAAGAGTGGTCTTTTCTCAAAAGCAGAGTGTGTTTCTTGTAAGATGAGCTAGCGTATGTTTCCCAGTCCTAAATGGAGTTGAATCACATGCAGAATCTGGTCCTACGAGCAAGAGTATTTTTTTCTGGTAAGAAGAGTCACTATTGTACTCCCATTGCCATACACAGTGCAAATAGCACTCGCTTCTGCTTCCAGCAAGTACAGGGTATTGCACAGAAGAGGAGCTACTGTTCTTGTCAGTTTCCTAAGCAGAGTTGAACTAGATATGGCCCGTGTGTGTAGGAAGCACAGTTCTTTTTTTCTGAGCAAGCTCCCTTTTCGAACCCCATAGGAAACCCAGTAGAGTAGAAGAGTGCTCTTTTCTCAAAAGCAGAGTATGTTTCTTGTAAGGCGAGCTAGCGTTTGTTTCCCAGTCCTAAATGGAGTTGAATCACATACAGTTTTTGGTCCTACGGGCAAGAGTTGTTTTCTGGTAAGGGAAGACACTATTGCGCTCCCCTTGCCATACACAGTGCAAATAGCACTCGCCTCTGTTCCCAGCAAGTACAGTGTATTTGACTGAAGAGGAGCTACTGTTCTTGTCAGTTTCCTAAGCAGAGTTGAACTAGATATGGCCCGTGTGTGGAGGAAGCACAGTTCTTTTGTTCTGAGCAAGCTCACTGTTCAGACTCCGTAGGAAACACAGTAGAGTAGAAGAGTGTTCTTTTCTCAAAAGCAGAGTGTGTTTCTTGTAAGGCGAGCTAGCGTTTGTTTCACAGTCCTAAAAGGAGTTGAATCACATGCAGTTTCTGTTCGAATGATCAAGAGTTGTTTTCTGTTAAGAAGAGTCACTGTTGTGCTCCCATTGTCATACACAATGCAAATAGCACTGGCGTCTGTTCCAAGTATGTACAGTGTATTGGACTGAAGAGGAGCTACTGTTCTTGTCAGTTTCCTAAGCAGAGTTGAACTCGATATGGCCCGTGTGTGTAGGAAGCACAGTTCTTTTGTTCTGAGCAAGCTCACTGTTCTGGCCCTAGAGGAAATACAGTGGAGTAGAGGAGTGCTCTTTTCTCAAAAGCAGAGTGTGTTTCTTGTAAGGCGAGCTAGCATTTGTTTCCCAGTCCTAAATGGAGTTGAATCACATGCAGTTTCTATTCCTATGAGCAAGAGTTGTTTTCTGGTAAGATGAGTCACTGCTGCGCTCAAATTGAGATACATAGTGCAAATAGCACTCGCGTCTGTTCCCAGCAAGTACAGTGTATTGGACTGAAGAGGAGCTACTGTTCTTGTCAGTTTCCTAAGCAGAGTTGAACTAGATATGGCCCATGTGAGTAGGAAGCACAGTTCATTTGTTCTGAGCAAGCTCACTGTTCAGACCCCATAGTAAACACATTACAGTAGAAGAGTGCTCTTTTCTCAAAAAGAGATTGTGTTTCTTGTAAGTCGACTTTCGTTTGTTTCTCAGTCCTAAATGGAGTTGAATCCCATGCAGTTTATGGTCCTACGAGCAAGAGTTGTTTTCTGGTAAGAAGAGTCACTATTGCACTCCCATTCTGATACACAGGGCAAACAGCACTGGCGTCTGTTCCCAGCATGTACAGTGTATTGGACTGAAGAGTATCTACTGTTCTTGTCAGTTTCCTAAGCAGAGTTGAACTAGATATAGCCCTTGTGTAGGAAGCACAGTTCTTTTGTTCTGAGCAAGCTCACTGTTCGGACCCCATAGGAAACACAGTAGAGTAGAAGAGTGGTCATTTCTCAAAAGCAGAGTGTGTTTCTTGTAAGACGAGCTAGCGTATGTTTCCCAGTCCTAAATGGAGTTGAATCACATGCAGAATCTGGTCCTACGAGCAAGAGTAGTTTTCTGGTAAGAAGAGTCACTATTGTACTCCCATTGCCATACACAGTGCAAATAGCACTTGCTTCTGCTTCCAGCAAGTACAGGGTATTGCACAGAAGAGGAGCTACTGTTCTTGTCAGTTTCCTAAGCAGAGTTGAACTAGATATGGCCCGTGTGTAGGAAGCACAGTTTTTTTGTTATGAGCAAGCTCCCTTTTCGAACCCCATAGGAAACCCAGTAGAGTAGAAGAGTGCTCTTTTCTCAAAAGCAGAGTATGTTTCTTGTAAGGCAAGCTTGCGTTTGTTTCCCAGTCCTAAATGGAGTTGAATCACATACAGTTTTTGGTCCTACGGGCAAGAGTTGTTTTCTGGTAAGGGAAGTCACTATTGCGCTCCCCTTGCCATACACAGTGCAAATAGCACTCGCCTCTGTTCCCAGCAAGTACAGTGTATTGGACTGAAGTGGAGCTACTGTTCTTGTCAGTTTTCTAAGCAGAGTTGAACTAGATATGGCCCATGCGTGTAGGAAGCACACTTCTTTTGTTCTTAGCAAGCTCACTGTACGGAACCCATAGGAAACACAGTACAGTAAAAGAGTGCCATTTTATCAAAAGCAGAGTGTGTTTCTTGTAAGGCGAGCTAGCGTTTGTTTCCCAGACCTAAATGGAGTTGAATCACATGCAGTTTCTGGTCCTATGAGCAAGAATTGTTTTCTGGTAACAAGAGTCACTATTGCACTCCCACTGAGATACACAGAACAAATAGCACTCGCATCTGTTCCCAGCAAGTACAGTGTATAGGACTGAAGAGGAGCCACTGTTCCTGTCATTTTCCTAAGCAGAGTTGAACTAGACATGGCCCGTGTGTGTAGGAAGCACAGCTCTTTTGTTCTGAGCAAGCTCACTGTTCTGGCCCTATAGGAAACACAGTAGAGTAGAAGAGTGCTCTTTTCTCAAAAGCAGAGTGTGTTTCTTGTAAGTCGAGCTAGCATTTGTTTCACAGTCCTAAAAGGAGTTGAATCACATGCAGTTTCTGTTCGAACGATCAAGAGTTGTTTTCTGTTAAGAAGAGTCACTGTTGTGCTCCCATTGTCATACACAATGCAAATAGCACTGGCGTCTGTTCCCAGTATGTACAGTGTATTGGACTGAAGAGGAGCTACTGTTCTTGTCAGTTTCCTAAGCAGAGTTGAACTAGATATGGCCCGTGTGTGTAGGAAGCACAGATCTTTTGTTCTGAGCAAACTCACTGTTCTGACACCATAAGAAATCCAGTAGATTAGAAGGGTGCTCTTTTCTCAAAAGCAGAGTATGTTTCTTGTAAGGCAAGCTAGTGTTTGTTTCCCAGTCCTAAATGGAGTTGAATCACATGCAGTTTCTGGTTTTACGAGCAATAGTTGTTTTCTGGTAAGGAAAGTCACTATTGCGCCCCCATTGCCATACACAGTGCAAATAGCACTCGCGTCTGTTCCCAGCAAGTACAGTGTATTGGACTGAAGAGGAGCTACTGTTCTTGTCAGTTTCCTAAGCAGAGTTCAACTCGATATGGCCCGTGTGTGTAGGAAGCACAGTTCTTTTGTTCTGAGCAAGCTCACTGTTCTGGCCCTATAGAAAACATAGTAGAGTAGAAGAGTACTCTTTTCTAAAAAGCAGAGTGTGTTTCTTGTAAGGCGAGCTAGCGTTTGTTTCCCAGTCCTAAATGGAGTTGAATCCCATGCAGTTTCTGGTCCTACGAGCAAGAGTTGTTTTCTGGTAAGAAGAGTCACTATTGCGCTCCCATTGAGATACACAGTACAAATAGCACTCGCGTCTGTTCCCAGCAAGTACAGTGTATTGGACTGAAGAGGAGCTACTGTTCTTTTCAGTTTCCTAATCAGAGTTGAACTAGATATGGCACGTGTGTGTAGGAAGCACAGTTCTTTTGTTCTGAGCAAGCTCACTGTTCTGGCCCTATAGGAAATACAGTGGAGTAGAGGAGTGCTCTTTTCTCAAAAGCAGAGTGTGTTTCTTGTAAGCCGAGCTAGCATTTGTTTCCCAGTCCTAAATGGAGTTGAATCACATGCAGTTTCTATTCCTATGAGCAAGAGTTGTTTTCTGGTAAGAAGAGTCACTGTTGCGCTCAAATTGATATACATAGTGCACATAGCACTCGCGTCTGTTCCCAGGAAGTACAGTGTATTGGACTGAAGAGGAGCTACTGTTCTTGTCAGTATCCTAAGCAGAGTTGAACTAGATATGGCCTGTGTGTGTAGGAAGCACAGTTCTTTTGTTCTGAGCAAGCTCACTGTTCTTGCCCTATAGGAAACACAGTAGAGGAGAAGAGTGCTCTTTTCTCAAAAGCAGAGTGTGTTTCTTGTTATTCGAGCTAGCGTTTGTTTCCCAGTCCTAAATGGAGTTGAATCTCATGCAGTATCTGGTCCTACAAGCAAGAGTAGATTTCTGGTAAGAAGAGTCACTATTTCGCTCCCATTGCTATACACAGTGCAAATAGCACTCGCGTCTGCTCCCAGCAAGTACAGTGTATTGGACTGAAGAGGAGCTACTGTTCTTGTCAGTTTCCTAAGCAGAGTTGAACCAGATATGCCCCTGTGTGTAGGAAGCACAGTTCTTTTGTTCTGAGCAAGCTCACTCTTCGGACCCCATAGGAAACCCAGTAGAGTAGAAGAGTGCTCTTTTCTCAAAAGCAGAGTGTGTTTCTTGTAAGGCGAGCTAGCGTTGGCTTCCCAGTCCTAAATGGAGTTGAATCACATGGAGTTTCTGGTCCTATGAGCAAGAGTTGTTTTCTGGTAAGGAAAGTCACTATTGTGCTCCCATTGCCATACACAGTGCAAATAGCACTCGCGTCTGTTCCCAGCAAGTATAGTTTATTGGACTGAAGAGGAGCTTCTGTTCTTGTCAGTTTCCTAAGCAGAGTTAAACTAGATATGGCCCGTGTGTGTAGGAAGCACAGATCTTTTGTTCTGAGCAAAGTCACTGTTCGGACACCATAGGAAATCCAGTAGATTAGAAGAGTGCTCTTTTCTCAAAAGCAGAGTATGTTTCTTGTAAGGCGAGCTAGTGTTTGTTTCCCAGTCCTAAATGGAGTTGAATCACATGCAGTTTCTGGTCCTAAGAGCAAGAGTTGTTTTCTGGTAAGGAAAGTCACTATTGCGCCCCCATTGCCATACACAGTGCAAATAGCACTCGCGTCTGTTCCCAGCAAGTAAAGTGTATTGGACTGAAGAGGAGCTACTGTTCTTGTCAGTTTCCTAAGCAGAGTTCAACTCGATATGACCCGTGTGTGAAGGAAGCACAGTTCATTGGTTCTGAGCAAGCTCACTGTTCTGGCCCTATAGAAAACATAGTAGAGTAGAAGAGTGCTCTTTTCTCAAAAGCAGAGTGTTTTTCTTGTAAGTTGAACTAGTGTTTCTTTCCCAGTCCTAAATGGAGTTGGGTCACATGCAGTTTCTGGTCGTACGAGCAAGAGATGTTTTCTGGTAGGAAGAGTCACTATTGCGCTCCCATTGCAATACACACTGCAAATAGCACTTGCATCTGTTCCCAGCAAGTACAGTGTATTGGACTGAAGAGGATCTACTGTTCTTTTCAGTTTCCTAAGCAGAGTTGAACTACATATGGCCCGTGTGTGTAGGAAGCACAGTTCTTTTGTTCTGAGCAATCTCACTGTTCTGGCCCTATAGGAAACACAGTGGAGTAGATGAGTGCTCTTTTCTCAAAAGCAGAGTGTGTTTCTTGTAAGGCGAGCTAGCGTTTCTTTCCCAGTCCTAAATGGAGTTGAATTACATGCAGTTTCTGGTCTTAGGAGCAAGAGTTTTTTTCTGGTAAGAAGAGTCACTATTGCGCTCCCATTGAGATACACAGTGCAAATAGCACTCGCCTCTGTTCCAGTAACTACAGTGTATTGGACTGAAGAGGAGCTACTGTTCTTGTCAGTTTCCTAAGCAGAGCTGAACTAGATATGGCCCATGTGAGTAGGAAGCACAGTTCATTTGTTCTGAGCAAGCTCACTGTTCGAACCCCATAGGAAAAACATTAGAGTAGAAGAGTGCTCTTTTCTCAAAAGGAGATTGTGTTTCTTGTAAGTCGAACTAGCATTTGTTTCCCAGTCCTAAATGGAGTTGAATCACATGCAGTTTCTGGTCCTACGAGCAAATGTTGTTTTCTGGTAAGAAGAGTCACTATTGTGCTCCCATTGTGATACACAGGGCAAATAGCACTGGCATCTGTTCCCAGCATGTACAGTGTATTGGACTGAAGAGGAGCTAATGTTCTTGTCAGTTTCCTAAGCAGAGTTGAACTAGTTATAGCCCGTTTGTGTTGGAAGCACAGTTCTTTTGTTCTGAGCAAGCTCACTGTTCGGACCCCATAGGAAAGACAGTAGAGTAGAAAAGTGCACTTTTCTCAAAAGCAGAGTGTGTTTCTTGTAAGGCAAGCTAGCGTTTGTTTCCCAGTCCTAAATGGAGTTGAATCACATGCAGTTTCTGGTGCTACAAGCAAGTGTTGTTTTCTGGTAAGAAGAGTCACTATTGCGCTCCCTTTGAGATACACAGTGCAAATAGCACTCGCCTCTGTTCCCAGCAAGAACAGTGTATTGGACTGAAGAGGAGCTACTGTTCTTGTCAGTTTCCTAAGCAGAGTTGAACTAGATATGGCCCGTGTGTGTAGGAAGCACAGTTCTTTTGTTCTGAGCAAGCTCACTGCTCTGGCCCTATAGGAAACACAGTAGAGTAGAAGAGTGCTCTTTTCTCAAAAGCAGAGTGTGTTTCTTGTAAGGCGAGCTAGCGTTTGTTTCCCAGTCCTAAATAGAGTTGAATCTCATGCAGTATCTGGTCCTACGAGCAAGAGTAGATTTCTGGTAAGAAGAGACACTATTGGGCTCCCATTGCCATACACATTGAAAATAGCACTCGCGTCTGTTCGCAGCAAGTATAGTGTATTGGACTGAAGAGGAGCTACTGTTCTTGTCAGTTTCCTAAGCAGAATTGAACTACATATGGCCGAGTGAGTAGGAAACACAGCTCTTTTGTTGTGAGCCAGCTCACTGTTCTGGCCCTATAGAAAACACAGTAGAGTATAAGAGTGTTCTATTCAAAAGCAGAGTGTGTTTCTTGTAAGGCGAGCTAGTGTTTTTTTCCCAATCCTAAATGGAGTTGAATCACATGCAGTTTTTGGTCCTATGAGCAAGAGTTGTTTTCTGGTAATTGAAGTCACTATTGCGCTCCCATTGCCATACACAGTGAAAATAGCACTTGCGTCTGTTCCCAGCAAGTACAGTGTATTGGACTGAAGAGGAGCTAATGTTCTTGTAAGTTTCCTAAGCAGAGTTGAACTAGATATAGCCCGTGTGTGTAGGAAGCACAGTTCTTTTGTTCTGAGCAAGCTCACTGTTCGGACCCCATAGGAAACACAGTAGAGTAGAAGAGTGTTCTTTTCTCAAAAGCAGAGTGTGTTTCTTGTAAGGTGAGCTAGCGTTTGTTTCCCAGTCCTAAATGGAGTTGAATTACATGCAGTTTCTGGTCTTAGGAGCAAGAGTTTTTTTCTGGTAAGAAGAGTCACTATTGCGCTCCCATTGAGATACACAGTGCAAATAGCACTCGCCTCTGTTCCCAACAAGTACACTGTATTGGACTGAAGAGGAGCTACTGTTCTTGTCAGTTTCCAAAGCAGAGTTGTACTAGATATGGCCCGTGTGTGGAGGTAGCACAATTCTTTTATTCTGAGCAAGCTCACTCTTCGGACCCCATAGGAAACCCACTAGAGTAGAAGAGTGCTCTTTTCTCAAAAGCAGAGTGTGTTTCTTGTAAGGCGAGCTAGTGTTTGTTTCCCAGTCAGAAATGGAGTTGAATCCCATGCAGTTTCTGGTCCTACGAGCAAGAGTTGTTTTCTGGTAAGGAAAGTCACTATTGCGCTACCATTGCCATACACACTGCAAATAGCACTTGCGTTTGTTCACAGCAAGTACAGTGTATTGGACTGAAGAGGAGCTACACTTCTTTTCAGTTTCCTAAGCAGGTTTAACCACATATGGCCCGTGTGTGTAGGAAGTACAGTTCTGTTGTTCTGAGCAAGCTCACTGTTCTGGCCCTATAGGAAACACAGTGGAGTAGATGAGTGCTCTTTTCTCAAAAGCAGAGTGTGTTTCTTGTAAGGCGAGCTAGCGTTTGTTTCCCAGTCCTAAATGGAGTTGAATCACATGCAGTTTCTGGTCCTACGTGCAAAAGTTGTTTTCTGGTAAGAAGAGTCACTATTGTGCTCCCATTGTGATACACAGGGCAAAAAGCACTGGCGTCTGTTCCCAGCATGTACAGTGTATTGGACTGAAGAGGAGCTACTGTTCTTGTCAGTTTCCTAAGCAGAGTTGAACTAGATATAGCCCGTTTGTGTTGGAAGCACAGTTCTTTTGTTCTGAGCAAGCTCACTGTTCGGACCCCATAGAAACACAGTAGAGTAGAAAAGTGCACTTTTCTCAAAAGCAGAGTGTGTTTCTTGTAAGGCAAGCTAGCATTTGTTTCCCAGTTCTAAATGGAGTTGAATCACATGCAGTTTCTAGTCGTACGAGCAAGAAGTGTTTTCTGGTAAGGAAAGTCACTATAGTGCTCCTTTTGCCATACACAGTGCAAATAGCACTTACGTCTGTTCCCAGCAAGTACAGTGTATTGGACTGAGGAGGAGCTACTGTTCTTGTCAATTTCCTAAGCAGAGTTGAACTAGATATGGCCCGTGTCTGTAGGAAGCACAGTTCTTTTGTTCTGAGCAAGCTCACTGTTCACGCCCTATAGGAAACACAGTAGAGTAGAAGAGTGCTCTTTTCTCCAAAGCAAAGCGTGTTTCTTGTACGGTGAGCTAGTGTTTGTTTCCCAGTTTTAAAAGGAGTTGAATCACATGCAGTTTTTGGTCCTACAAGCAAGGGATGTTTTCTGGTAAGGAAAGTCACTATTGTGCTCTCTTTGCCATACACAGTTCAAATAGCACTCGCGTCTGTTCCCAGCAAGTACAGTGTATTGGACTGAAGAGGAGCTACTGTTCTTGTCAGTTTCCTAAGCAGAGTTGAACTAGATATGGCCCGTGTGTGTAGGAAGCACAGTTCATTTGTTCTAAGCAAGCTCACTGTTCGGACCCCATAGGAAACACAGTAGAATAGAAGAGTGCTCTTTTCTCAAAAGCAGAGTGTGTTTCTTGTAAGGCGAGCTAGTGTTTGTTTCCCAGTCCTAAATGGAGTTGAATCACATGCAGTTTCTGGTCCTACGAGCAAGAGTTGTTTTCTGGTAAGAAGAGTCACTATTGCGCTCCCATTGTCATACACAGGGCAAATAGCACTGGCGTCTGTTCCCAGCATGTACAGTGAATTGGACTGAAGAGGATCTACTGTTCTTGTCAGTTTCCTAAGCAGAGTTGAACTAGACATGTCCCGTGTGTGTAAGAAGCACAGTTCTTTTGTTCTGAGCAAGCTCACTGTTCTGGCCCTATAGGAAACACAGTAGAGTAGAAGAGTGCTCTTTTCTCAAAAGCAGAGTGTGTTTCTTCTAAGGCGAGCTAGCGTTTGTTTCCAAGTCCTAAATGGAGTTGAATCACATGCAGTTTCTGGTCCTAGAAGCAAGAGTTGTTTTCAGGTAAGAAGAGTCACTATTCCACTACCATTGCCATACACAGGGCAAATGCACTGGCGTCTGTTCCCAGCAATTACAGTGTATTAGACTGAAGAGGAGCTACTATTCTTGTCAGTTTCCTAAGCAGAGTTGAACTAGATATGGCCCGTGTGTGTAGGAAGCACAGTTCTTATGTTCTGAGTAAGCTGACTCCTCTGCCCATATAGGAAACACAGAAGAGTAGAAGAGTGCTCTTTTCTCAAAAGGAGAGTGTGTTTCCTGTAAAGCTAGCTAGTGTTTGTTTCCCAGTCAGAAACGGACTGGAATCCCATACAGTTTCTGGTCCTATGAGCAAGAGTTGTTTTCTGGTAAGAAGAGTCACTATTGCGCTCCCATTGCCATACACAGTGCAAATAGCACTCGCGTCTGCTCCCAGCAAGTACAGTGTATTGGACAGAAGAGGAGCTACTGTTCTTGTCACTTTCCTAAGCAGAGTTGAACTAGATATAGCCCGTGTGTGCAGGAAGCACACTTCCTTTGTTCTGATCAAGCTCACTGTTCTTGCACTATAGGAAACACAGTAGAGTAGAAGAGTGCTCTTTTCTCAAAAGCAGAGTGTGTTTCTTGTAAGGTGAGCTAACGTTTGTTTCCCAGTCCTAAATGGAGTTGAACCACATGCAGTTTTTGGTCCACGAGCAAAGGATGTTTTCTGGTAAGGAAAGTCACCATTGCGCTCCCTTTGGCATACACAGCTCAAATAGCACTCGCGTCTTTTCCCAGCAAGTACAGTGTATTGGACTGAAGAGGAGCTACTGTTCTTGTCAATTTCCTAAGCAGAGTTGAACTAGATATGGCCCGTGTGTGTAGGAAGCAAAGATCTTTTGTTCTGAGCAAGCTCACTGTTCTGGCCCTATAGGAAACACAGAAGAGTAGAAGAGTGCTCTTTTCTCAAAAGCAGAGTGTATTTCTTCTAAGGCGAGCTAGCGTTTGTTTCCAAGTCCTAAATGGAGTTGAATACCATGCAGTTTCTGGTCCTAGAAGCAAGAGTTGTTTTCTGGTAAGAAGAGTCACTATTGCACTCCCATTGCCATACACAGGGCAAATAGCACTCGTGTCTGTTCCCAGCAAGTACAGTGTATTAGACTGAAGAGGAGCTACTGTTCTTGTCAGTTTCCTAAGCATAGTTGAACTAGATATGGTCCGTGTGTGTAGGAAGCACAGTTCTTTTGTTCTGAGCAAGCTCAGTGTTCTGGACCTATAGGAAACACAGAAGAATAGAAGAGTGCTCTTTTCTCAAAAGCAGAGTGCGTTTCTTGTAAGGCGAGCTAGCGTTTGTTTCCCAGTGAGAAACGGAGTTGAATCACATGCAGTTTCTGGTCCTACGTGCAAGAGTTATTTTCTGGTAAGAAGAGTCACTATTGCGCTCCCATTGCCATACACAGGGCAAATAGCACTCGCGTCTGTTCCCAGCATGTACAGTGTATTGGACTGAAGAGGATCTACTGTTCTTGTCAGTTTCCTAAGCAGAGTTGAACTAAATATGGCCGGTGTGTGTAGGAAGCACAGTTCTTTTGTTCTGAGCAAGCTCACTCTTTTGGCCCTATAGGAAACACAGTAGAGTAGAAGAGTGCTCTTTTCTCAAAAGCAGAGTGTGTTTCTTGTAAGGCGAGCTAGCTTTTGTTTCCCAGTCCTAAATGGAGTTGAATCACATGCAGTTTCTGGTCCTACAAGCAAGAGTTTTTTTTCTAGTAAGAAGAGTCACTATTGTGTTCCCATTGCCATACACAGGGCAAATAGGACTCGCGTCTGTTCCCAGGATGTACAGTGTAATGGACTGAAGAGGATCTACGGTTCTTGTCAGTTTCCTAAGCAAACTTGAACTAGATATGGTCCGTGTGTGTAGGAAGTACACTTCTTTTGTTCTGAGCAAGCTCACTCTTCAGGTTCTATAGGAAACACAGTAGTGTAGAAGACTGCTCTTTTCTCAAAAGCAGAGTGTGTTTCTTCTAAGGCGAGTTAGCGTTTGTTTCCAAGTCCTAAAGGGAGTTGAATCACATGCAGTTTCTGGTCCTACAAGCAAGAGTTGTTTTCTGGTGAGAAGAGTCACTATTGCGCTCCCATTGCCATACACAGGGCAAATAGCGTTCGCGTCTGTTCTCAGCAAGTACAGTGTATTGGACTGAAGAGGAGCTACTGTTCTTGTCAGTTTCCTAAGCAGAGTTGAACTAGATATGGCCCCTGTGTGTAGGAAGCACAGTTCTTTTGTTCTGAGCAAGCTCACTGTTCTGGCCCTATAGGAAACACAGAAGAGTAGAAGAGTGCTCTTTTCTCAAAAGCAGAGTGTGTTTCTTGTAAGGCGAGCTAGCGTTTGTTTCCCAGTCCAAAATGGAGTTGAATCACATGCAGTTTCTGGTCCTACGAGCAAGGGATGTTTTCTGGTAAGGAAAGTAACTATTGTGCTCCCTTTGCCATACACAGTGCAAATAGCACTCACGTCTGTTCCCAGCAAGTACAGTGTATTGGACTGAAGAGGATCTACTGTTCTTGTCAGTTTCCTAAGCAGAGTTGAACTAGATATGGCCCGTGTGTGTAGGAAGCACAGTTCTTTTGTTCTGAGCAAGCTCACTGTTCTGGCCCTGTAGGAAACACAGAAGAGTAGAAGAGTGCTCTTTTCTCAAAAGCAGAGTGTGTTTCTTGTAAGGCGAGCTAGCTTTTGTTTCCCAGTCCTAAATGGAGTTCAATCACATGCAGTTTCTGATCCTAGGAGCAAGAATTGTTTTCTGGTAAGAAGAGTCACTATTGCCCTCCCATTTTCATATACAGGGCAAATAGCACTGGCGTCTGTTCCCAGCATGTACAGTGTATTGGACTGAAGAGGATCTACTGTTCTTGTCAGTTTCCTAAGCAGAGTTGCACTAGATTTAGCCCGTGTGTGTAGGAAGCACAGTTCTTTTGTTCTGAGCACGCTCACTGTTTTGGCCCTATAGGAAACAAAGTAGAGTAGAAGAGTGCTCTTTTCTCAAAAGCAGAGTGTGTTTTTTGTAAGGCGAGCTAGATTTTGTTTCCCCGTCCTAAATGGAGTTGAATCACATGCATTTTCTGGTCCTACAAGCAAGATTTGTTTTCTGGTAAGAAGAGTCCCTATTGGGCTCCCTTTGCCATACCCAGTGCAAATAGCACTCGCGTCTGCTCCCAGCAAGTACAGTGTATTGGACTGAAGAGGAGCTACTGTTCTTGTCAGTTTCCTAAGCAGAGTTGAACTAGGTATAGCCCGTGTGTGTAGGAAGCCCAGTTCTTTTGTTCTGAGCAAGCTCACTGTTCTGGCCCTATAGGAAACACAGTAGAGTAGAAGAGTGCTCTTTTCTCAAAAGCAGAGTGTGTTTCTTGTAAGGTGAGCTAGTGTTTGTTTCCCAATCAGAATGGAGTTCAATCACATGCAGTTTCTGGTCCTACGAGCAAGAGTTGTTTTCTGGTAAGAAGAGTCACTATTTCGGTCCCATTGCCATACACAGTGCAAATAGCACTCGCGTCTGCTCCCAGTAAGTACAGTGTATTGGACAGAAGAGGAGCTACTGTTCTTGTCACTTTCCTAAGCAGAGTTGAACTAGATATAGCCCGTGTGTGTAGGAAGCACAGTTCTTTTGTTCTGAGCAAGGTCACTGTTTTGGCCCTATAGGAAACACAGTAGAGTAGAAGAGTGCTCTTTTCTCAAAAGCAGAGTGTGTTTCTTGTAAGGCGAGCTAGATTTTGTTTCCCAGTCCTAAATGGAGTTGAATCACATGCAGTTTCTGGTCCTACGAGCAAGAGTTGTTTTCTGGTAAGAAGAGTCACTATTTTGCTCCCATTGTCATACACAGGGCAAATAGCACTCGCGTCTGTTCCCAGCATGTACAGTGTATTGCACTGAAGAGGATCTACTGTTCTTTTCAGTTTCCTAAGCAGATTTGAACTAAATATGGCTGGTGTGTGTAGGAAGCACAGTTCTTTTGTTCTGAGCAAGCTCACTCTTTTGGCCCTATAGGAAACACAGTAGAGTAGAAGAGTGCTCTTTTCTCAAAAGCAGAGTGTGTTTCTTGTAAGGCGAGCTAGCTTTTGTTTCCCAGTCCTAAATGGAGTTGAATCACATGCAGTTTCTGGTCCTACGAGCAAGAGTTGTTTTCTGGTAAGGAAAGTCACTATTGCGCTACCATTGCCATACACACTGCAAATAGCACTTGCGTTTGTTCACAGCAAGTACAGTGTATTGGACTGAAGAGGAGCTACACTTCTTTTCAGTTTCCTAAGCAGGTTTAACCACATATGGCCCGTGTGTGTAGGAAGTACAGTTCTGTTGTTCTGAGCAAGCTCACTGTTCTGGCCCTATAGGAAACACAGTGGAGTAGATGAGTGCTCTTTTCTCAAAAGCAGAGTGTGTTTCTTGTAAGGCGAGCTAGCGTTTGTTTCCCAGTCCTAAATGGAGTTGAATCACATGCAGTTTCTGGTCCTACGTGCAAAAGTTGTTTTCTGGTAAGAAGAGTCACTATTGCGCTCCCATTGTGATACACAGGGCAAAAAGCACTGGCGTCTGTTCCCAGCATGTACAGTGTATTGGACTGAAGAGGAGCTACTGTTCTTGTCAGTTTCCTAAGCAGAGTTGAACTAGATATAGCCCGTTTGTGTTGGAAGCACAGTTCTTTTGTTCTGAGCAAGCTCACTGTTCGGACCCCATAGAAACACAGTAGAGTAGAAAAGTGCACTTTTCTCAAAAGCAGAGTGTGTTTCTTGTAAGGCAAGCTAGCATTTGTTTCCCAGTTCTAAATGGAGTTGAATCACATGCAGTTTCTAGTCGTACGAGCAAGAAGTGTTTTCTGGTAAGGAAAGTCACTATAGTGCTCCTTTTGCCATACACAGTGCAAATAGCACTTACGTCTGTTCCCAGCAAGTACAGTGTATTGGACTGAGGAGGAGCTACTGTTCTTGTCAATTTCCTAAGCAGAGTTGAACTAGATATGGCCCGTGTCTGTAGGAAGCACAGTTCTTTTGTTCTGAGCAAGCTCACTGTTCACGCCCTATAGGAAACACAGTAGAGTAGAAGAGTGCTCTTTTCTCCAAAGCAAAGCGTGTTTCTTGTACGGTGAGCTAGTGTTTGTTTCCCAGTTTTAAAAGGAGTTGAATCACATGCAGTTTTTGGTCCTACAAGCAAGGGATGTTTTCTGGTAAGGAAAGTCACTATTGTGCTCTCTTTGCCATACACAGTTCAAATAGCACTCGCGTCTGTTCCCAGCAAGTACAGTGTATTGGACTGAAGAGGAGCTACTGTTCTTGTCAGTTTCCTAAGCAGAGTTGAACTAGATATGGCCCGTGTGTGTAGGAAGCACAGTTCATTTGTTCTAAGCAAGCTCACTGTTCGGACCCCATAGGAAACACAGTAGAATAGAAGAGTGCTCTTTTCTCAAAAGCAGAGTGTGTTTCTTGTAAGGCGAGCTAGTGTTTGTTTCCCAGTCCTAAATGGAGTTGAATCACATGCAGTTTCTGGTCCTACGAGCAAGAGTTGTTTTCTGGTAAGAAGAGTCACTATTGCGCTCCCATTGTCATACACAGGGCAAATAGCACTGGCGTCTGTTCCCAGCATGTACAGTGAATTGGACTGAAGAGGATCTACTGTTCTTGTCAGTTTCCTAAGCAGAGTTGAACTAGACATGTCCCGTGTGTGTAAGAAGCACAGTTCTTGTGTTCTGAGCAAGCTCACTGTTCTGGCCCTATAGGAAACACAGTAGAGTAGAAGAGTGCTCTTTTCTCAAAAGCAGAGTGTGTTTCTTCTAAGGCGAGCTAGCGTTTGTTTCCAAGTCCTAAATGGAGTTGAATCACATGCAGTTTCTGGTCCTAGAAGCAAGAGTTGTTTTCAGGTAAGAAGAGTCACTATTCCACTACCATTGCCATACACAGGGCAAATGCACTCGCGTCTGTTCCCAGCAATTACAGTGTATTAGACTGAAGAGGAGCTACTATTCTTGTCAGTTTCCTAAGCAGAGTTGAACTAGATATGGCCCGTGTGTGTAGGAAGCACAGTTCTTATGTTCTGAGTAAGCTGACTCCTCTGCCCATATAGGAAACACAGAAGAGTAGAAGAGTGCTCTTTTCTCAAAAGGAGAGTGTGTTTCCTGTAAAGCTAGCTAGTGTTTGTTTCCCAGTCAGAAACGGACTGGAATCCCATACAGTTTCTGGTCCTATGAGCAAGAGTTGTTTTCTGGTAAGAAGAGTCACTATTGCGCTCCCATTGCCATACACAGTGCAAATAGCACTCGCGTCTGCTCCCAGCAAGTACAGTGTATTGGACAGAAGAGGAGCTACTGTTCTTGTCACTTTCCTAAGCAGAGTTGAACTAGATATAGCCCGTGTGTGCAGGAAGCACACTTCCTTTGTTCTGATCAAGCTCACTGTTCTTGCACTATAGGAAACACAGTAGAGTAGAAGAGTGCTCTTTTCTCAAAAGCAGAGTGTGTTTCTAGTAAGGTGAGCTAACGTTTGTTTCCCAGTCCTAAATGGAGTTGAACCACATGCAGTTTTTGGTCCACGAGCAAAGGATGTTTTCTGGTAAGGAAAGTCACCATTGCGCTCCCTTTGGCATACACAGCTCAAATAGCACTCGCGTCTTTTCCCAGCAAGTACAGTGTATTGGACTGAAGAGGAGCTACTGTTCTTGTCAATTTCCTAAGCAGAGTTGAACTAGATATGGCCCGTGTGTGTAGGAAGCAAAGATCTTTTGTTCTGAGCAAGCTCACTGTTCTGGCCCTATAGGAAACACAGAAGAGTAGAAGAGTGCTCTTTTCTCAAAAGCAGAGTGTATTTCTTCTAAGGCGAGCTAGCGTTTGTTTCCAAGTCCTAAATGGAGTTGAATCCCATGCAGTTTCTGGTCCTAGAAGCAAGAGTTGTTTTCTGGTAAGAAGAGTCACTATTGCACTCCCATTGCCATACACAGGGCAAATAGCACTCGTGTCTGTTCCCAGCAAGTACAGTGTATTAGACTGAAGAGGAGCTACTGTTCTTGTCAGTTTCCTAAGCATAGTTGAACTAGATATGGTCCGTGTGTGTAGGAAGCACAGTTCTTTTGTTCTGAGCAAGCTCAGTGTTCTGGACCTATAGGAAACACAGAAGAATAGAAGAGTGCTCTTTTCTCAAAAGCAGAGTGCGTTTCTTGTAAGGCGAGCTAGCGTTTGTTTCCCAGTGAGAAACGGAGTTGAATCACATGCAGTTTCTGGTCCTACGTGCAAGAGTTATTTTCTGGTAAGAAGAGTCACTATTGCGCTCCCATTGCCATACACAGGGCAAATAGCACTCGCGTCTGTTCCCAGCATGTACAGTGTATTGGACTGAAGAGGATCTACTGTTCTTGTCAGTTTCCTAAGCAGAGTTGAACTAAATATGGCCGGTGTGTGTAGGAAGCACAGTTCTTTTGTTCTGAGCAAGCTCACTCTTTTGGCCCTATAGGAAACACAGTAGAGTAGAAGAGTGCTCTTTTCTCAAAAGCAGAGTGTGTTTCTTGTAAGGCGAGCTAGCTTTTGTTTCCCAGTCCTAAATGGAGTTGAATCACATGCAGTTTCTGGTCCTACAAGCAAGAGTTTTTTTTCTAGTAAGAAGAGTCACTATTGTGTTCCCATTGCCATACACAGGGCAAATAGGACTCGCGTCTGTTCCCAGGATGTACAGTGTAATGGACTGAAGAGGATCTACTGTTCTTGTCAGTTTCCTAAGCAAACTTGAACTAGATATGGTCCGTGTGTGTAGGAAGTACACTTCTTTTGTTCTGAGCAAGCTCACTCTTCAGGTTCTATAGGAAACACAGTAGAGTAGAAGACTGCTCTTTTCTCAAAAGCAGAGTGTGTTTCTTCTAAGGCGAGTTAGCGTTTGTTTCCAAGTCCTAAAGGGAGTTGAATCACATGCAGTTTCTGGTCCTACAAGCAAGAGTTGTTTTCTGGTGAGAAGAGTCACTATTGCGCTCCCATTGCCATACACAGGGCAAATAGCGTTCGCGTCTGTTCTCAGCAAGTACAGTGTATTGGACTGAAGAGGAGCTACTGTTCTTGTCAGTTTCCTAAGCAGAGTTGAACTAGATATGGCCCCTGTGTGTAGGAAGCACAGTTCTTTTGTTCTGAGCAAGCTCACTGTTCTGGCCCTATAGGAAACACAGAAGAGTAGAAGAGTGCTCTTTTCTCAAAAGCAGAGTGTGTTTCTTGTAAGGCGAGCTAGCGTTTGTTTCCCAGTCCAAAATGGAGTTGAATCACATGCAGTTTCTGGTCCTACGAGCAAGGGATGTTTTCTGGTAAGGAAAGTAACTATTGTGCTCCCTTTGCCATACACAGTGCAAATAGCACTCACGTCTGTTCCCAGCAAGTACAGTGTATTGGACTGAAGAGGATCTACTGTTCTTGTCAGTTTCCTAAGCAGAGTTGAACTAGATATGGCCCGTGTGTGTAGGAAGCACAGTTCTTTTGTTCTGAGCAAGCTCACTGTTCTGGCCCTGTAGGAAACACAGAAGAGTAGAAGAGTGCTCTTTTCTCAAAAGCAGAGTGTGTTTCTTGTAAGGCGAGCTAGCTTTTGTTTCCCAGTCCTAAATGGAGTTCAATCACATGCAGTTTCTGATCCTAGGAGCAAGAATTGTTTTCTGGTAAGAAGAGTCACTATTGCCCTCCCATTTTCATATACAGGGCAAATAGCACTGGCGTCTGTTCCCAGCATGTACAGTGTATTGGACTGAAGAGGATCTACTGTTCTTGTCAGTTTCCTAAGCAGAGTTGCACTAGATTTAGCCCGTGTGTGTAGGAAGCACAGTTCTTTTGTTCTGAGCACGCTCACTGTTTTGGCCCTATAGGAAACAAAGTAGAGTAGAAGAGTGCTCTTTTCTCAAAAGCAGAGTGTGTTTTTTGTAAGGCGAGCTAGATTTTGTTTCCCAGTCCTAAATGGAGTTGAATCACATGCATTTTCTGGTCCTACAAGCAAGATTTGTTTTCTGGTAAGAAGAGTCCCTATTGGGCTCCCTTTGCCATACCCAGTGCAAATAGCACTCGCGTCTGCTCCCAGCAAGTACAGTGTATTGGACTGAAGAGGAGCTACTGTTCTTGTCAGTTTCCTAAGCAGAGTTGAACTAGGTATAGCCCATGTGTGTAGGAAGCCCAGTTCTTTTGTTCTGAGCAAGCTCACTGTTCTGGCCCTATAGGAAACACAGTAGAGTAGAAGAGTGCTCTTTTCTCAAAAGCAGAGTGTGTTTCTTGTAAGGTGAGCTAGCGTTTGTTTCCCAATCAGAATGGAGTTCAATCACATGCAGTTTCTGGTCCTACGAGCAAGAGTTTTTTTTCTGGTAAGAAGAGTCACTATTTCGGTCCCATTGCCATACACAGTGCAAATAGCACTCGCGTCTGCTCCCAGTAAGTACAGTGTATTGGACAGAAGAGGAGCTACTGTTCTTGTCACTTTCCTAAGCAGAGTTGAACTAGATATAGCCCGTGTGTGTAGGAAGCACAGTTCTTTTGTTCTGAGCAAGGTCACTGTTTTGGCCCTATAGGAAACACAGTAGAGTAGAAGAGTGCTCTTTTCTCAAAAGCAGAGTGTGTTTCTTGTAAGGCGAGCTAGATTTTGTTTCCCAGTCCTAAATGGAGTTGAATCACATGCAGTTTCTGGTCCTACGAGCAAGAGTTGTTTTCTGGTAAGAAGAGTCACTATTGTGCTCCCATTGTCATACACAGGGCAAATAGCACTCGCGTCTGTTCCCAGCATGTACAGTGTATTGCACTGAAGAGGATCTACTGTTCTTGTCAGTTTCCTAAGCAGAGTTGAACTAAATATGGCTGGTGTGTGTAGGAAGCACAGTTCTTTTGTTCTGAGCAAGCTCACTCTTTTGGCCCTATAGGAAACACAGTAGAGTAGAAGAGTGCTCTTTTCTCAAAAGCAGAGTGTGTTTCTTGTAAGGCGAGCTAGCTTTTGTTTCCCAGTCCTAAATGGAGTTCAATCACATGCAGTTTCTGGTCCTACGAGCAAGAGTTGTTTTCTGGTAAGGAAAGTCACTATTGCGCTACCATTGCCATACACACTGCAAATAGCACTTGCGTTTGTTCACAGCAAGTACAGTGTATTGGACTGAAGAGGAGCTACACTTCTTTTCAGTTTCCTAAGCAGGTTTAACCACATATGGCCCGTGTGTGTAGGAAGTACAGTTCTGTTGTTCTGAGCAAGCTCACTGTTCTGGCCCTATAGGAAACACAGTGGAGTAGATGAGTGCTCTTTTCTCAAAAGCAGAGTGTGTTTCTTGTAAGGCGAGCTAGCGTTTGTTTCCCAGTCCTAAATGGAGTTGAATCACATGCAGTTTCTGGTCCTACGTGCAAAAGTTGATTTCTGGTAAGAAGAGTCACTATTGCGCTCCCATTGTGATACACAGGGCAAAAAGCACTGGCGTCTGTTCCCAGCATGTACAGTGTATTGGACTGAAGAGGAGCTACTGTTCTTGTCAGTTTCCTAAGCAGAGTTGAACTAGATATAGCCCGTTTGTGTTGGAAGCACAGTTCTTTTGTTCTGAGCAAGCTCACTGTTCGGACCCCATAGAAACACAGTAGAGTAGAAAAGTGCACTTTTCTCAAAAGCAGAGTGTGTTTCTTGTAAGGCAAGCTAGCATTTGTTTCCCAGTTCTAAATGGAGTTGAATCACATGCAGTTTCTAGTCGTACGAGCAAGAAGTGTTTTCTGGTAAGGAAAGTCACTATAGTGCTCCTTTTGCCATACACAGTGCAAATAGCACTTACGTCTGTTCCCAGCAAGTACAGTGTATTGGACTGAGGAGGAGCTACTGTTCTTGTCAATTTCCTAAGCAGAGTTGAACTAGATATGGCCCGTGTCTGTAGGAAGCACAGTTCTTTTGTTCTGAGCAAGCTCACTGTTCACGCCCTATAGGAAACACAGTAGAGTAGAAGAGTGCTCTTTTCTCCAAAGCAAAGCGTGTTTCTTGTACGGTGAGCTAGTGTTTGTTTCCCAGTTTTAAAAGGAGTTGAATCACATGCAGTTTTTGGTCCTACAAGCAAGGGATGTTTTCTGGTAAGGAAAGTCACTATTGTGCTCTCTTTGCCATACACAGTTCAAATAGCACTCGCGTCTGTTCCCAGCAAGTACAGTGTATTGGACTGAAGAGGAGCTACTGTTCTTGTCAGTTTCCTAAGCAGAGTTGAACTAGATATGGCCCGTGTGTGTAGGAAGCACAGTTCATTTGTTCTAAGCAAGCTCACTGTTCGGACCCCATAGGAAACACGGTAGAATAGAAGAGTGCTCTTTTCTCAAAAGCAGAGTGTGTTTCTTGTAAGGCGAGCTAGTGTTTGTTTCCCAGTCCTAAATGGAGTTGAATCACATGCAGTTTCTGGTCCTACGAGCAAGAGTTGTTTTCTGGTAAGAAGAGTCACTATTGCGCTCCCATTGTCATACACAGGGCAAATAGCACTGGCGTCTGTTCCCAGCATGTACAGTGAATTGGACTGAAGAGGATCTACTGTTCTTGTCAGTTTCCTAAGCAGAGTTGAACTAGACATGTCCCGTGTGTGTAAGAAGCACAGTTCTTTTGTTCTGAGCAAGCTCACTGTTCTGGCCCTATAGGAAACACAGTAGAGTAGAAGAGTGCTCTTTTCTCAAAAGCAGAGTGTGTTTCTTCTAAGGCGAGCTAGCGTTTGTTTCCAAGTCCTAAATGGAGTTGAATCACATGCAGTTTCTGGTCCTAGAAGCAAGAGTTGTTTTCAGGTAAGAAGAGTCACTATTCCACTACCATTGCCATACACAGGGCAAATGCACTCACGTCTGTTCCCAGCAATTACAGTGTATTAGACTGAGGAGGAGCTACTATTCTTGTCAGTTTCCTAAGCAGAGTTGAACTAGATATGGCCCGTGTGTGTAGGAAGCACAGTTCTTATGTTCTGAGTAAGCTGACTCCTCTGCCCATATAGGAAACACAGAAGAGTAGAAGAGTGCTCTTTTCTCAAAAGGAGAGTGTGTTTCCTGTAAAGCTAGCTAGTGTTTGTTTCCCAGTCAGAAACGGACTGGAATCCCATACAGTTTCTGGTCCTATGAGCAAGAGTTGTTTTCTGGTAAGAAGAGTCACTATTGCGCTCCCATTGCCATACACAGTGAAAATAGCACTCGCGTCTGCTCCCAGCAAGTACAGTGTATTGGACAGAAGAGGAGCTACTGTTCTTGTCACTTTCCTAAGCAGAGTTGAACTAGATATAGCCCGTGTGTGCAGGAAGCAC
Source organism: Peromyscus eremicus (assembly GCF_949786415.1). Classification (NCBI taxonomy): domain Eukaryota; kingdom Metazoa; phylum Chordata; class Mammalia; order Rodentia; family Cricetidae; genus Peromyscus; species Peromyscus eremicus. The sequence goes on along the minus strand of NW_026734548.1, from coordinate 10,562 downwards.
ACTTCCTTTGTTCTGATCAAGCTCACTGTTCTTGCACTATAGGAAACACAGTAGAGTAGAAGAGTGCTCTTTTCTCAAAAGCAGAGTGTGTTTCTTGTAAGGTGAGCTAACGTTTGTTTCCAAGTCCTAAATGGAGTTGAACCACATGCAGTTTTTGGTCCACGAGCAAAGGATGTTTTCTGGTAAGGAAAGTCACCATTGCGCTCCCTTTGGCATACACAGCTCAAATAGCACTCGCGTCTTTTCCCAGCAAGTACAGTGTATTGGACTGAAGAGGAGCTACTGTTCTTGTCAATTTCCTAAGCAGAGTTGAACTAGATATGGCCCGTGTGTGTAGGAAGCAAAGATCTTTTGTTCTGAGCAAGCTCACTGTTCTGGCCCTATAGGAAACACAGAAGAGTAGAAGAGTGCTCTTTTCTCAAAAGCAGAGTGTATTTCTTCTAAGGCGAGCTAGCGTTTGTTTCCAAGTCCTAAATGGAGTTGAATACCATGCAGTTTCTGGTCCTAGAAGCAAGAGTTGTTTTCTGGTAAGAAGAGTCACTATTGCACTCCCATTGCCATACACAGGGCAAATAGCACTCGTGTCTGTTCCCAGCAAGTACAGTGTATTGGACTGAAGAGGAGCTACTGTTCTTGTCAGTTTCCTAAGCAGAGTTGAACTAGATATGGCCCGTGTGTGTAGGAAGCACAGTTCTTTTGTTCTGAGCAAGCTCACTGTTCTGGCCCTATAGGAAACAAATTAGAGTAGAAGAGTGCTCTTTTCTCAAAAGCAGAGTGTGTTTTTTGTAAGGCGAGCTAGATTTTGTTTCCCAGTCCTAAATGGAGTTGAATCACATGCATTTTCTGGTCCTACAAGCAAGATTTGTTTTCTGGTAAGAAGAGTCCCTATTGGGCTCCCTTTGCCATACCCAGTGCCAATAGCACTCGCGCCTGCTCCCAGCAAGTACAGTGTATTGGACTGAAGAGGAGCTACTGTTCTTGTCAGTTTCCTAAGCAGAGTTGAACTAGGTATAGCCCGTGTGTGTAGGAAGCCCAGTTCTTTTGTTCTGAGCAAGCTCACTGTTCTGGCCCTATAGGAAACACAGTAGAGTAGAAGAGTGCTCTTTTCTCAAAAGCAGAGTGTGTTTCTTGTAAGGTGAGCTAGCGTTTGTTTCCCAATCCCAAATGGAGTTCAATCACATGCAGTTTCTGGTCCTACGAGCAAGAGTTGTTTTCTGGTAAGAAGAGTCACTATTTAGGTCCCATTGCCATACACAGTGCAAATAGCACTCGCGTCTGCTCCCAGTAAGTACAGTGTATTGGACAGAAGAGGAGCTACTGTTCTTGTCAGTTTCCTAAGCAGAGTTGAACTAGATATAGCCCGTGTGTGTAGGAAGCACAGTTCTTTTGTTCTGAGCAAGGTCACTGTTTTGGCCCTATAGGAAACACAGTAGAGTAGAAGAGTGCTCTTTTCTGAAAAGCAGAGTGTGTTTCTTGTGAGGTGAGCTAGCGTTTGTTTGCCAGTCCTAAATGGAGTTCAATCACATGCAGTTTCTGATCCTAGGAGCAAGAATTGTTTTCTGGTAAGAAGAGTCACTATTGCCCTCCCATTGTCATATACAGGGCAAATAGCACTGGCGTCTGTTCCCAGCATGTACAGTGTATTGGACTGAAGAGGATCTACTGTTCTTGTCAGTTTCCTAAGCAGAGTTGAACTAGATTTAGCCCGTGTGTGTAGGAAGCACAGTTCTTTTGTTCTGAGCATGCTCACTGTTTTGGCCCTATAGGAAACACAGTAGAGTAGAAGAGTGCTCTTTTCTCAAAAGCAGAGTGTGTTTCTTGTAAGGCGAGCTAGATTTTGTTTCCCAGTCCTAAATGGAGTTGAATCACATGCAGTTTCTGCTCCTACGAGCAAGAGTTGTTTTCTGGTAAGAAGAGTCACTATTGTGCTCCCATTGTCATACACAGGGCAAATAGCACTCGCGTCTGTTCCCAGCATGTACAGTGTATTGGACTGAAGAGGATCTACTGTTCTTGTCAGTTTCCTAAGCAGAGTTGAACTAAATATGGCTGGTGTGTGTAGGAAGCACAGTTCTTTTGTTCTGAGCAAGCTCACTCTTTTGGCCCTATAGGAAACACAGTAGAGTAGAAGAGTGCTCTTTTCTCAAAAGCAGAGTGTGTTTCTTGTAAGGCGAGCTAGCTTTTGTTTCCCAGTCCTAAATGGAGTTGAATCACATGAAGTTTCTGGTCCTACAAGCAAGAGTTTTTTTCTAGTAAGAAGAGTCACTCTTGTGTTCCCATTGCCATACACAGGGCAAATAGGACTCGCGTCTGTTCCCAGGATGTACAGTGTAATGGACTGAAGAGGATCTACTGTTCTTGTCAGTTTCCTAAGCAAACTTGAACTAGATATGGTCCGTGTGTGTAGGAAGTACACTTCTTTTGATCTGAGCAAGCTCACTCTTCAGGTTCTATAGGAAACACAGTAGAGTAGAAGACTGCTCTTTTCTCAAAAGCAGAGTGTGTTTCTTCTAAGGCGAGTTAGCGTTTGTTTCCAAGTCCTAAAGGGAGTTGAATCACATGCAGTTTCTGGTCCTACAAGCAAGAGTTGTTTTCTGGTGAGAAGAGTCACTATTGCGCTCCCATTGCCATACACAGGGCAAATAGCACTCGCGTCTGTTCTCAGCAAGTACAGTGTATTGGACTGAAGAGGAGCTACTGTTCTTGTCAGTTTCCTAAGCAGAGTTGAACTAGATATGGCCCCTGTGTGTAGGAAGCACAGTTCTTTTGTTCTGAGCAAGCTCACTGTTCTGGCCCTATAGGAAACACAGAAGAGTAGAAGAGTGCTCTTTTCTCAAAAGCAGAGTGTGTTTCTTGTAAGGCGAGCTAGCGTTTGTTTCCCAGTCCAAAATGGAGTTGAATCACATGCAGTTTCTGGTCCTACGAGCAAGGGATGTTTTCTGGTAAGGAAAGTAACTATTTTGCTCCCTTTGCCATACACAGTGCAAATAGCACTCACGTCTGTTCCCAGCAAGTACAGTGTATTGGACTGAAGAGGATCTACTGTTCTTGTCAGTTTCCTAAGCAGAGTTGAACTAGATATGGCCCGTGTGTGTAGGAAGCACAGTTCTTTTGTTCTGAGCAAGCTCACTGTTCTGGCCCTGTAGGAAACACAGAAGAGTAGAAGAGTGCTCTTTTCTCAAAAGCAGAGTGTGTTTCTTGTAAGGCGAGCTAGCGTTTGTTTCCCAGTCCTAAATGGAGTTCAATCACATGCAGTTTCTGATCCTAGGAGCAAGAATTGTTTTCTGGTAAGAAGAGTCACTATTGCCCTCCCATTATCATATACAGGGGAAATAGCACTCGTGTCTGTTCCCAGCAAGTACAGTGTATTAGACTGAAGAGGAGCTACTGTTCTTGTCAGTTTCCTAAGCATAGTTGAACTAGATATGGTCCGTGTGTGTAGGAAGCACAGTTCTTTTGTTCTGAGCAAGCTCAGTGTTCTGGACCTATAGGAAACACAGAAGAATAGAAGAGTGCTCTTTTCTCAAAAGCAGAGTGCGTTTCTTGTAAGGCGAGCTAGCGTTTGTTTCCCAGTGAGAAACGGAGTTGAATCACATGCAGTTTCTGGTCCTACGTGCAAGAGTTATTTTCTGGTAAGAAGAGTCACTATTGCGCTCCCATTGCCATACACAGGGCAAATAGCACTCGCGTCTGTTCCCAGCATGTACAGTGTATTGGACTGAAGAGGATCTACTGTTCTTGTCAGTTTCCTAAGCAGAGTTGAACTAAATATGGCCGGTGTGTGTAGGAAGCACAGTTCTTTTGTTCTGAGCAAGCTCACTCTTTTGGCCCTATAGGAAACACAGTAGAGTAGAAGAGTGCTCTTTTCTCAAAAGCAGAGTGTGTTTCTTGTAAGGCGAGCTAGCTTTTGTTTCCCAGTCCTAAATGGAGTTGAATCACATGCAGTTTCTGGTCCTACAAGCAAGAGTTTTTTTTCTAGTAAGAAGAGTCACTATTGTGTTCCCATTGCCATACACAGGGCAAATAGGACTCGCGTCTGTTCCCAGGATGTACAGTGTAATGGACTGAAGAGGATCTACTGTTCTTGTCAGTTTCCTAAGCAAACTTGAACTAGATTTGGTCCGTGTGTGTAGGAAGTACACTTCTTTTGTTCTGAGCAAGCTCACTCTTCAGGTTCTATAGGAAACACAGTAGAGTAGAAGACTGCTCTTTTCTCAAAAGCAGAGTGTGTTTCTTCTAAGGCGAGTTAGCGTTTGTTTCCAAGTCCTAAAGGGAGTTGAATCACATGCAGTTTCTGGTCCTACAAGCAAGAGTTGTTTTCTGGTGAGAAGAGTCACTATTGCGCTCCCATTGCCATACACAGGGCAAATAGCGTTCGCGTCTGTTCTCAGCAAGTACAGTGTATTGGACTGAAGAGGAGCTACTGTTCTTGTCAGTTTCCTAAGCAGAGTTGAACTAGATATGGCCCCTGTGTGTAGGAAGCACAGTTCTTTTGTTCTGAGCAAGCTCACTGTTCTGGCCCTATAGGAAACACAGAAGAGTAGAAGAGTGCTCTTTTCTCAAAAGCAGAGTGTGTTTCTTGTAAGGCGAGCTAGCGTTTGTTTCCCAGTCCAAAATGGAGTTGAATCACATGCAGTTTCTGGTCCTACGAGCAAGGGATGTTTTCTGGTAAGGAAAGTAACTATTGTGCTCCCTTTGCCATACACAGTGCAAATAGCACTCACGTCTGTTCCCAGCAAGTACAGTGTATTGGACTGAAGAGGATCTACTGTTCTTGTCAGTTTCCTAAGCAGAGTTGAACTAGATATGGCCCGTGTGTGTAGGAAGCACAGTTCTTTTGTTCTGAGCAAGCTCACTGTTCTGGCCCTGTAGGAAACACAGAAGAGTAGAAGAGTGCTCTTTTCTCAAAAGCAGAGTGTGTTTCTTGTAAGGCGAGCTAGCTTTTGTTTCCCAGTCCTAAATGGAGTTCAATCACATGCAGTTTCTGATCCTAGGAGCAAGAATTGTTTTCTGGTAAGAAGAGTCACTATTGCCCTCCCATTTTCATATACAGGGCAAATAGCACTGGCGTCTGTTCCCAGCATGTACAGTGTATTGGACTGAAGAGGATCTACTGTTCTTGTCAGTTTCCTAAGCAGAGTTGCACTAGATTTAGCCCGTGTGTGTAGGAAGCACAGTTCTTTTGTTCTGAGCACGCTCACTGTTTTGGCCCTATAGGAAACAAAGTAGAGTAGAAGAGTGCTCTTTTCTCAAAAGCAGAGTGTGTTTTTTGTAAGGCGAGCTAGATTTTGTTTCCCAGTCCTAAATGGAGTTGAATCACATGCATTTTCTGGTCCTACAAGCAAGATTTGTTTTCTGGTAAGAAGAGTCCCTATTGGGCTCCCTTTGCCATACCCAGTGCAAATAGCACTCGCGTCTGCTCCCAGCAAGTACAGTGTATTGGACTGAAGAGGAGCTACTGTTCTTGTCAGTTTCCTAAGCAGAGTTGAACTAGGTATAGCCCATGTGTGTAGGAAGCCCAGTTCTTTTGTTCTGAGCAAGCTCACTGTTCTGGCCCTATAGGAAACACAGTAGAGTAGAAGAGTGCTCTTTTCTCAAAAGCAGAGTGTGTTTCTTGTAAGGTGAGCTAGCGTTTGTTTCCCAATCAGAATGGAGTTCAATCACATGCAGTTTCTGGTCCTACGAGCAAGAGTTGTTTTCTGGTAAGAAGAGTCACTATTTCGGTCCCATTGCCATACACAGTGCAAATAGCACTCGCGTCTGCTCCCAGTAAGTACAGTGTATTGGACAGAAGAGGAGCTACTGTTCTTGTCACTTTCCTAAGCAGAGTTGAACTAGATATAGCCCGTGTGTGTAGGAAGCACAGTTCTTTTGTTCTGAGCAAGGTCACTGTTTTGGCCCTATAGGAAACACAGTAGAGTAGAAGAGTGCTCTTTTCTCAAAGCAGAGTGTGTTTCTTGTAAGGCGAGCTAGATTTTGTTTCCCAGTCCTAAATGGAGTTGAATCACATGCAGTTTCTGGTCCTACGAGCAAGAGTTGTTTTCTGGTAAGAAGAGTCACTATTGTGCTCCCATTGTCATACACAGGGCAAATAGCACTCGCGTCTGTTCCCAGCATGTACAGTGTATTGCACTGAAGAGGATCTACTGTTCTTGTCAGTTTCCTAAGCAGAGTTGAACTAAATATGGCTGGTGTGTGTAGGAAGCACAGTTCTTTTGTTCTGAGCAAGCTCACTCTTTTGGCCCTATAGGAAACACAGTAGAGTAGAAGAGTGCTCTTTTCTCAAAAGCAGAGTGTGTTTCTTGTAAGGCGAGCTAGCTTTTGTTTCCCAGTCCTAAATGGAGTTCAATCACATGCAGTTTCTGGTCCTACGAGCAAGAGTTGTTTTCTGGTAAGGAAAGTCACTATTGCGCTACCATTGCCATACACACTGCAAATAGCACTTGCGTTTGTTCACAGCAAGTACAGTGTATTGGACTGAAGAGGAGCTACACTTCTTTTCAGTTTCCTAAGCAGGTTTAACCACATATGGCCCGTGTGTGTAGGAAGTACAGTTCTGTTGTTCTGAGCAAGCTCACTGTTCTGGCCCTATAGGAAACACAGTGGAGTAGATGAGTGCTCTTTTCTCAAAAGCAGAGTGTGTTTCTTGTAAGGCGAGCTAGCGTTTGTTTCCCAGTCCTAAATGGAGTTGAATCACATGCAGTTTCTGGTCCTACGTGCAAAAGTTGTTTTCTGGTAAGAAGAGTCACTATTGCGCTCCCATTGTGATACACAGGGCAAAAAGCACTGGCGTCTGTTCCCAGCATGTACAGTGTATTGGACTGAAGAGGAGCTACTGTTCTTGTCAGTTTCCTAAGCAGAGTTGAACTAGATATAGCCCGTTTGTGTTGGAAGCACAGTTCTTTTGTTCTGAGCAAGCTCACTGTTCGGACCCCATAGAAACACAGTAGAGTAGAAAAGTGCACTTTTCTCAAAAGCAGAGTGTGTTTCTTGTAAGGCAAGCTAGCATTTGTTTCCCAGTTCTAAATGGAGTTGAATCACATGCAGTTTCTAGTCGTACGAGCAAGAAGTGTTTTCTGGTAAGGAAAGTCACTATAGTGCTCCTTTTGCCATACACAGTGCAAATAGCACTTACGTCTGTTCCCAGCAAGTACAGTGTATTGGACTGAGGAGGAGCTACTGTTCTTGTCAATTTCCTAAGCAGAGTTGAACTAGATATGGCCCGTGTCTGTAGGAAGCACAGTTCTTTTGTTCTGAGCAAGCTCACTGTTCACGCCCTATAGGAAACACAGTAGAGTAGAAGAGTGCTCTTTTCTCCAAAGCAAAGCGTGTTTCTTGTACGGTGAGCTAGTGTTTGTTTCCCAGTTTTAAAAGGAGTTGAATCACATGCAGTTTTTGGTCCTACAAGCAAGGGATGTTTTCTGGTAAGGAAAGTCACTATTGTGCTCTCTTTGCCATACACAGTTCAAATAGCACTCGCGTCTGTTCCCAGCAAGTACAGTGTATTGGACTGAAGAGGAGCTACTGTTCTTGTCAGTTTCCTAAGCAGAGTTGAACTAGATATGGCCCGTGTGTGTAGGAAGCACAGTTCATTTGTTCTAAGCAAGCTCACTGTTCGGACCCCATAGGAAACACAGTAGAATAGAAGAGTGCTCTTTTCTCAAAAGCAGAGTGTGTTTCTTGTAAGGCGAGCTAGTGTTTGTTTCCCAGTCCTAAATGGAGTTGAATCACATGCAGTTTCTGGTCCTACGAGCAAGAGTTGTTTTCTGGTAAGAAGAGTCACTATTGCGCTCCCATTGTCATACACAGGGCAAATAGCACTGGCGTCTGTTCCCAGCATGTACAGTGAATTGGACTGAAGAGGATCTACTGTTCTTGTCAGTTTCCTAAGCAGAGTTGAACTAGACATGTCCCGTGTGTGTAAGAAGCACAGTTCTTTTGTTCTGAGCAAGCTCACTGTTCTGGCCCTATAGGAAACACAGTAGAGTAGAAGAGTGCTCTTTTCTCAAAAGCAGAGTGTGTTTCTTCTAAGGCGAGCTAGCGTTTGTTTCCAAGTCCTAAATGGAGTTGAATCACATGCAGTTTCTGGTCCTAGAAGCAAGAGTTGTTTTCAGGTAAGAAGAGTCACTATTCCACTACCATTGCCATACACAGGGCAAATGCACTCACGTCTGTTCCCAGCAATTACAGTGTATTAGACTGAGGAGGAGCTACTATTCTTGTCAGTTTCCTAAGCAGAGTTGAACTAGATATGGCCCGTGTGTGTAGGAAGCACAGTTCTTATGTTCTGAGTAAGCTGACTCCTCTGCCCATATAGGAAACACAGAAGAGTAGAAGAGTGCTCTTTTCTCAAAAGGAGAGTGTGTTTCTGTAAAGCTAGCTAGTGTTTGTTTCCCAGTCAGAAACGGACTGGAATCCCATACAGTTTCTGGTCCTATGAGCAAGAGTTGTTTTCTGGTAAGAAGAGTCACTATTGCGCTCCCATTGCCATACACAGTGAAAATAGCACTCGCGTCTGCTCCCAGCAAGTACAGTGTATTGGACAGAAGAGGAGCTACTGTTCTTGTCACTTTCCTAAGCAGAGTTGAACTAGATATAGCCGTGTGTGCAGGAAGCACACTTCCTTTGTTCTGATCAAGCTCACTGTTCTTGCACTATAGGAAACACAGTAGAGTAGAAGAGTGCTCTTTTCTCAAAAGCAGAGTGTGTTTCTTGTAAGGTGAGCTAACGTTTGTTTCCAAGTCCTAAATGGAGTTGAACCACATGCAGTTTTTGGTCCACGAGCAAAGGATGTTTTCTGGTAAGGAAAGTCACCATTGCGCTCCCTTTGGCATACACAGCTCAAATAGCACTCGCGTCTTTTCCCAGCAAGTACAGTGTATTGGACTGAAGAGGAGCTACTGTTCTTGTCAATTTCCTAAGCAGAGTTGAACTAGATATGGCCCGTGTGTGTAGGAAGCAAAGATCTTTTGTTCTGAGCAAGCTCACTGTTCTGGCCCTATAGGAAACACAGAAGAGTAGAAGAGTGCTCTTTTCTCAAAAGCAGAGTGTATTTCTTCTAAGGCGAGCTAGCGTTTGTTTCCAAGTCCTAAATGGAGTTGAATACCATGCAGTTTCTGGTCCTAGAAGCAAGAGTTGTTTTCTGGTAAGAAGAGTCACTATTGCACTCCCATTGCCATACACAGGGCAAATAGCACTCGTGTCTGTTCCCAGCAAGTACAGTGTATTGGACTGAAGAGGAGCTACTGTTCTTGTCAGTTTCCTAAGCAGAGTTGAACTAGATATGGCCCGTGTGTGTAGGAAGCACAGTTCTTTTGTTCTGAGCAAGCTCACTGTTCTGGCCCTATAGGAAACAAATTAGAGTAGAAGAGTGCTCTTTTCTCAAAAGCAGAGTGTGTTTTTTGTAAGGCGAGCTAGATTTTGTTTCCCAGTCCTAAATGGAGTTGAATCACATGCATTTTCTGGTCCTACAAGCAAGATTTGTTTTCTGGTAAGAAGAGTCCCTATTGGGCTCCCTTTGCCATACCCAGTGCCAATAGCACTCGCGCCTGCTCCCAGCAAGTACAGTGTATTGGACTGAAGAGGAGCTACTGTTCTTGTCAGTTTCCTAAGCAGAGTTGAACTAGGTATAGCCCGTGTGTGTAGGAAGCCCAGTTCTTTTGTTCTGAGCAAGCTCACTGTTCTGGCCCTATAGGAAACACAGTAGAGTAGAAGAGTGCTCTTTTCTCAAAAGCAGAGTGTGTTTCTTGTAAGGTGAGCTAGCGTTTGTTTCCCAATCCCAAATGGAGTTCAATCACATGCAGTTTCTGGTCCTACGAGCAAGAGTTGTTTTCTGGTAAGAAGAGTCACTATTTAGGTCCCATTGCCATACACAGTGCAAATAGCACTCGCGTCTGCTCCCAGTAAGTACAGTGTATTGGACAGAAGAGGAGCTACTGTTCTTGTCAGTTTCCTAAGCAGAGTTGAACTAGATATAGCCCGTGTGTGTAGGAAGCACAGTTCTTTTGTTCTGAGCAAGGTCACTGTTTTGGCCCTATAGGAAACACAGTAGAGTAGAAGAGTGCTCTTTTCTGAAAAGCAGAGTGTGTTTCTTGTGAGGTGAGCTAGCGTTTGTTTGCCAGTCCTAAATGGAGTTCAATCACATGCAGTTTCTGATCCTAGGAGCAAGAATTGTTTTCTGGTAAGAAGAGTCACTATTGCCCTCCCATTGTCATATACAGGGCAAATAGCACTGGCGTCTGTTCCCAGCATGTACAGTGTATTGGACTGAAGAGGATCTACTGTTCTTGTCAGTTTCCTAAGCAGAGTTGAACTAGATTTAGCCCGTGTGTGTAGGAAGCACAGTTCTTTTGTTCTGAGCATGCTCACTGTTTTTGGCCCTATAGGAAACACAGTAGAGTAGAAGAGTGCTCTTTTCTCAAAAGCAGAGTGTGTTTCTTGTAAGGCGAGCTAGATTTTGTTTCCCAGTCCTAAATGGAGTTGAATCACATGCAGTTTCTGCTCCTACGAGCAAGAGTTGTTTTCTGGTAAGAAGAGTCACTATTGTGCTCCCATTGTCATAC